>NC_057762.1:35967131-36280711 GCF_010389155.1 Erigeron canadensis | reverse complement strand
ATTTGGTTTTTGATTATTTTCATTTAAGTACTTTATGCATGGAATGTACAAGCTTTAACGTTATGCGTAGCATGTACAAGTTCTTATAACACATAATAACTTTTACCATTTTTCATTTTAACCTCCTAAACTTTCTATCTTTTAACTTTTGCCCTATATTAAAGTTTCCGTTTTTATTTTCTTGACATTGAATTTTTGGGTTCTCATGTTTTCATCAAATAACTTTCACTTGGTTACGATTTTACTTTTTAAACATTTGGTTTTAACTATTTTCATCCATTTTTTTATATATATAACGTTTTTAAATGTATGGATTCTCATTTATAATATACTAAAAAGCTATATGAATGTACAAGTACGTTATGAGTGGAATGTACAACTGTACAAGTTTTATATCTTTTAATTTTTGCCCCACATTAAAGTTTTCGATTTTATTTTCTTGACACTAAATTTTTGGGTTCTCATGTTTTCATCAAATAACTTTCACCTGGTTACGATTTTACTTTTAAGCATTTGGTTTTGACTATTTTATTCGTCTTTTTATATACATAGCGTTTTTAAATTTGTCCCACATCAAAGTTTTCATTTTTATTTTCTTGACACTGATTTTTTGGATTCTCATGTTTTTATTAAATAACTTTCACATGGTTATGATTTTACTTTTTCCGTGTGGAAAGCGTATCTCACGGCAACGTGCAGGTACTATAACTAGTTACTATTGTTTTCACTTTTTTAGTATAACCATACATTGCATAATATTAATTCTAAGGACTAAATATATATTTCATTATTTTGATTACTTACTCCAACACTTTATTATTATCCACGAATTATAAAATATGGGAAGTGATATTCGTACCACTTTAATTGATACATCTACCATAACTGTGCATCAATTACTTGTACTGTATGTTATGAAATGTGTACAGTGTGGTAGATGTATCAAATAACGTGATACGAATATTACTTCCTATAAAATATATGTATTTGATATGCTATTTAGGCCTGTAATAGGTCCCTTTTACCCCTTAATTTATACTACCACTTTTCAATTTAAATATATTAATTTGATATTTTGGGTTTCTCTTATTTAAATATGACTGTTAACATGTTTAATTTGTTGTATTACATAACACTTGATGTAAAATATATAAATTGATTGAATTTTAAATGTATTTTATATTAATATAATTCACATCAATAGTTATAAAACACAAACAAATATACTTAGTGATCGAAATGCGAAAGAAAGACTTAAAAGAGAAGTTTAAAATTTTAAATTGAGACAGAGAACTATTAAAAAACTAGCTTGTACCATTTAACTAAAATCTTCAAAAACATAACACGGTAAAACTTGTCCATTTCTGTGGACTATTTATCTATTATATTAAGTACTCCGAAATAAACCAATATAATATGTTAAAAATCAATTAAATTAAAGTAAATAATTTAGTGCTTAATAGAGGAACTCTTACGCTACCTATTAAGTACTGGTTGACTGTTCTGGCTATAACTGAGTGGTAAAGACACTTAGGTCGCGTTTGGTTCGCAGATTCTGATGGAATTTGATGGAATTGGAATTGAATTTCATTCCTTAGTGCGTTTGGTTGCTCAATGATGAAGGAATATCATTCCGTTGAAATGTCAACATTCCCTCATTTGATGGAATCTCCATTCCATGAGGATGGGGGAAGGAATCTCATTCCGTCTCTCCCTTAAATCTTCAAAAAATGAAAAACATTCCATCAAATTCCATTCCATCAGATTCCAATTCCTTCAATAGATTCCATTCCATCCAAAAACATTCCGTGAACCAAACGCGCCATTTCTTGGTTTAAATCTTGACATAGTATATTCATGTAGATATTAGAATAGTTTAAGAATATAACTTAATTTAATATTGGCCGTTCAAAAAACAGGTACTTAGCTTAATATTGATTATGTAACTGTCATTCAAAATCTTAAAAATAAAATAGACAATAGTAAATTTATCGCATGTTGTCTTCGTTTCATACTCTAGCTCTCACGGTTCAACTTTTTGAGGCGCATAAAGACAATATAATAGATAAATATAAAATCTAGTCATTTAAAGATGAAATGATCTCATTTCAGCAATTTTTAATTTATAGTTTTGTTGTTTTCAGTAGAAAATACAAGCATAGAGTAAGGTTAGCGATCAATTGTCATTATAATATAAGTTAATTGCAGGAATTGCTCATGTGGTTTGTCTATTTCATGGTTTACATCCCTGCTCAAGAATTTTAGTAAAATTGGTCCAAAGTTCATAGGTTTGTTGCATGTTACATCCCTTACATTGGTTTGTCTATTATAATATCCGCGCGTTGCCGCGAGATACGCTTTCTACACGAAAAAAGTAAAATCGTAACCATGTGAAAGTTATTTAACGAAAACATGAGAATCCAAAAATTCAGTGTCAAAAAATAAAAACGAAAACTTTAATGTGGGACAAATTTAAAAATGCTATGTATATAAAAAGACGAATAAAAATAGTCAAAACCAAATGTTTAAAAGTAAAATCGTAATCAGGTGAAAGTTATTTGATAAAAACATGAGAACCCAAAAATTTAGTGTCAAGAAAATAAAATCGAAAAGTTTAATGTGGGGCAAAAGTTAAAAGATATAAAAACTTGTACAGTCCACGCATAACGTACTTGTACATTCATATAGCTTTTAAGTATATTATAAATGAGAATCCAAACATTTAGTGTCAAGAAAATAAAAACGAAAACTTTGATGTGAGACAAATTTAAAAACGCTATGTATAAAAAAAATGGATGAAAATAGTTAAAAACCAAATATTTAAAAAGTAAAATCGTAACCATGTGAAAGTTATTTGATGAAAACATGAGAACCCAAAAATTCAGTGTCAAGAAAATAAAAACGGAAACTTTATATAGGGCAAAAGTTAAAAGATAGAAAGTTTAGGAGGTTAAAATGAAAAATGGTAAAAATTATTATGTGCTATAACAACTTGTACATGCTACGCATAACGTTAAAGCTTGTACATTTCATGCATAAAGTACTTAAATGAAAATAATCAAAAACCAAATGTTTAAAAGTAAACCCGTAACTATGTGAAAGTTGTTTGATGAAAACATGATAATCTAAAAGTTTAGTGTCACGAAAGTGAAAAATTTGATGTGGGGTAAAAAAGTAAAAAATTGAAATTTTAGGAGTTAAATTTTAATGGGTTAAAACGAAATTTAGTTAAAATTAGTATGTGCTTTAAAGACTTGTACATTTCACGCATAAAGTAGTTGTACATTTACATAGGTTTTTAGGTAAAAAAAAAGTTTAAAAAATTGAAATTTTAGGGGTTAAAACGAAATTTGGTTAAATTTTAGGGAGTTAAAACGAAATATGGTTAAAATTAGTATGTGCTTTAAAGGCTTGTACATTTCACGCATAAAGTACTTGTACATTTACATAGGTTTTCAGTATATATATAATTGGGACTTGTATATCCATGATCTTAATCTTAATCATAATCATAATCATAATCATAATATATACTATAAGACAGTGGAACTTGTCATTCTTTAAATTAACTATAAATTAAAATTCTAATAATCATTATCTAAATATAATATTATATAAGTATTTATATCAATTTGTAGAAAAAGTCACATTAATTTACATTTTTTTTGTTTTTTATAAAAAACTTACAACTTTTAGCCCCTGAATACTTAATTTATATTTATTTTTATGTCGTATATAAAAAAGTATGTAGGATTGTGTGATATATATATATATATATATATATGAGAGATCAAATGAGAAGGTGTGTTAACGAGGGAAGGGGGAGAAGGTCCTATGAACCAATCAGAACGTGACATGTGACTTTTAAAAAAACGCGATGGCATTTTTGTAAATAAATCAAACATTTGTCAAGCTTGGTCAGCCTGGGTTCTGATCAGCTTGGGTCTCGGTCAGCTTGGGGTCTGATAAGTTTGGTTGGTCAGCTTGGTTGGGTCAGCTTGGTCAGCCTAGGTTTTGGGTCAGCTGAGTTTTGATCAGCTTGGTTGGTCAGCTTGATCAGTTGGTTGGGTTGGTCAACCTGGGTTCTGGGTCAGCTTGGTTAGTCAGCCTGGGTTCTAGGTCAGATTAGGATCTACATTTGTGTAGATTAATCTGCATTTTTGTGGATTATGTGTAGCTTGTGTCAAGCTGACCCAAGCTGACTCAGACCCCAAGCTGACTTAAAACCCATAATCTACATTTGTGTTGATTAATCTACATTTGTGTAGCAGATTGTGTCAAGCTGATCTAACCTGACCCAGACCCCAATCTGACCTAACCCAACCCCAAACTGACCCAAAACCCATAATCTACATTTGTGTAGATTATGTGTCAATTGGGTCAAGCTGACCCAACCCAAGCTAACCAAGCTACCCAAGCTGACCCAAAATCCATAATCTACATTTGTGTAAATTGTGTCAAGCTGACCCAACCCAAGCTAACCAAGCTGACCCAACCTGACCCAGACCCCAAGCTAACCTTACTTGACCCCAAGCTGACCCAACCCCATGCTAACCCAACCTAACCCCAATTTGACCCAGACCCCAAGCTGACCAAACTGATAATGCTAATCAACCAAGTTGATCAGAACCAAGCTGACCCAGAACCCAGGCTGACCAACCAAGTTAACCCAAAATCCAAGTTGACCAAACTGACTTACCAAGCTGACCCAGACCCAAGCTGATCAGAACCCAGGCTGACTAAGCTTCAGAAAAGTTTGATTTATTTACCAAAATGCCACCGCACATTGTTTTTCATTTTGACACATGTCGCGTTCTTATTGGCATATACGACATTCTCTCCATTCTCTCCTTAAGACACCGTCTTCCAGGATCTCTACCCTATATATATAATGGTGTTGAAAATAACCAAACCCAAATAACCCGAACCAACCCGAATGGGTTTGGATGAAACGGGTTGGGTTATTTGGTTTGTGGGTCGTCATTTGGGTCAACCCGAATAACCCAAACCTTAATTGGTTTGGGTTTCGGGTGAAATTTTTATAACTTGGGTCAACCCAAATAACCCAAATAAGATGTGTTTATATATATATACACTAATAGAACACATTAAATTTATTTAAAGTATATATTTTTTGAATATTAAATTTTTATTTATAAACAAAATCAGGTTCGTCCAAAGTTAAATAATAATAGATGTTTAAAAATACACTAATAAAAGATGATAACAATATGAATACAAGAAGAGACATATATTGTCATAATTTGTTTATTTAATATCATTAGTTTTTATATTTTTATATAGTTTATAATTTTTTTGTTTTGTCTATGACTTATATTCTAATAATACAATCATTTTTTCATGCAAGAATTCCAAAAACGCACAATCAAAAGTGTTTGGATATAATGAACTTAATCAATATAAGTATCACTGTTATTCAAGTTTTCGAAATTGAAATTATATTGTTGCAATGTTGCGTAACTAATGCATGTAAGTTCAATCAAATTTTATTTGGGTTACCCAATACCCGATCCAAACAACCCGAAACCGAACAACCCAAACCCGAGTAACCCAAATCTTATTCAGTTTGGGTTACGGTTTAATATATAATTCTCCGAAACCCGAATAACCCAAACCAAATAACCCGAAACCCATTTAACCCGACCCATCAACACCATTATTATATATATATATATACATTTATTTATTTGACTTCACCCTTTAGTTAATTAATTTAAAAATTATAAGACGGGTATACAAATTACAGTTACATTAACAAAATAAATTCGTTACGCACTTAAGCATTTTGGGGGCATGCGCTACTTCCGGCATTAATTCGTGCGACCAAAATCAGACATGCATTTCCCATCCAAATATGAGGTCAACGGGTGTTAGCCCAGTGGTCAGGGGGTTTTCCACAAAGTGGTTTCCTCTTGGGGGGTCTCAGGTTCGAATCCTGCCACATGCAAATGTGGTGGGGGCCTTAGCAATGCTATACTCATCTAACACATGAGGAGCAAACCCTTTAGGGCATTGTCAGGAGATGAACCGGCGTGGGCGCATCCGCGTGGAGAGTGTTAGCCATTTATCCGTTACTGCCTTTCAAAAAAAAATATGAGGTCAACTCACTCAACTGCCGCCCCAAATTCTTTTATTCAACTTATTTATTTAAGTCAAACTAATTTATCACATTTAGGACTCGATCGTTCTTACTTTTACTTAATAACGTTAATAATTAAAAATTTTACCATTCAATTAAATCTCATGTTCTTTATTCAATTTATTAAATAAAAATAACCGTCAGTTACTTATATTTTAGTTAATATATACAGAAATTATTTATGCATTCAATCATTTAATACGTTCAACACTTAATTACTAAAAAAAACAGACCCTTAGCTTAATAGGGAGTAAATTTTAGTTTTGCTTATTATTTATGCAGATAATTATTTTTATATAAACTACATCTAACAAACTGTAAATATTTTTAAGGTAGGATTTTAGGAAATCATGTAGGGATGAGCACGGGTTGAAAACCGAGTCTGACCCGTAACCCGAAAATGCATGAAAACGGGAACCTAAGACCCGGCCTGTTGACCTCCCTGGCGGGTCGGTTTACAAGGCATGACCTGAATTTGTATAAACCAAAAAAAAAGTGGTGAAGAAACCATCGATTTTAAGCATGAAAAAACAACTCAAACCTTGAAACCATTCTGCAAATCTGATTTGATCCATTTTTGGTGGTGGTAGCACAGTTTGTTTTGTGGATTTGTGAACTAGAGTTTGTAGCTTCGTATTGTTTTATAAGCAAGAGTCTATGGATGTCTTTATAAGTGACAAGAAATAGATAAATATATGCGGGTATATAATAAATATATATCTATTGCTAGAGACGAATAGAGAGGGTGAGGTGATTGAAGCTTGTGTTTTCTCACCCTTTAATTTTTTTTATATATTAATATGTATATATGTATAAAAGCAGATATCACGTGAAGGTCTAGTAATGATGTTGGGAAATTCAAATAGAAGGTCATATTTGGTACCCTCACATTTTTTATTTATTTTTACTTTTTACAAATTTTCAAGGAGTAGATATCTATGGATTTGACTAGATAGTGATAAAACAAAATAAAATAATAAATTATGGACATCTATTGTACTAGTGGTACTTTATATAAATATAAATATTAAATAAAAATGTCTTTTTACCCTAAAATGAATTTAATAAACGTCTTAATCTTACCTCCATCATCCTTTTTTCATCCACACATATACTCAAGAATCTCACTAGAAAATTGCTTTCCCTCATTCCCTAAATTAAATGGTAACTTGTTTGTAGTCATTTTCTCTTTCTAAACTCGCTTTCTCCCTGTGTTTACTACAATTTATTATGTTTCTTCTCTTTTTAATAATAACAGCAGTAGTAGCAGTAGTAAAGCAAGCCATGAAGGAGTATTTTCTAGCTATTACACTTGTCTCTTATGTGTGATGTACATGGAACCATACAAAGTCATGCGGTCCAACGAAGTAGCTATGTAAACTCACGGGTCTAACGGGTCAAATAGTCAAACCGTGAGTTTTGACCCGGCCTGAGTTGAACCAGGGAAACCATTAAAATTAGGAACCGTGGCCCGGCCCGTTTGGTGACCGGGCGGGTTACGTGTTAAATATTCCTGTAGTTTAGAATTAGCAGTAAAAATGTCTTCTTAAAAACAAAAGAAAACATAAGCAAAAAATATATCAACGTGTTTCTGTTTTTGGCTTTTGGGCCAACTGAGCCCAACATTTATCAAACTGTTTAAATCCTTGAATAATATTACGAAATGAGTATTGACATTACGAAAACACATTCAGCCATATGATTTTCATTGTCTTGTTGATGGTTATGGTTTCGAAAAAGCTTCGGAAGCATAAAATACCATGAAAGAATTATATTTCGGATTAAATGTTTTTCGGGCAATCGGGCCAACCTATTTGGCCCATTTAGCTATGAAAAGTTGAAACTTGTTTTCTTTTATCTTATTCTTCTAGATTTTTCTTTTTTTTTTTAGTCAAACCCTCTCGTTAGTGCTTACTTTTGTAATACAAAAATTAACAATATAGTCTTTGTACCAAATCTGAGTCACCTATTGTCTATGCAAAATTTAAAGATTATAAGATTACTGGGTCAACTTATACTATGAAGCATGTTTCCTTTTATCTTTATGTTTTCAGATCCATCATTTATCCTCCTCTCTTGGATGTTATATATGTTTGTGGTTCTTTTATATTTGTGATTAAAATTCTTAATTGTGTGCACTAGGTGCATATGAGTATGTCACTTTTTATAACATGTTAGTAAAACTTGGATAATGACATGACAATTTTTATGGTTATTCATAATTTGAGTAAGATCAGAATCTCAGATTATATATCTAAGTAATTAAGAGATCACCAAATACAAATAATAAAAATTTGATATACATAAAATTAAACGTTTTGATAGTTAGCATACATATATACATATGATTAAGCTAACATATTTCCTACACTAATCTCATATGTTTCTTAAGTTGACTTGTTAAATTACTAAAGTCAAACTCCTAAATGCAATATGGAGTGCTTTTTATAGAACTAAAGGACAGCAAAAATATAAATTCAGTAACATACCACTACAGGCAGCAGAACTTAAACCTTTCAACTGACCAAAAACTTGAAATCTATTATATTTGGAAGGAGATCGTTTAGTTAATTAAATTTGCGAGTAGTAGTGCACGCACGTACTCTTTTAAAATCAAATTGGCCATAAGCCTGCACTATATTTATATATCTACTTTCACTACAATAAGGGTAAGTAACATGACATGCGTCACAAACCATCTTGGCTCCAGGAAGCCGAAGATAGGCACCAAAAGTCGGGTCACTCAATTCCTGGCAAAGGCAAGTTTCTTGACTTTTTAGCCTCCAACAACATTCCATGGTTGGCGGTAAGCATGAGACGATGGATTGTAAACACCAGCTGAGCTGCACCGGATCACATCTAGTTGCTTCAGATTGTTGTAGGTGGGCAGTAGTAGAAAGTAAGAGCAACATCAATGCGACCGTGAACATCCTAATTAACCCGGCGTAGTTGTGTGAGATTTCCATTATTTCTAAGTTATTAGATACTCGTATCATTTAATTAGATCGAGAAGGTATTAGGTAGGTATAAGGTGTGCTAAAGCGATGGTTTGATTTAATTTGGAAATGAGGGGAGATTTGGTTTTGAATTTATAGAGAAGTGTAGATCGAGTAGGGAACCGCTGACATCGGTGGCATGATTTTTTTTTTTTTTTTATTATTTTTAACATAAGAACATCTTCAATAGTTTAGGCTTTTAAAAAGTTTTTCATTAATTGTGGACTCTCAAAAAAAGTCTTTTAATTATTTTTTAATTATGGAACAGTGAAAAGAAATAGAGTATCATGTTTTTGTAAAGACTTGAAATTTCTCAATATATTGAAAAAAAGCTTTTCACTTCAATGGTTGCAAAAGCTTTTTTAAATAGTCAAAAGCTTTATAAAAAACTTTACATAAAGCTCCACTGGATATGCCTTAAGGCATGACTTTTAACTTTTTTCTTTTATCAGCAAATTAAAATTGTGACCGACCACTATTTTTTTTTCTTTTTTTCTTCATTCCATCAACTTTGAGATATAGGTAGTCCTTCTATGCAAACTTGACTTGGGTTTACCAGGTTCAAGTCTAAGAGAGCAGTGTTTACCCCTATTAATCGTCGTGCCTTCGGGCGGGTTAGTATTTGAAATAGGAATTTCTACTTTGAGGGAGCTCTCTAGTGCAAACCCGGTTAAGACAACGAATGCTAGACTTCTCGCTATCGAATCACGGCACAAAGTTTCAAGCGAAATTCACCATTAAAAAAAATAAATATTTAATTTAAACCCATCCATGAGAAACTTTATCATCTAACAAATTAAAATGGAAAACTCACTCAAGTCCTTCATACATGTAAGTTAACTACTCGTACTTAATTGTGACCACCCCAAAAAATATATTGGCCAGGTAAAATTCTAACTATTGATATCTTGTATGGAAATATGTCTCATGTTACTAGACAATTTGGTGATGGTTATTACCGGCCACTAGGTAATCCAAATCATTCTATTATCTATAAAAATTTTTGAAAGAAAAGCCTTTGTCGAACATGAAACATATTTTTGATTTATGTGAAACATGAATATATAACCTTTCTATTATATTAAAATTACTGAATATTTCATCTTAACTAGTTAGATTAATATTGGTTGTTGGTATGCGTTTAATTTATAAAGACAAATAAACGCACCACACGTATAATTAGTTGATTAAATTTCTAGTTTAGGTATCCAAAGTCAATTCACTTTGTTTTAGGATAACATATATATTGAGTACTATATATATATTATTAATTCTACAGTGTACATGTGACATCAAAATGTTTTGATACTTGAATATATTAGTACAAACTCCATCTCAATACACGATGGATATTAAAATACGGTATAGTTCATGTGCCATATATAGTTAACATGTTACAGTAGGACTAAATCTAGAGTCATTTTCGGGTTGATTATAATTAGTTTAAATTGAGCCCTTTCACGTTTCAGAAAACATGCATCGCTACTTTCATTAAGCTAATTAATCGCCAAAAAGTTAAATATAACTCAACTTGTATTAGAAATGAGTTAGTAATTGTCTTGATCCCGTACAAAATCGAATCGTACGTGCAAGATAATCGATCACACCAAAAGGGTATGATTCTAAGTATTTAAAGGGACAATTAATGTAATTTTAAGGTTTTTTTTTAATATAAAAAGAATAGATAACCAAAGTTACTTACGTCAATATTGACGGGTTTTAATTAATAAACTATTAACTATAAATTTTGAACCAGATTATTAATAACCTATAAAAAGTGGTTAAGTGCCCGTTTTCTAACGTCTCACGTTAAGACTTGGAAAGACATGGGGACTGCCAATTAATGATGATTTAGGCTTGGAGACCCATGTTTAGATTTGAGGTAGTATCGTGTTTTGTTATTATTTGGTTTTTATGTCTATAGGCGGTTTAGTTAGTAGATTTTTCACTGAAATGTAAAGTTAAGTGGCTAGGTTGAAATAGTGATCGATTATATTGTGCGTAGCTTAGGCTATTGGGGCATCACGTATGACTGACATTAAGTTAATTGGTCGTTTAAATAAATAAATAAATAAATCATAACCTATAAAAGGTAAAATAAATGGAAAAAAATTGCTAACTTAACCCTAAAGGCTATTATAAGCCTGCATTAAAAAAATTATATTTATTCATATAATTTTAAATTTATTTTAAATTTCATAATAAAATCATAATTAATTTATACACATTAACATGCTGTCAATTTTTAAAGGTCCAAAGGTATATGTTAATTGTCTTGATCCATTTTCGTAGTAAACTCGTTTAACAACACCCAATCTAAAATCAAGCGTATCGGATTCTTTTTGTCGTGTCAGAGATTTCATTAAAAATTGCCATCCATGTGATTTTATGTCGATCAAAAAATAATAAAAGTAAAAAAAATATGTAATTGGCACAATTAAAAGCCACATATACAAGTTTGGTTCAATGAAGGAGAAAAGGAAAATAGCTGACCGAAATTGTCAAACCTCATGATTTTAGACCACATATATTGGGTTTAACGAAACTGGATGTCATTGGCTCAATGAAAAAGCAAATATATGTCTTAAACTCCGGACAACCTTCCATGATTGCCACCTGTATTATCTATTTACTCACTTTTGTATGTAACGTGAGTAACTCAAGTACCCCAAACATATAACCTTTCTTTAATTTTTTAGGAAGTGATATATCTACAACTATTTTTATTCATCCACAACAATATATGCATTGAACGATTGTATATTATGCTGTAAAATATATACCATTGTAAATGGATAATGAGTGACGTAAACATATCTTCCCCATTTTTTTTATTAAGGTGAATTTCGCTTGAAATTTTGTATTGTGATTTGATAGAGAGATCTAGCATACGTTATATTAACTGAGTCTATGTCAGAAAGCCCCCTCGAAGTAAAATTGTTTATTTCAAATATCCAGTGAGGGTAAAACGCCCTACTAATCCGTTTGAAAAAACAACGATTAATAGGAGTAAATCATGCACCATCAAACTTGAACCTGAGTATATATACCCAAGTCAAGCCTTTATAGAAGGATTACCATTTCTCAAAGTTAACAGAATATGGATTTGAACCTCATACCTATAAACCACTTGGGAAAATTCCAAACCACTACACCAACTTATTATTGATCCAAACATATACTGTTACAAGGGGAGGCCTAGAGGTTATGCAAACCCGATTCCCGGACGGGACATAAATTTTGAGAAGACATAAATTTTTGAATTTTTTTTTTATATGTATACAGTGAAACCTCTATAAATTAATAGTGTTGAGACTGAAATATTTTATTAATTTATCGAGTTATTAATTTATCGAGTGTTGATTTGCACTAATCTCTTAAGTTGGGTCTGGACAAATTATTAATTTTTATCGAGGTATTAATTAATAGAGGTTTGGCTGTATACTATATATAAAATGTATAATATGGTAAAAAAAAATGTGATAAAAGTTATTGAAATCTTCTTAACGATCAACAATGTATCAAGAAAGACTTAGTGAATTGGTCATGATAGCCACCGAGAACGAAATCTCCAAGAACATAAATTATGAAGAGCTAATTATAGGAGAGCTTCACAGATCATCGGTTAAATAAGTAACGACTATGGTATATAATTCTAAAATTATGATCTTATTATGCATATATAATTTTTTGTTATAATGCTAGTTATCGTTTATAGAAAAAGATATTTTTATATTTAAATTCGGTTAACGTTAGAGATATAATTTCTTTGCTCGACCCGGGTGTCAAAATTTCAAGGGCCGCCATTGACGGTTACTTTACAAAATCACTTAATAAAGATGTTTATTTTTTTAAAAAGTTACTTTTACTCATATAAAACCTAACAATATACTTGCATCAATTACAGCAATTTAAAACAACATTAATCCGGCCTACCAACTAATATTAGAATGCTTTGTTTGTTTTGTGTACCACAAGAAAACCAAAGGTTTAATACGAGTATTATGCAAGATCCTATCGATGTTGTCATGTTGACATTGCTATTAGAGAACCATCTTTCGTCTCTAGCCCAAAAATTTAATAAGGATGTATATATATCATTATTATTATTATCCATGATAAACGAACTGAACTTTTTTTTAATAGCAAATTTTCCTTTATCCATCAATTTTTTTTTATTTCAAATTCTAATTTATTTTTATTTATCAAAAAGCATTTTATACATAATTTTTGTTACAGACAAATAACCACCCAAACCAAAACAACAAAAGGCACCATTGCACCAACCGAACATGAACATTAATAACGTACGGAAAAGGCAACATTTATATCATTACGATGGGTAAGATAACATAATGTTATTATGATTATGATTCTAATTATATCCGATGATTGAAACTATTTCACGATTGGAACCTTTTTTATAACCAAAAAATACTTGTGGAAGACGTTTGGTTATTTTTGTTTTGTAAACTTTCCTTATTTTCTTTAATTTCTCTAAATTGGGTTTCTAAAAACTTTTCTTGGGGAACAATTTCCCTTTTTCTCTAAAGACTGTACGTGAGTTTTCCATGGATTCGAAAGTTATTAAATATGAATGGGGATATATATATCTCGCTAGCTAGCTAGAATTAATTAATGATTAGTACGTAGGGGGAATAAATGAAAGTGATGGTTTAATTTGAAAAGAAATGAATGATCGATAAGTCGGGTCGAATTTATAGAGGGATTGATCGATCGAATTGAAGGGTTGAACTTTAATATATATTGGTGGCAGGCATGGTTCTAACCACCTAAACTACTTATAAGTTTTTTTTAATTGAATTGAACTCAAAAGGAGGCATGGTAGGTTCTCACCTCGATCACATCTCTATCTTAATTTCTCAGCACGGACATATATTAATTCTAAGAAAGAAAGAAGATTACGTACGAAGTTCGGTGTTGTACGTAAAATATATACATGGTTCATTACATATAGTTGATAAAATTTAGTTCAATACATTTTTTTAATTTAATTGAAGGAATGGAATGTTTATATCAAAATACAACTACACCAATTATATTGGAGTTTAAAATCTTATAAGTTTAGGCGGTTAGAACCATGCCACCAATTAAATTCAACCCTTCGATCGATTGAACCCTTTAACACTTGTATAAATACCACCCAACTTATCATTTCTTTCCAAATCAAGCCATCATTTTCATTTATCCTCCCTAATTATCATTAATACTTAAGTACGTTTTCAATCCATGGAAAACTCACATCAGTCGTATGTCGGACGAAGGTCGCTCATGATGGCAGTGACGGTGCTGCTACTTTCGATTGGACACCTACAACAATCTGAAGCAACTAATACATGTGATCCGGTGCAGCTCAGCTGGTGTTTGCAAGCCATAGTCTCATATATACCACCAACTGCGGAATGTTGCCAGAAGCTCAAGACTCAGGAAGCTTGTCTTTGCCAAGAAATGAGTAACCCGACTTTTGGTGCTTATCTTCGGCTTTCTGGTGCCAAGATGGTTTGCAACGCATGTCATGTCGCATATCCTTATAATTGTTAGTGTGAAAGGGCTAGCTTAATTGGTGGCCTATCGTCCGTCCGTCCGTATGTTTTTTATAATTAGCACTATAAAATTACGTTCAAGTTACAAAAAGATAGAATTAATTAGCAATCGTATCATCATCAGATCAATAATAAAGATCCGGGCCCTTCACAGCTCCAATATCACAATTCACGCTTTTGCATCGATCCGATCCCCCCGTAATGTTCAAGCTAGCTAGCTAGCTAGCTCGTTGGTGCCTTTTTTTGTTTTGCTTCTTTTGTACGTTATTTGTGTGTATAACAAAAATTATGTATACAACGGCCGGTCTTTGTAATACACACATCTCTACTTTTGTTGTCTTTGATTTCAAAAATTATAAAAGAATTTCACAGTTTGGGCAAGTAATTAATTGTGCATGTAGTGAACATTTATGTACAAAGTTTTATGACAAGGATATATATAGTATAATTAATTTTGATATATCCTCATAATTTATCCTTCTAATGGTCATCCAAACAACAGCATACACACATGTGGAGCAATGAAAATAGCATGTGATGAGGAAATTAAAAGAGAACCAAGTGAAATGATTATTTAGAAGGACAGCTAGCTCGATATGAGGACCAAGATGATATGCACATTGGGTTTAAAGTAGGCCCTTTATGAATATTGAGCCGTGTTCAAAAGCCCTCTCCTTAATTTGCTAAGTCATGCCAATACTGGGGCAACACGCCAAAATACAAGAAGTTTGAAAGCTTATTGATGAGAACCATCTATTTATTTGTTGGCGGAATAAAAGAAGAAACAAAAGACAATTAAACCTTCCATCAAATGTATCCATAAGCCACGGCACCCAAGGCAGCAACTGGAACCACTAGAGATGAGTAGATGGCACATCTTGCTCGGTTGCTCTATATCTAACTCAGCCAAAAGTTTCATGTAAAAAGAAGCCCAATAGTATATTTATGTCAGCCCAATAACAAAAAATCTTAGGGCTCCAGCTATTTAGGTGATTGCCTAGCCCAACTAGCTAGCCTATTGGGTCCGCCTTGAGCGTACATTGTCTGCCTTTTCTTCGGCTAAACATTTTCAACTAATAATATTGGAGCCACTACATATGTAACAGAATTATATATATTTTGTATATATAGGCATTGATTATTGTAAAACAAATATTAAAGTAAAACAAAAGGACAAGATCTTGACCCTTAAACCATGATTTTCAATTAAAAAAAAACTATTTGTTTTATTTAATTTGGTTGCTTTTTTGTATAAGATGTTGTCGAATACTTGGCTTTATACTAAATTTGTCACTGGGATTCATTCATTGAATTTATTGTTGATTGTTATCAATACACAGTTATACACTAATCATTATATCATAAGCATATACTCGTACATTATTAGAGCACTTAATTAACGGACACTCAGATTCGTAAGTGTGTACGTACTTAAAAATGCATTTTTATAATGTTGGTAAGTGAACTACTCTTATTATTAGGTTCGCGTCTGTCTCCGTAATCTTATATTTTTTGCTTAACCAATTATAAGTATTGATATTTTTAAATTATTATGCATACCTTGCCTTCCTAAATATGTTGTTATTCGTATACTTATCTTTATGACTGAGATGATGTTTCAAAATTGCATCCTGGTTTAATTTTGAAGTATATATATTGTAACAAAACTAAAAAAATAATAGCACGTTTTTGGCTCAACTCATCAAACCCCGTATTATTCCAATGGGTTGATCTGATCGAGCCGAAACTTTGCACAGACAGGGGTAATTAAGATCAAGCCTTAACGGAATGTTTTTTTATAACTAAGATAAAGGCGGCGGTGTCATTATCATACGGAGTAATTAATTAAGTTTATAACATGACCATGTGATTCCAATTCCAACCTTTTCTTAAGCATCTACAAAATTAGTACCCAAAATATTTTTAACTAACTTTTTGTGAAGAGGTATAAAATATTATCTCATTAGCTACTAGAACATTTTGGAAATGGTTTTGCTTATGTATGGTCGATGTAGCTAATTCATGTGAGATATGATATTATAGAAGGATAACATTA
Source organism: Erigeron canadensis (assembly GCF_010389155.1). Lineage (NCBI taxonomy): Eukaryota > Viridiplantae > Streptophyta > Magnoliopsida > Asterales > Asteraceae > Erigeron > Erigeron canadensis. The sequence continues at coordinate 36,263,935 of NC_057762.1, read as the reverse complement.
TAAAAATTAAATGTAACGTGTACCTTTATTTAACTATGCATTTTGAATTGGTCATCATAAACATACTTTAGTTGGTATAACAATATTGAGAAGTTTAGAAAATGCGCATGCTCCGATCCATTTTCAATATTTATGACTAAATTGTCCAACAAGCTGCTAGTCAATAACCAATATATGAATTATTTTACAATACGCGTTTTGTTTTATGATGACAACAGAATACTTACTTGTGTAACACACATGTATGATATGATATTATTTTCTAACATTAAACACGTACTATAGTGAATTTCTTTATTTTTTATGATAAACATATAGTATAATTTACTTGAAATTGAAAACAAAAATATAACAATAAACAATCATAACAATTTGATGCAAATTTATGAATTGGTACAGCTGCACACACAATATAATTATCACCATATATATCAGCTAGCCGTGGCTCGATCGATCTCAGTTACAATCAGGGAAGGTCACATTACACGTCTTGGCGCATCTCTTGGCACCAGGAAGCCGAAGAAAACCACCAAAAGTCGAATCATGTGTTTGCTGGCATAGACAACCTTCCTGGCTCTTGAGCTTCTGGCAACATTCTCGGGTTGGCGGTATGTTTGACACAAAAGATTGTAGACACCAGCTGATCTGCACCGCGTCACACCCACTTCCTTGAGCTTCAGTTTGTTGCAAGTTTCCGGAGAAAACTAGGAGCACCATCACCGCCACCGTGAATAATCGTAGCCCGATAAACGACTGTGAGTTTTCCATAATCGGAAGATTGATTTAACGGACTTAATCTAGGAGGATTTATTTGAGAGCGATAAAGAGGTGTGGTGTGATTTGGAAAATAGGTGGGTGCCTTAGATTTATAGAAGTGGTTATCAAATTTTCAACTTTGTTGTAACATTAGTCTAAAGATAAATCATTAAATACTGTATATATTAGTTGTTATTCATATCTTATGCATATGATATATATTAGTCAAATGTACATATTGGTCATTATGCATGTGTTCGTTCAACCTCCACCTCTTTTTTATTTGAGAAACGACTTTTTTCTTTTTTTTTTCCGTATATTTTGTGCCTACCAATCATCAGTCTTACACATGAAAAAAAATATTGAGATTAATTAATCATACGAACTAATCTGAATTTTCTGTTTCTTTTCTTTGATTAATGTATACTTGTACGAATCTAATTAGTGAAGTACGTGGTTTATATTGTTTCGCCTTTACTATCATTATATATAAATTACTAGTTTCATATCATGATATATACACTGCTTAACTTAATTTATGTTTACAATAATAATAATAATTAATACGTACGTAAGCTAGTTTATAAAAGTTAACTATTTATTGTAGATATTATCCTAATTTCTTTGAGAGCGCTAGCTAGCTATGCTTATTTTATCAATTTATTTCGTCGCTAAACATTATGGTTTATGCATGTATGTATGATACAAAAGCTGATAAATTAATGTGCCAACTTAACATTACTCTGATCAATTCTCTAACCACTTAAAAAAACTAATATATCTATATTTATATTAAAAGAGTAAGAATCCTAGCATTTTAAAGTCCTCTTCAAAATTAAACCTATTTTAAAACATTGCCACCTAGGATTACATCATATGTGTCATCTCTATAATTTTTACAATATTTATCTTAATAGTTTAACTTTGGATATACGTAAGATTTCCTACAGGTACATTAAATTAAATAAAAACTTTATATAGACATAATTATAAGAAAAAATTACAAAATCAAATCCCATATCAAAATTAAAGCACGCACATTAAAAAAATAACATAATCAAATCTCATACCAAAACTAAAACATGTATAAACTTAACATATATTTTTAAATTTGGAAAATAATCAAATCTCATACCAAAACTAAAACAGGTATAAACTTAACATATATTTTTAAATTTGGAAAGTATGTATTTATCAAAAACATATAACTTTTTATGAAAACCTATAATTTGTGTTTTTATCCTTTTTCTTATTCCAAGTAATTTTCTTATTCGATGGGTGAGAAACCATTTTCTTTTTATGTTTTATACGGGTTTTTAATATTAAAAATATTTACAATCTTTACTTTTTTTTCAACTTTTTTACCACGCGCACATCGTACGGGTACAAGACCTAGTATATATATATATATATATATATATATAGGGGTTGGGTGTTGTAAAATAAGTATTTAAGTAAAACAAATAAGACAAGATCTTGACCCTTAGATCATGGTTAAATTGATGCACAAAAGTTCACGAAGTAATTGATGTACGATGATTATCACTGAAGAAACATTTATTGTTTTATTTGTTTTATTTTACTTTAATACTTGTTTTATTTTACCTAAAACCTATATATATATATATATATATATACTATATTATAAAGCAAAGGTTTCAACTTTCAATTTTAACGTTGTACACATGATAATGCATAATGTACAATACATCTAATTCATTCAAAATCTTAGAAGAAATCTCAACCACTCATTTTTTTTCTCTTCTTAAATCTTAACCACTCATTTTTCTCTCTTCTCATTCATAAATCAATCATTTTATTCTTCTAATTCATTCAAAATCTTTTATCTTAAAAACCATACATCGATAAATTATAAAAATTATATGGGTGTTTTTAAAATTTCATGCTCTTTCATTAGAGATGTCATTCGATATACTTTCGATGAATTTTTTGGTCCGCCGGCGGAGCCCGTACGACTAAGATATTTGGCTATGACACTTTATGACATATCACCTCCTATGATCTATATTACACTCTATGACCTATCACCCCTACCATCTAACCGCCACAACGCGCGAAATCTTTCTCTCGTATACTAAAATACAGGAATTGTGCAATTGGACCATTAGGTTTGAGGCGGTACGTGGGTCGTGGCTATTTGTTGTGGATCACCCTTGTAAAGTTTCGGGTTTCATAATCTGATATTAGTTAGTTACAACCTAAATCTTATTTCAGGTCGTGTTTAGTTGTAAACAATATTTTCTAATTCTAATTTAGAAATTATGTAAATTTCAAATAATTTCATATTAATATTTATATGCTTTACATAATAGTATATAAATATAGTTACAAAAGTAACAATATTGAACATTACATGTCTAGCCTTACTTAGAAATACGAGTAATTAATTTCAAGTGAAAGCACGTAGATTCGAATTTATATAAAGATGAAATGCATTGAAACAAATTAAACCGATCGACAATATTACGATGGCATATATCTAGCCTTATTTTGTTTGATCCTAGTTCTATCACCAACCTAGCAAGCTAGCTAGTGAAGTGATACATACACACATGCATACATACATAGTAATGATAATCGATACATGCTCCATACATATATCATTAAGGGAAAAGATTTTTTCTTAACATTTAGGAATTGGAACGCCACAATCCGAAGCAACCTTCTTGGCATTTGGGGAGTTAAGGTATTTTCCAAGATTAGGGTTCTTTGCGTATCCACAGAGACAAGGTTGTTGCGCCTTTAGTTTGGTGCAACAAGCCGGAGACGGCTTTGCCCCACTCGAGAGAAACGCAGCACAAGGAGACAACTCAGTTGGGTTGCAAGTTGCAGCATTCGTCTTTTGGGCATTGCCCAAAAGCACCACCACGAAAGCACACAAAACAAGGAAATAGAACCCCTTCTTCATCATATCGAAGTAAAGAAGGAGAGATTATTGGATGTATGTGGTTTAGTTCAAGTATAATGATTGAATTCTAATTTATAGAGGGCTGTAATCATTTTTATTGAATTTTTTAATATTTATCGTTAATTTGGGAAACCTAGCTCATAGTGTTATGTGGCATAAGAAAATTTCGAAGTACTTGACTGAGTATTTAAATTTCGAAGTACTTGACTGAGTATCGAAATAGAAATAACGATTGTGGACTAATCATCATCTGGCACTACGGGTATGCTTCACTTTCGAGCTATCTTTAGGGCAACAATGTAAGTGACCATTCACCAAACTTTGACTTACTACAAGACAAAGTCAATGGATACTATGGCAACAAGTAATATCATGACAGTTGTCTAAATTTTGAGCGATGATCGGTGTTTCCTCATCCAATTAAGATCTTTAGTTTTTTTTTTTACCGTATATACCATACTAGTCGTAACATCTACCGTAGCATAAATAAATTCGAATATATTCGAATATGCCACATGTATATAAATAACATATATAATAATGTTATTAACTTATTATAAGTAATAGAAGTTGAATAATTAAGAAAGAAAAAGAGACAACGATGATCAATCAAATAAGGTTATAATGTGTTTTGTATTTATAAGCTAAGAGTTAGAGTTTCATCCTAAGCGTAATAAATAAACTGAATTTAAATACAATTAAAAAAAAGAGAAAATTATACTTTTGGTACCTTAAGTTGGTAATTTTTACACTTTTAGTCTCCAACTCAAAAAATTACATTTTTCATACCTAAAGTTGGATATTTTTATCATTTTTGGTATCACGTTCATATGGCGTTAATTTTTGCTGTTAACGCCCTCACGTGACAAACACGTGAGGGGTATTTTAATCTTTTGACCCCTCTCTTGTTGAGAAAATTACATTTTTGATACCTCAAGTTGTCAATTTTTTTACTTTTGGTACCTCAAGTAGACAACATATTTTTATTACTCTCCAATTTTCAACTCACACATTATCATCTATCAAACAACACACAAACTCAAAAATCAACACACATTGCGATCATCCATATATCCATGTATGCCTCTTTTGGTTATTATCTGGTACTTCAAGCTGTCAATATATAGATATATATTCCCCTTTTTGAGCGGAATATATCTATATATCAATCTTAGACCATCCATATATTCATGTATACCTATATCTCTATACCATACCAAATCCAATACATAAACATGTATAAATAAGATCAAATATCTTATATGTATCATCACTAAAAAAATTTTTCATTTTTGGGACATATATAGTGACAACATTAGCGACGTTTTTACTACTAGCGACATGCTTTGTGATATTTAGTTTGTCGTCGCTATAAATGAGTTGCAAATTTTGGTGACATCTATGATCATGTTGCTATTATTAGAGACAACATTTGCAACATAATAATGTATGTCACAGATTTTTGCGATGTCAAAAGCTATGTTGCCATGTGAGTGTCAATTTTTTTTTTTTGCATCATACTTAACTATGCTACTAATCTTGCTGCTATTTTTGGACTTGTTGCTATACACATCGTTAATTGTGTAGCTAAATCTGAGCCCTCACTGTTTATGTTGCTACTCGTGTCACTACTTTTAAACAATGGTATAGCTAAATGTTTGCTATCCTTGCTTTATAACAGGATGTATTATACTCTTACTACACAATAGATAAACATACACAATTTAGTTAATAGGTGTACGCTACTCTAACCAACCATTGATACTAATTCGAACAAAACCTTAAAGATTTTCAGCATAGATAGATGTTTTATAATCAACCAATTAATTACAAGAATTGTTGCTCAAAACAAATTATAATAACATCTAAAAGTTTTTATGTAGAAAAAAAAAACATTACTTAAGTGAAATAAGTTTTAACTTTTTATCTTTAATGGCTTTCAGAGCCGAGAGTCCAAGAGAGACTGCATGCTTGCCACAATAAGACTTTGCCACTATATAAAGTGGACTTTTTTTTTGGAGTTTTATTTCCATTAAAGATTTCAATCAACAATGTTGTCAAATCAGTTGCAACCTCTTCATCAGTTTTCACCAGTAGCTTTTCATCATCGACCTAACTGTATCCTGTTCCAACTGGATTATCATAATTTCCCACCAACAAAATTATCGAGTAATTTATACCAGATTCAATACAAAACTACTGTCATTGTACATAATTTGGTGAAATGTGTTATGGAGATCGGAGATAATCATTCGCTTTGGCCATTGAATTTAGGGAAAAGTGGAAGGTGTTTTGTTGTGTGGAGTATGGACCCTTTTGTATCTATTTTAATTTTAACTTAATTTAATTTGTATATTTAGATATCTATTTATATTTAGGGGATACATGTTAAATGAGCACGTCTCGATCAGTTGCAATGTTCCCATTTATTAAAAATTTATTTGGTAATTAACTTTTTATTACTATAAAAAATCATTTTAATACCTTATATATATATATATATATATCTTTTTTATAAATTATTTTTATAAAATTTACTTATAATCTATATACAAAGTTTTGGATATAATTTTAAGGCTTTAAAATTAGCAATATAATGAGTGACATGTTAAGGGACGTCTCAAATTTAGCAATGCCTTTAGAAACATGCTTGGTATGTCGCAATATAGCGACGTAATTAGTGACGAAATTTAGAACATCGCTAAAATTAACAACATTGTTAGAAACATGGTGTATATTGTCACATATTTTCAAACAAAGTTAGTGACGTGTTGGAGATGTTGCAAAATTTGCGATGTAATTTACAACACAATGTGTAACATTATGAAGCCAATGTCGCTAATTGAGTCGCAACTTAGTAACATAGAAAAGAATGTCACTAAACTTGTTGCTGATTTGCTAATTTCCTGTAGTGCATACACCACTAGAAAGGGTTGCCGACTATCTCCCTCCCCACCAGGCACCACGACCCCCACCTTAGCTAGAGATTCCGATCTAATCTCGTTTGTAGCAAATATATTAATCTGTAACAAATTTCGTTCAGATCTCGTCTATAGCAGATTCCGATCAAGTTTCGTTTGTAGCATATTCCGATCGAAGAAGAGGATAATTTAGGGGTGAGAGGATTTTCAATAATATGAAGAAAAGAGATCAATGGTGGGTGCGTTTTCCGGCGACATGAGTTATTTCTGGCCATCGATCAACCAATGCATTCAGTTCCTTCACCATCACTCGTAATTACACCAACAACATATAATATTTCAAGAATGGATACACACCATTGGGTTTTTTTTAGGAGCCGTAAAAAGAAATAAAAAAATAAAAATCATGTGTGTTGATTTTTGAATGTGTGTTGTTTGATAGATGCTAATATGTAAGATGAAAATCGGAGAGTGTAATAAAAATATGTTGTCTACTTGAGGTACCAAAAGTGAAAAAATTGACAACTTGAGGTATCAAAAGTGTAATTTTCTCAAAAAGAGGGGGGTCAAAAGACTAAAATACCCCTCACATGTTTGTCATGTGAGGGAGTTAACGGCAAAAATTAACGTCGTATGAACATGGTACCAAAAGTGAAAAAATACCCAACTTTAGGTATGAAAAATGTAATTTTTTGAGTTGGAGACTAAAAGAGTAAAAATTGTCAACTTGAGGTACCAAAAGTGTAATTTTCTCTTAAAAAAGCTAATTTAATAAAATTAATAAATTAAAAGAAATTAATAAATTAAAAGGACACGTGTCGATCAAGGATTACACCACGTGTCGTTTTAAGTACATCTCAATCCCGTTTTAGTTTATTGATAGATAGATAGAATCGCATAAGTTGTGTTAGTGGCAGCCGCTTAGGATGATATCAATGAAGTGGCAACCTCAAGTCCGTTCTAGAGTAATACTACTTAGCTTTTAGCGTTAGTTAACCTTTTAATTGGTTTCACTTTTTTATTATCATCATCAGTATTAATGAGTAATGACGATCAGCAACCTCTAGAGTCTTCAACGGTTATCGCTGTGACGCTGTTAAAAGTAGCATTACATTATCAAATAATTTACCTTCAAAATGAGTTTGATCTTGTAAAAGTCGATGGAGGCAGTGATGGAACTAGGATTCTTATTAATCGGCCCGTAGCACAAATGTTTCTTACTATCATTATGTCCATGCAAAGTATCCTTAACGACTAGATTGTTACAACTTTTAAACGGTTTTAAGGTTTTTCATTATTTTTAGCATTTTATAATTTATAAGAGTATTACCACTTTTGTTAGTCTTCATTTCTTATTTAGTGGCACAAAGATATCTCCATAAGTATGGTAGTTATAAATTTTTTTCAAAAGATTAGAGTCATCCACATTGACTGGTATCTCAAATTTATTTGAACCGTAACACCATAAAAATTAAAGTATTTCAAAAGGAATTACATTAAATGGGTTGAACGAACATGTAGGTCAGACTAACCCCTCCTTTTGAGTTATAATTGGAGGGAAACAAAAACTAATTAGTTGAAAAGAAGAAAAAAAAAAATAATCTTAGTGCAAACATATTGAAAGTATCTCAAAGTAGAGGTGCAAGAAAAAACCGATTAACCGAACCGAATCGATTTGTAACCGGTAACCGAAATCGGTTAATAACCGGAATAGTAAAAACCGATTATAGGTTACCAGAAACCGTAGGTTACTAACCGATTACTCTTTTCAAAACCAAAACCGATTATTAATCGGTTAACCTATAACCGGTTAATTATTCCAAATAATAACCGGTTAACCGGTTAATCACGTATTATATACATATTATTAATTAAATCTATATATATATATATATCAATATCAATCATACTATATACATACACTTATATATAATCAGAAAGATCGCACTATCAAATTATTTCATTTGCTTTCAATATATTTATACTATATATAGATTAATGCTTATTTCATCCGATCCAACAATCGGTTAATAACCGGAATAGTAAAAACCGATTATAGGTTACCAGAAACCGTAGGTTACTAACCGATTACTCTTTTCAAAACCAAAACCGATTATTAATCGGTTAACCTATAACCGGTTAATCACGTATTATATACATATTATTAATTAAATCTATATATATATATCAATATCAATCATACTATTTACATACACTTATATATAATCAGAAAGATCGCACTATCAGATTATTTCATTTGCTTTCAATATATTTATACTATATATAGATTAATGCTTATTTCATCCGATCCAACATCAATTTTGGTTGTTTTTGAGATTTGGGATGATGAAATTTGTTGTGCTTAGAAAATGATGTTTTATTTGGAATATAAGTTTTTTCGGAATATGGGTTTGTCGCTTAGGCTTGTCGGAAATGATTGTTTTTTCACATTGTTCACCACTTTCTCAATATTATAATGGGCGGTTAAAAGAAACAGAATAGGTTAACCGGTATCGGTTAACCGGTTATTATTAATCGAAATCGGTTAGATAGGTTCCAGTTTTAAAACCTAGAAACCGGTTATTAACCGGTACAAGTTAACCGTAATCGATTATTACTGTTTCAAAAAATAACCGAAACCGATTATTAAAATTAATAACCGAAATCGGTTAACCGCTTCTTACACCTCTATCTCAAAGTATGTTTAACTTTTGAGATATAATTGGAGGGAAACAAAAACTAATTAGCTAAAAAGAAGAAAAGAAAAATAAAAATCTTAGTGACAAACATATTGAAAGTATCTCAAAGTATGTTTAAATGCATACAATGAACCTTACAAAAGGTTAGTTTAATTGGTTCTGATTTTTTATATTTTGGACATTTTAAATAGCTGATGCAAAACTTTACCAACTATGTACGACTTTTTATTTTTATATCCGATAAAAATAAATAGCCGCTTAACTAAAATTAAAAATAAAAATTAAGTCACAAGTGTAAACATACTTAACAGAGGTTAGGATGAGCTAAATAAGGGGCCAAGGAAAAAATGGGACATACATTCACATGGGTATAACATGCTTCTAGTAAATTATTAAACCAAATGAAGATTTTGTTTTCCATGATTAAAGGCAACATCTAAGAAATTGCTATAAGAAAAAAAACATTAAAATTATAATAAAAACCCTTAACGTGAGACTTCATGCATCTAGACTAGCCTAACTTTTTTTACAGCACAAACATCAACTTTTTAAGTAAGCTTTTGTTCGGTTAGATTAACCTCTCAATAATTCACTTTTACAAGTGTAAAATATTATCATAATAAAATATCTTTAAGGTTCAAACTTTACCAATAAGTCATCAATCTCATTGTCAAATAAAACACACCTAATATTTACATCAAATTGTTTGATAATTTATTCATCTTTAATCTCATTTTTAAACACCCTCTAAATCTAGACTGGATTAGGAATGGAAGATTAAACCATCTAATGGCCTCTTGTATCTCTAAAATGAGTTTCTTTTACATGTACCAACAAAAATTTCTAATTAATAAAGATAAATACATCTAATAGAAATAGACATTACTGAACTACAACTTCGTGGACACATGTTAAAAAATCCCTTCAAAAATACAACCAATCTTTCATAGATAACATGGTAAGCGATTGCAAGCAGTCGACGAGCATATATCGTCAAACAGAACCACCATTCCACCAAGGCACCAAGTCTCTTATGCTTTAGGACACAAATCGGACATCTGTTTCTTTTGCAGATTTGAGGTATTAATCATTGAATTGAAAGCCAGAGGGCATTGGCATATAATTCCAAATTACACTCGTGTGCTTTTTCAAACTTGAACATGATTTACAAGTTAGTCATTTCGAACCACCCTCCCAAGTCTCATGTTGAATTCTCAACAGAATCTAACTATGTGCAAGTTGATCACTAGCATGGTTTCGTTGTTATATATATATCGTGAAAAAAATCTTGAAATGTTACATTTCTGTATGAAATATAGTCAAACAATCCGTAACTAATATAAGGTGCAATTTTTCAGAATCCGTTTGAATATATAACTCATGCTTAGGGTTACACATATAAAAAGATTGATGCAAAATAAAACAGAATACAAACTGCTACGCTTCTTCTAAGATATATATTTATAAAAATACGTATGTTAATTCTTTTGATCGATGTATAACATATTTAGCTCTTTCACATAAGTCGAATGAAATTTACTCAAGCTAACACTAGAAAGAATAGAGTTAAACGAACAACACCAAAATTTATGTGACATCTTCAAATTACAAGAAAAGCATAACATTTTTACTGGGGTGGAGGAAGTTCGTCATTAGTTTTGGCTTTGCCCCTAAGCATGTCAGTAAGACCCCCTCTCATGATTCTCCTAAATCGAGTGTCTTCAGTGGCTGACGGTGGATTGAGGGTAGGCTTGGGGCGATCACCTACATTTGGTGGTGGTGTTGGTATTTCCACTGAATCCCTCTTTCCAAGCAGCCCACCTTCACTAAATAAGCTCGTCATCGAGGTTGGCAGCCCAAACTGAGACCCCATCACCTTGCTGAAAGCATCAAATGTTCCACCGGACCTTTCCTTCACTATGATTTCCAAAGCCTCCTTGTGTGCTGGATCAAGAGCATCTGTGTCCTTTAATAGGTTTTGTATAGTTGGCAGGAGCAGATCCCGGACACTGGCAGCTGATAGATCTGCTACGATGTTGGGAAAAGATTCTTTAGTAAAGGATGCATGCAGATTATATGGCAAATGTTTTTTATGATGAAAGAGCCAAACCTGTAGCATCTAAAGCACGGATTGCCTCGCAAAATGCATTGGATCTATCTCGCTGATGCACCAAGTTACTTGACGGAAGTTGAGTAGAAAGATGAAATATCTTTGATAACAAATGTACACGATGTCAAAGAAACAAGTTCTATGTAGCCTTTTAGGCAAATGATTAGAATTGGTAACATATTTAACAAGAAAAAAAAATGGCAAAAAAGACATTTGAAGGATATAATCTCTTAGACTCTCCGTTGTATGTGGCACAGCCACCACTAATGCACGAATGGCGGCAATCACAGCTTCATGAGAGTCATCTTCCAGAAAAGTATCCATTTGAACACGTATTTTGTCAACAATCTAAATAGCATAAATTTCAGTCAGTTACCGATCGCCACAAAAAGAATATACAAGAAATCCATCCTAATATAGCATCAAATTACCACATCATTTTTGAAGTTCTGAGCCACAGTTCCAAAGGCATCAATGCTTGCATACAGCACATGCAAGTTCGGTTCAGAGCCCAAAGTTACAAGAGCCGGCAAAACATGTGCTGAAACAACTTTTGCATCAATATATGGTACCTATTAAAATCAAAGGGATGTAAGGTGTGGAGAAAGATGAGGAAAGAGATCAAACATTAGTTCAGCAGAAAACTAAACTTACAATCACTTTTAGAAGTTTGGCAGCATTGACTTTAAGATCCATGTTGGAGCTCACGACCATTTCCCATAAGATATTAAAAACCAGATTATGGTGGTCTTCATACGTGCTGCAGAACCAATAGTACAACACGACAATGTGAATGAAGTTACAGAATCAAAAGCTACAATAAAAGAACATTTGAAGAGATACCAACCAAAGGAATCGGACAGAGTTGTAAACATCAGCACCGTGCATTGCTGGCTGAACCTCCTGCTCAGCACTTTGGACCAAACGATTCCTCAAGTATTCTGTTAATACTTCATGCTTCTTAGAAAATCCAAGGACACCTGCCAACAGAACCGGTAGGACGCACAACGTGGCAATTCTCTCATCTACAGCAAGTTTTGGTCTTAAAGCTGATATAGTGGAACAAAAAGGAATCCAAAATTCATTAACAATATTTGTAATTAGCCTATATAAGAACTGGATTGGCGAATCCTTCTACCTTTCACTTTTGCCTTTGTGGTTGACGGGAAACATGCCAGATCAGCCTTATCACCAACTGCTACCAAAAATATAGGTAGCATGATATGGGTCAGATACTCATCTCCAAATCGGTTCGAAACTGCCAGCAAAAACTGAGATGACAAAATAATGAAAGTCAAGGGTTTGGTACAAAACTATGGACATGATATAAACAGCAAAAGTATGGAAAGTTAAGTACACTTGAGATCCTGTGTCTCAGACTATCTTCCTTTTGTGGTAAAAGAGAGACTATTTGAATAAGACCGGGAAAGCAATCATCATGAAGCCACTCAAAAGCAGGCCAATCTGCATGTCCCCTGCAAAACATGTAAAAGTACCATGTAATAGATGGAAACAACGTTTTAGAAGTTTTAAAATGAGAATATGATGGATACAATCCGAGTTTCAAACAAAACTCACTCTGAATATTTTTCAAGCAACGGCATTGGAAATGATGACCCCACAGAATCTGAGAGAGATGGATATGGACAAGTCTCAATAGATAGCTGGTGTACCATGGGAAGTAAATCCAATAGTAACCGCAGTAACACATCAACGGTCCATCGTTCTCTTTCACCTAAAACGTGGAAGTGTGACTCTACAGAACCTTCAACCCCTGAAAGAGGTGGGCAGCACTGGAAAAAAATTACCATGTAAGGGACTATATTTACAAGATGATGGATAAGAAAACTGATCTGAATTCTTGTACCTCGATGGAGCTCAATATGTGAGAAAGTAACACTCGTAAGATGTGATCCAATTTGCCTCCCCACTTCAGCAAAGCAGGAACTAGTTCTTTAATTGTTGTTTCTACAACCGCTCCAGATGGATCACAAACTAACTGGAACATCATTTCTTCCACCTAGAAACATAACAAGAAGATGCATTGGGATATTGAATATTGTTCTCATTTAGTTCCCTTTCATATTTTTCTTTCAAGTCCCCATATTATGATCTGGGGAAAATGCTACATTCCCTGGATCATGTAGCTTACATTGTAGAAATCCTGTCAAGTCAGAAAGCTTCTCCATGATAGCCTCGAAGCATATTTAGTGAGGCTGACCTTGAAATATTTGTCCATATTTGGGAAGAGCGGAAGCAGCAAAGCCAGATTACGAGCAGCAGCTTCACGAACAACAGTTGCAGAATCCTCGATCAGCTGTTGGACAATAGATAGGATGAGAGAGTCTCGGATCTCAGGACGCACAAAGTCAGCAAGCTCCCCACATGATTGAGCAACAAGCAGCCTGCGCTCCTCATACATGTGATTAATCTGCATTGTATGAAATAGGTATTAGAAAGAAATTTTCGTTTTTAAAAAAGATGGCAGGGAAATCAAAGAAAATTCTCACTTGCTCCCAGCACTGGGGAAGCAACTCTGTTTCTGTCCGCATTTCTCCGACATTCCTAGCAAGGGTGACACAAGCCTGAATTAAAATGAATTTACTGCAGTAAGACTCTAGTAAGACAATAAGTCTTAACAATCTATAAATTCAGAAACCATACATCCATAATAATCCGTCTTTGTTTTTCATCTGGACGCTTAATCAAGTTAAACAATGTGTGAGTCAACGAATCCCTTGTGTTGCTATCCGGGTGACGCTCAATGGCGCACATCATGAGGGGAAGAAGCTCCTATAAGCCAAGAAATGTGTATCATCATGAAAAATTAGTTCCAAGTTGAACAAAGATAGAAAATTTTAAAAAAACATTATAAAAAAAACCTCTCGATGATTGATCAGCACATAAGGAACAATTTTAGGCAATGCATCTGAAAGAATTTGAATGGTTCCAGGAACCTGAGAAGTTAAAACATGCATGCATAAGATTGACATAAAGCTGGACACTTTAAAGCATTGATGGCAAAAGGTTACCTTCTTCTCAGAATCAAGTTCAACGGGAGAATTGGACTCTGGAAGCAACCCATTATCAGTTATGACCGGCACCACATTGTCTTCAGGGACATTCGCGACGTTATCATCCGATCTGGTAATTTCATCATGTTTATCAGCAGTACCGTCTGCGTTATGAATTATTGTATTATGAGACTCTGCGCTTTCGGAAGTTTCAGACGCAACATCACTTGATAGTGATGGAATATCATTTTCACGTATCTTTATTACTTCTTCTCTATCAGTTACTTCTTCCACACTATTTAAGGATCCTACAGGTTGGGTATCAGTATTTTTTGAAGCACTCAGCCTTTCAATCTCCTTTTGTAGCACTTGTATTTCTTCTTTGTAGCTTTCTAGAGATTGTACTTGCCTATCTACTGCATCATCAGATGTCATATGTTCAGTTTTTTGAGCTCCTTCCATGTGATTTTTAAGTGAAGTTATTTCAGCTTTGCAGGCACTTAATTCTTTCCTTTGCTGCTCCAGTGCCTGCTTTAGATCTTGAACCTAAAGCATAACATGAGTAAAGAGTTCAGACATGATGGACCACAGGTATAGAGTACTGTTAATATGTGATCAACATACCAGATTCTCTTTCTCCTTAATATCCTTATGTAAACTCTCCAGTGACTTCTTTAAAGTCACTGACTGAGCATCAGCCAAATCTCTGCTTCTCAACAAGGACTGCTTCTCCAGTTTGAGCTTATCAATCTCTTTGAGCAATGATTCATTCTTTTTAAGCATTGAAAACTTTTCCTGAAGAATTGAGATACTTTGTTGAGAATATGCAGTACACCATTGGCAGAACATGATTTTAAATTATGAAATTTGTATATCTAATAACAAGAATCTTCATTTATGACAATCTGTATAATTATAATGCAAGCTGCTTCAAAAACTACCTCAGCAGCTTCTGTAGTGGATGAAAGGTACTGATAATAGTAGTGGCGCAAGGCATCTGGCACAGATGCAGATGAATTCTGCCAATCGTCTAGATCCTGGTCGCTAACCTGCAGTAAAACAGGTTATTAACAACCATGGCATGAAGTGATGCCGTGTAATCTAAGCCCAGCAATAAACTAAAAAAAGGAAAAAGACAACAATGTAAACATCCACACCATCCTATGCTGATTAGCCTTCTGGCTCCTGTTCAGCACTTTGGACCAAAAGATCTCCCTATTTGGACCACTAAATTCCCTTCTGTTCAAGCATGGTTTTGTCCACCAACAATTCTTTCAATTGGCTGGCATCACTATAGTTTTTCATGATATTTTCTAGTTCAGGTTTGAGGCCCTTTCGTCCCTTAGTTTCTAACATATGGGGATGCTTGTAGTACTACAGTTGTATTTGTTTGCACAGTTGCTTTCAAAAAAAAAGAGTGATACACTCATCTAGAAATATGTTAGAGCTATTAAATATTTTAGAAATATAAGAGAAACAAGATTTCAATTCACCCATACTAATCAATCCATTCACTAAAATCTGCAAATCTTTTCTCCAGCAAGATTCCAAAACTGCTAATTACAGCCCCATAATCCATCATGTTTGAAGGAAAGTTTAGTAACAGAATTTAAAGAACCGATAACAATTGTGCAAAAAATGCAAGAGTGCAAGAGATTAATAAACTTTGGGACATAACTGAGGCTTTAAAGCCCAAAGGCCAACATTGCAAGCTGAAAAGTTCTGTTAGGCTCTTCTTCATTTTTCTCATTTGAGATTGAAAACTTTCAGATACTAATTTAGATATGAAGTGGGCTTCCCCCGAAACTACCAGTATAAAATAATACATAAAAATCATATCAGAAAAGAATAACTTGTGATACCCTTAATCAGTGTTGTGTTTTGAAGAAGAAACCTTCTTACAGTTTTTGTGTGGAACAAGAACTTGACATTAAGAGAGTTGCGGTGAGAAGAAAATGACATAAATTTGTTAAAGAAGGTAAAATATGAGAACAAACTCGTTGATTTTGGAGATAACGGGAAAAAAAAATGCAAATGGTTCTGTAAATCCATCCCATCAGCTGGGTTAGAGAACTTCATATTTTACGGGTATCCTCAAACCCATATGCTTGAATCAAACAACTTTTATCATTCTCATTTGTATTCCTTCTTTTCAAGATCTCAATCCAAACACACCCTCATAATGTAGCACAAAAGTTTCTTAAATAGCATGAAACTGATCTGATGTAAAGTAGCAATTTTAGATAAGCAGCAAGATACCTCTTCATAAAAGGTCATGGCAGTCAAACGGTATCCGGCTAAGAGAAGATATTGCTTTACAGCACAGTTCAGGTCTTGACGCTCTTTTGCCTTTAAAGGACCCAAATCGGAGACTGTTGTATCCCTGCTTTGTTGAACATCAGATCCATTTATTGCTTTGGCATCTACATACATCATATAGTGCATTATAAGGAAGTGTGATTCTGGAGAACAATTATAAAGCTAATCTATTATATGAAAGCAGATAGAAAACATGATAACATTTTAGACAGCTACACTAAAAGACTCAATAAACATAGCTGCAAGCTGAAAGAATAGAGAGATAAGAAAAAACAACTTGATGTACCGTGAACACCCAATATGAGTGTTATGAAACATAATTTTTTCATTGTTATCCATTTGGGAAATCACTTATATTGTAGCAGAACATGTGATCATGGAAATCTCTATCAAAATAGCATTTGCATTACTGTACATAAAGGAAGTTTACACTCGAGCAATATAGAAACAGAGCAAGCATATCACTTGTATGATAGAGTAATTACCACTTGATTCATCCAGCTTGGCCTCAGATTTCTTTTGCAATTCAGTCTTGAACTTCAGAATGTCTTCTTGAGCCAAACGGTTCTCGTAGTCCCTAATTGCTAATTTCTCCTCAAGTGATTCTTTCTCCTCTAGCAGACTCTGTGGGTCGGCAACTAGTGAACATAAATGAAAAACGAAAATCAGCCTTTGATATACATGCATTCACAACTAAGAATTACAGAGTTATCTTAAAAAGTTAAAATGATATCAATAACAGGCAATATCAAAGTTGAACCTCCATAGCCACTCAATCAACTTTAACAGATTGCCGTTTTTCTCCCCCATAACCCTATTACTTAGTGCCTAGAATCTGATCACTCTCTCAAAACTATTAGCGGTCTAAATTACTACAGTGACATAGTGTGCTGATATAGCAAGTAGACCAATCATTCTAAATTATGGTTCGGGTATTACAGCTCACTTTGTCTTTATATAACATTAATTCTATAATTGTAATCATTCTTCTAACTGGCCGGCTAAGTGTTGCATTGTATAAGCAGTTAAAAATGACACTAGCTGTGAATCGTCTATGCCGCTTTAATGTAATATCATATGCATCGAATTATTAATATTATAAGAATCCGGTGACTTCTTCACCGGTAACTGTTTTTGTGACGTGGCAGTGCCACATCATCAAATACATACTAGTGTTACCTGAACTGAAGTCACCGAATATATAACCAAATATATACAATAGCAATAACCGAAGGATCGAATGTTCGATACAAAGGATATGCTGATATCGCGTTCTAAAGGATAAGATATTTTTGTGAAAATTTTGATACATTCAAAATACAACAATCAAAATAGAAGCGAATCAAATGAGAATAATATAAATGCGAAAAAAAAAAACCTCTGAGAGTATTGAAGCGAGAGATCTGATCGGGGGGGAACTGAAGAGGATCAGCGAAGAACTGTTTGAGACGAATAGCTTGATCGTCACGGCCGTCATCAAGGAGTTCGTGAAGAAGCTCAAACGCAGATAATAAGTAATTTTCTTCAAGTAAGAAGTTTACTACGCAATTACACAGCGATGATTTCTCTACGTCCATTGTATTTATCTCCAATTTATTATTTTGTCATCACATTGATTCAGATTTTTGAAATTTTGTGTTTATTTGATTTGATGGTGAAATTTTGTATCTTCTTCGGTTTTGATGGAAGTTTTATTAAAGGGAAGATCTGTTAATGGAGTCCGTGCTTGAATTGAATAAAAGAGTTGAAATGGAAATTTCAATTGTTTGTTTATTCAGGAAAAGTGTAAAATTGGCAAATTGGGCGGATTGTCGGTTTTGGTTTGATAACAGGTTTTCCTTTTTTTTTTTCCGTTCGTAAAGAAACGATAAATCTCATGTTTAAACATGCTCGTAATAGATAAATTTGATTAAATGACTAAATGTATTTGGCCATGCTCATTCTTTTATTTATTATACATTTATTATTTATTTCAAAACGATAAGTTTGGTGATCATCACCTTCTTACACCACATCGGTGCCTAATTATAAAAGACACCATTACCCGAACGCCCATTGTAATAAAAGCCTCTGAAGTCAAGTGATATTAAGTTCTCTCTATTACTTTCTATATC
This sequence comes from Erigeron canadensis, assembly GCF_010389155.1. Lineage (NCBI taxonomy): Eukaryota > Viridiplantae > Streptophyta > Magnoliopsida > Asterales > Asteraceae > Erigeron > Erigeron canadensis. Next base: position 36,245,073 of record NC_057762.1, on the reverse strand, counting down.
ACTTGATTCAAAACCAAAACATATGCGGAATTTATTTACATCAACTACACAAAAAGTAGTTACTCATATACAATTGTTTTAGAAATCATAGAAACATATCAAAGGTATATATAAAAACAAGTGACAAATGTAACTTCATTACTTCAAGTCAGTTCTCCAAAAGTAACAAACATGATAAAGTGAAAAGTGGATGCTAATCTAGGTCTCACTTGGAATTTGGTATCACTGTTCTGTACTGAGATCGAGACAAGATTAGGACTTTAAAAACCCTGTGTATCTTTAAGCTTAAGTACAATGTACAAACTTCAATTTATAAAGACACACACATTGCATCAATCCATGTCCTTGTTGAGCAAAAGTAAAGTGAATCCACATTTTTACGATAGTAGTCTAACGGTGATAGACAAAAGACATAAAAATGGAAGTTATGGATTCAAACCTCATCTTCATGTTCCTTTAACCATGATATTACGTGACTTATTTCATATAGGATTAAGATCTTTTAAAGTTATAGTAACTTTATAGGTTAGTTAGGATAATCTTGTCTTTTGAATTAAAATCAAGGGTTAATATTAAAAAATAATTTTTTTAATCTTAATCATTGATTTTAATCCAATGGTTCACATCTATCAACTATATCTATAAAGTTCATGTTAACCAGAGGATTTCAATCTCTTCATATATGGGTCTTGACTCTTGAGATCGTTGGTAAAGTCTTTGACCTTAGAAGGATGAAGGTCGAATCTTATTTCCCCCATTTGCGGGGCGGATTTATTAACCAAGTATTCTTTGAGAAGTTAGCTACCTGCCCGTATTATGGTGGGTCCTTATGTGTGAGGTGTCAATTAATAATGTCATAATGACCCAGGTTCAAAAAAACAATCCCATGTGATGGATTTCTTTGCCACCTAACAGAACTAACCCGATACACATAGCCCACGATGATAGTGTTGGTACCAATTTTGGTATACTGAGACTAAAAGGGTTCTGCCGATTTACCCTTCTTCTCTTGAGACCGGTTCATAGGAACACCCGACGGGTACAGTGCCTTTTTTCTTACACAAGTCAATATAGCACAAATAATGATGAACAACCTTTTTACCATATTCTAATGAGTAAAAGTTGTTACTTATAATTATTGTGGTTAAAGTCAAGGTAGCTATTGAGTATTAACCAATCAACATTAGTGGCCCCAGATGGGTATAAGAAATCAAAGGCTGTCGATACTAACAACACATTCAGTCTCAAAAGATTTATCCCTCATTTGCCACTTAATTACCATTATACCCCCTGCCACATCTAAAGCTAAATTATCCTTCATTATTATCCCCAAATTCCCACTACTCCAAAGCAACATCCAAAATTCAGGTATGCACAAAAAAAAATAACATAACATCTTATCTCAGTTTCTATATCTATCTTTCTTTATGCATACTAGAATAAAGATTGTAGCTTTTTTTCCTTAACCAACCAGCTCTGCAGCCTGCTACTATATACTTTAACAAACAGTCAATGAACTTTGCTGTAGAGTCTGTGTGTGTGTGTGTGTGTTTAACAGAAAGTCAGATTGTGCAAATCCAAGAAAAGGTTTCTTGATGTCATTTATTTGTTAATTATCAAAATCCAAAATGAATTCCTTGAATCTTGATGCTACTGATTCAACAACAAAAAGTCCCATCAGGAGGCAGGGTACGGAGGTGGTGGGATTTAGACAGTCATATCCCTATCAATAGTAAAAAGATTATTACCAGAAAGACCTCTGAGTTACTATTATTAGCACACATTAAGAGTTCCAGGGAACTGGCATTAGCTCTTTCTTATTTATGCATAATCCGAATGGTTTCTCTACTAATCAATCTGAACGATTCATTTGACATGAATAAGTGTTGCCTTTGTTGGACTGGGAAGCAAACCGTAATCTAACTAGATAGCTGTGTATAAATACTTGTTCATGTATAAGAATTATGATTTTCTAGCTCAGTATGAATGTATGATTTTCACTACAGTACTCTTGTAGATGTGTTGTTATTCATCCCCATTCCTATGTGTCCAAATGATTCTATTTAGCTATAAAGTTTAAAAATCTAATTTGTGTAGAGTAACATTTGCAATGAAGTATTTCTGTTTTCTATACTTCCTAATTATACTTCACCTTGTTAGAGAACAGCAAGAAAGGAAGGTAACAACGGAAACTATTCAGTGAAGAGGGCCCAAATGGAATCCTCAGAGGTATTTTGCTATCAGGCTTTTACCGCAAGCAACTCATCATCTTTGCGAAAGAAATTTATGAAGTACCATATTTACAAAAAACGAACGATATTTACTGTTTCACATTAATTTCCAAAACTTGACTAAAACTGCTCGCTCTTGCAACTCATTAATAGGTTTCTTTAGCATTTCCACCATGGGTTTTCATTTGGGTGAATACAATGTTTGTAGTACCTAAATATGTTTCAAATTTTTTAGAAGCTATTTCCAAAGTCAAGAGATGATAATCCATATAGAGAGAGCAGAAGGGCTGCAGGCTCTACAAAAGAGAAAGCTGAAACAGAGCTTTCTATTGCTCAGAAAACTGTTCGGGATCTTGCTCGGAAGATCGAAGAAGCAAACTCAAGGGTCAAGGGAATACAACAAAGAAATGTGCAATTGCGTGAACAAGAAGCGCAGGAAGTGTCCTTAAAGAACAAGAAAGATTTTCAGTATGCACAGGTTATGAAAGAAATTGAACACATCAAACACGAATTGAGTAAACTGAAGCTTGATATGACACGTGTTCTTAAAGAAAAAAGACACGCTGAGAACAAATTCAAAGCTTCGAGTTCTAAAAAATCTACACTCTCGAGTGCCGTGGAAAGAATCATGAAAGAGATTGAAGAACTCAATGAAGAGCATGTTCTTGTTGAGTTAGCACGGATGGAAGCTAATAAGGAACGTGATGCTATTGAAGCTCAAAAAAAGGAAGAAGCTAATAGTTACCAAACACAGTTGGAGGAAGTTAAAAAGAAAGTCAAAGAGATTGACCAACAGAATGAACTCACAAGAGAACTCGAGTTAACACTTTACAATGTGAATTTACTAGAAAATGAGCTTGCTCGGGCAAAGGAAATGAAAGGGACTCCTGATCTATTACATATGGTTAAAGAAGAACTACAAGTGGCAAAAACAAAACTTGCTGACAGTAAACAGGAAGGTTTCAATTTCATGGCCTCTATGAATGTCATTAGAGACGAGCTCAAACACGTTAGGGAACAGACAGCTCGGTTGGAGAAAGAAGAAGAGAAACACGACTTGATTGTTCAAACCCTAAACTCAAAGATACTAAAAGGGAAAGCCAAATTGGAATCCATTACAGCAACGACAGAAAAGGCTAGCTCAATTGCATCAAATCTAGCACTCACGGTTGAACAATTAAGAGCAGAAGCCGAGACAGTAAAGAAAGAGAAAGAGCTCATTAGTGAAGAAATTGAAAACATAAAGTTGGAAATTCCTAAGGCCGAATCCGATATAGAATTATCAGAAGAAAGATTGGAAGCTGCCATGGAAGAGCTCAAAACCGTCAAGTTATCAGAATTCAATGCCCTGGAGAATCTGAAAAATCTGATTGATTCAACAGTACGAGCTAGGGAGACGACTTCTCTAGATAGGTCAACAATAACTATCACCAATTTTGAATACGAATATTTAACAGCAAAGGCTGGTGGGGCTGAAGAGATTGCTGATAAAAAAGTTGCGGCAGCTCAAGCTTGGGTGGAAGCCTTAAAGGCAAACGAAAAGGAGATACTGATGAAAGTTGAAATGGTTCAGAAAGAAATCAGAGAGCTTCGTGTCGAGGTAGAGAAAGATGTCAGAGATGCTTATGGAACAAATCAAGTTGGAAGGAGGAGGAGTGTTGACGGAGAGATACATAGATGGTCACAAAATAGCTCAAAAGTTGTGGCATCACCTCGGAGATCAATATACAAAATTGGAAGCATGACACCTGTGAGGCGAGGTAGATCACAAAAGTTGCTATCTCCCGCTACTAGGCAAGCAATTAGATCAGCTTCTTTCACTAAGAAAAGGGAAAAGGTGACACGAAATCTAGCCAAGCTTTTGGACGAAAATGATGAAATGGATGAGTAAATTGTTAGTATACAAAAGCTCTTTTGATGTTCAACTACATTGTTTATGTTGAGTGAAGAGTTATTTTTTGTATAGATTATAGTTAGTTGGTCTATCCCTGATTTTTCAAAACTCAATTTCTAATTGTATAACCAGATTACAATTATAAACATATGTGTAAACAAGCGAAATCTTGACAAGCAAAAAAAGATGTAACTAGAAAAAGCTCTATAACTGTTTAAGTGACTTTTACGTGCACTAAACAAATGTCAATAGAAAACATATAACTTACTCTACAATAGATATAGATATAGATAAGTTATAACATAATACCACAATGAGAGAAGACACCCTGAACACAAAACAGGGGACTCAAAGAAAAGAAATTAGTAAATAGATCACTAAAATAGTAAAATACAAACACATACCGACACTAAAGGCACACACTTTGAAAAAAAGTTAGCAGCTGCATTATTGTTGTGACATCCCAGTTTGTAGCTGTGCTGATGAATCAGACAAGGGCATTGATTCTGGTTTCTTCGTGGTCTCAAATATTGGAGAGGGAAACACAGGTGCTGACGGCTGGCTCTTGTAAATCTGAGCATAAGCAAGGTCGTTTTCATACTCATTTTCATAAGTAGGAGTCGCAGTAGCAGTAGGGCCCGTGTGTTGAGGAGGCTGAGAAGGAACCTGGTTAGATGGAGTAGTTTGCGATGCAACTGCTGCCTGTTCAGATGGTGACTGAAATACCATGCCCTCCTTGTAAGCAACATGCGGACTTGGAATATGAGTATGCAAAGGAGGATGACTCAAAGATCCATTTATATCTCCTTGAGCAGACATGTTGTAAGATCGGTCGGTGGGCCCCATGGGCATCACATAGATAGGGTAGGCCTGATTTGGCTGCTGCTGCTGATATGGGACGTACATCGGGTAGTATGATGAGATGGGTAACGGTCCTGTTGGATATTGCATGTAATGAGGAGATCCCGTAGGAATATACTGCACTGGCTGCTGTCTTTGGTCAGGAATGTGTTGTATCTGATAGCCAGGAACTTGCAAGTTTCTTGGCATCTGCATCGTAGGTGAAGGATTGTAGATGATGCTCTCTGACTCAGGAATCACTTGGTCTCGATAAATACGTGCAGAATTATCACTGTCAAAGGGAAAGAGTATTAGTACACTTTGCTTACTCTAAATCACTAAAGCACTTGTTTAATCATACAATTAAAACAAATGATGTTAATGAAGATATCCAATTAATGCAATTGCTGATAAAAATTTCCAGTCTTTGGAAAATGAGATCCTCATATCTAGTATTCTAAGGCAATTTTAACTAAATTGATTTTCAAGCAAAGGTACTGACTGTTCTATGGTGCCATAGTTAACGATAGCCTCAGGTAGACTTAGGATCTTAAGACATAGAGTGCAGCCACACGAAACTTCCACATCTGAGATTCAAAGGTTAAGTGCAAAATTAACAAACTATCCCTGACTTTCATCACTTTGTTGCAGCTAATTATGTAACTCCCATTCTTAATCACACCATAATCGGTTTCAAAACACACATGCTTTCTATAGCTCAATGATCACCATATGCATATTCTTCCTATTCCATCATCCAACATCTTTGCAAGGTGCATATAACCAAAACTGCAAATCCCGTAATAATATCGAGGGCTAAGTGTTTTTAAACCAACTGGGTTGGATCAGTGGTTGGATCTCTTGCCTCTGGAGACAGAGGTAATGGGTTCGATCCTAATGCCCAGCAAGGATGGAGGTCCGTTTGTAGAACCTGGAAGCAGCCTCTCTACCTTTGGTAGGGGTAAGGCTGTCTACATCTCAACCTCCCCCATACACCGTCGACGGTATTTGGGACCCAAAACCCGTGTAAGACGGCATTGGGAGTTACTTTACTTTATACTAAAAAAATTTATGGTAAGTGTTGTCCTTCAAATGTTGCTTGCCACTATGTGTATTTAACTTTCAATTATTGATATCATATGCATCTCTGACCTCTAATGAGTTCTAAATAGGTAACTGTTACTGGTAAAATATACGAAATGCATATATCGACTTATATGGCTGCTACATTAGCATATATATACAATACATACAGAATACATATATAAGCATAGATAAAAAGAGATTTAACCTTTCAATACAGCCAGGTGCATTGACAGCTTTAATCTTACCACCACTTCCATCCTCATTACCAACTCCAACCCCATTCAAATTCACACCTGAAACAGACGAATTAATCGACCCGAAAGACGAACACGTCTCCAAAACCATCGATTCCTGAACCGAACCCGACCCTTTACCCGAATCATCACCACTATTCATCAAACTCTCACAACAATCCAAACCACCTATTCCCAACCCAGTACTCAACCCATCATCAGACAACCCTCTATTAATAATCATACTACTTTTCAAAGCATCAGAAAACCAAGTTTCGGATTTTGGGTCAAGCAACAAAGACCCAACTGATTCGGGTCGGGTCGGAAAAAGAAACAATCTGATACGTGAAGGTGCAGGGGAGCTGGAACTAGCAATACGGTCATGTTCTTCCAACATGTTTTGTAAGTCTTCATCGGATGAAATCGAAATTAAGGAATCAAGGTCTTCATTTGGAAGTTGATATTTAAGTGAAAATGGACGGTTGTTATATAAGGTACGTGAAAGATGGTGGGTCAGAGAAGTGATGGTGGCGGCGGTGGTACGACGGTCAACGGCGACTATACGAGTTTCGCCACCAGCGTAGCATAAAGATTTGGTTTGTGGGCGGGGGACTATGTGGCCACTGTGGCTGACCATTAGCCGGAGTTTGGATGTGGGTAATGGTGGAAGGGAATGGGAATGCGGTGGGTCAATGGTGGTGGTGGTGGTAGTTGTGGTGGCAGACGGTGGTGGTGGGTCCATCGGCGGTGGGTCCATCGGCGGTGAAGATCTGAAGGTAGCGGTGCTGCTGCTGCTGCTAGTAGTGGGAAAGATATGGGTTGGGGGGGTTTGACTAGTGAAAGAATTGTTTTAATTTAAGCAAGTTGTTTGGTTGGGATACTAGTTGTTATTAGATGATATAAAAAAAAGTGTTTAAATTTAAGCAAGTTGTTTGTAATTAAAAGTTAACAATGACATAAACAAGTTGGATACTTGGATTTAATATGAGATTAGAATTTAAGTCTCCATCATAATAGCCGAACTAGTGGAAAACAGCATAAAAGCGATGAAGGGTTCAAATCTCTCCCAATGTTCATGTCTATGATCTTGTGATTTTTTTTAACTTGTATTGATTGTGAAACCTATGCACTAATAATCGGCAATAATCTGGTTAATATGATTATTCATTAGATTAGGATATAGGCCTAGTTAATTAATTAGTTATATATGGATTAATTAATGTGATTTTTTTTTACTTGCCGGGAATAATCGGCAATAATTTTGTACACCTAGGATTTTAAGAATATGGATGATTCGGTTTGAATGGTTATAAATTTGAAGTCTATACCAAACAAACATAACGGTTTTGTGTTTTTCCATATCAAATCATTCAAATTAGTGTGTTAAACCAAATTAACTAAGACGCCGGTTTAATTTGATTAGATTTTAACAATTACTATTTGAAATTCAACAAAATTAAACCAAATAGTAATAGGTATCTTAACAATTTATACATATTTCCATGATAGTTTTTTTCTTTAATTAAATATTTTTAAAAAACATATAGTTTAACATTCTTTACGGTTAATTTTGTCAAAATCATGAAATTTTATTGTCGTGTGACACAGTGAAGGTTCGAGTTGGGGTTCCCGGCTTATCCACTTAGGATAACCTTTCACTCGGATACAATCTAAATTCTATTGTACTATTAAATATATGTAACTTTTTATATTGAATCACATCATATCTTCATTTTCATATACGAGTTATATGCTCACGCAATGCAGCGAAGATGGTGGTAGTGAGGTGGTGGTGGCGGCGACGGGTGGCAGCAGCGGTGGTGGTGAATGTAAAAGTAATTGATGTTAAAGAAGGTAGTGTAGTTATTATAGGGATTAAGGGATTTATATTTTAAATTATTTCATTAAGTATTATATGTATATTAAGTAGAGATGTATAAAATATTGAATAAAGGAGAGGGGCATTTAGATACTTCAATTCCTTAATTGAGATTGTAACTTTATCTATACTCCTTTGTAAAGATTATGCACCCCCCTCAAAATAGAAATAGGAACTCATATGTCACATACGAAATTACTAAATTGCCCCTTAATAAAAATCCACTATGGAAAGAGTTTTATAAATTACCAACTTTCCCTTATCTATACTCCTTTATAAAGATTATGCACCCCCCTCAAAATAGAAATAGTTACTCATATGTCACATACGAAATTACTAAATTGTCCCTTAATAAAAACCCACTATGGAAAGAGTTTTATAAATTACCAACTTTGCCCTTAATGAATTAATTTACACCATAAACCCTTATTTTAATACTTAACACGTTAAGCTCTTATCTTCTAAAAATTTCCACCTACACCACTTGACACTACCACCACCACTAATAGTACCATCACCGACACCACTAGACCGCCTTTTCCACCACCGCCGCCGCATTGCGCGGGTACCATGCTCGTTATGTATTATAAATTATAGATATGAATTTGAGTGTAGACTTATGATTTTAAATTTACAATTTAAGCTTCTTCAGTGTTAACACACTAATCATATCATTAGTATCAAAAGATCGTTATGTTTGTTTATATATTTCTTACAATGGACTACATATTTAGGCTTGAAAACAATTGTTCATTGCAAGAAAAATGGACCTAGTAGACTTGGTACACAATACATCCAATGTCTGTTCTGTCGTTTCTTAGGTGATTCGGAGCAAGATGGGCTTTCCTTCTGCACAAGGAAAGTCAAGTATCCCAAAGGAAATCGAACCAACCACCCAACCCTAACTATCTTGTTACTGGAAATTAGCAACTGGGTTAAACAAGCAGATTATTGTTACGGCTAAATAGTCTGATCCTTTTGTTGGTAATCAAGTACTCAATAATATATTAATACCCATAACCCATCCCTCACATGATCAAGTGAGTTCTCAAACCAACTAGATCATGCACGAGCAGAGTCACCAAAAGGATGAAGAAAACTCTTGTTTTTCTGTGAAGTCCCCAAAAGGATCTCAAACCAACTAGGTCTTGCACGAGCGAGTGCGTCTTCCTATTGATCCCATAAGGCCATAACCCATCTCTCACATGATCAAGTGGGTTCTGTGAAGAAATTCCTCTCTTATTTTTTTAAAGAGAAAAGAGGAGAGACCGAGGGACTAATACCAACAATAAAGCAAACAGCATGATAAAAACCTAACGGTGATATGATATCATCATCATTATAGGAATAAAGCTAGACGACAATCATACTGAGCAAAACAACCCATATCTTCGTCACTTTCACCAAAAATTTATGGATTTCAACAATCGTTTAAAAGTCTATGCTAAAGAAAGGTGAAAGTGTTTAACATACAATAATCATATGGCAAGGTAAAGAACAAGAATTAAACTCTTCAGGCTTGTTCAATGATCTAATTACAAATTGTTGTCTAGTCTTGGCTATTTGTGCCTTGTTGAACCCCAGCTCCTTCTGCATTCATCTTTGAAGGTGGTGGCTCTGAGCATGCCCTCAGGACAGCCTCATTCTACATGATACAAAAACTTGTTATCATTTCAAGTATCAAATGTAGTTGATTTTAAGGAACAATTGCATCCATAACGAAAGTAGTCAAGCAATTTACTATAGGCATAGTTAGGTAAAAACTGCAGTAAGAACACATAAAACCATAACAAAAAGTCTAACAGAAGGTGTGCTTAAAAGAGAAATCAGAAATGAAAGAATGACAAAAGAGTAATAAATTATCACTGGGGAAAAATCAATGCATAGAAGCAAAAGAGTAACAAAAAATGAAAAGGGATAGTAAGTTATTTCTGTGTCGTAATATAACAATCTGAAGTTTTTGATCGCTACCTACTGATTGACAGTTAAAGTTGCCTTTATAAAACAGGTTCTAACACCATGTTAGTCCCATAGACAGGTATTTTCTAACAACAAAGCATAACAATCTCCACAGAGCCAGGGTATTTAAATTAAAAAACATAACATATATACCAACACCAAGTGATTACAAACATCTAATGAAAGATTAATCAAAAATCACAGACATTCAATTCAGTACAGGTAGACAATCATAATCAACAACATACTGTATTAATAATGAAATGAAGGAAAAAGAAACTGGCTAACAGATCGAAGTAACAAAAAACTCTCAAAAATATGGAGAAACATATCAGATCCTGTGCTATGTGTGGCTATTGACAATGGATACGCTACCCCAAGTTTGTGGACTGTCTTATAGATAGTATGGGTTGGTTTCTGATTTGGCCTATTAGAGTGAAGTAGTATAACACTAAAAAATGGTATGCATAAACAGTTGTAAAATAGGATGTGCGGGTATTCAACAAGCCATTAAATATCAACGAGAGAAAAATGTGGTGTCGGAACAGGGAGGATAAGGTAATAAACTAATATTGTACTTTCAGATAAATGGACCCTTTGCAGCCAAAAAGTTCATCAACTCCGTTTGGAGCCACTCGGTGTCTTCCCTTGGTAGCGAAATCATGAGCTTTTGCGGTTTTTCCTCTCCTAAAAAACCTCAACTTGTATGGCAGGTTGTCCTATCCAGGCTATGTGTAAGTAAGAAATTGGGAATTTTAACGAAACGGATTGTCCACTATGTAAGACGATGTCAAAAATTCAATGTCTGCCTTAATTTGTAAACATATTGATGTCCTCACAAGAAGTCTCAGGTTCAAACTTCCCGAGACTAGTGACCAGTGAAAGTGTTTACAAACGGTCACGGGGAATCCTGGTTCCCAGGAAAACCCTCCTCCGTTCGCCGTTTAATAAGTTAGAAACGATATGAAATGTGCTAAAGTCTTAAAAGTAATAAAGGACCAGCAAAAAATAATGTACTGTATCTGTATGGATTATTTTAATACGGCGTTACTTCATTTCAATGAATCTGAAGCTTATACAGTCATCAGTTGAATTGATTAACCATAAATAAATACATATCATGTGATGAAATGTAAACCCTAAAATTGTAATGAAAAAAAATAATAATAATAGGATTTGGTTTGTGGACCTGCCAAACACGGAGAATACGTTTCTTGGCGTTGGCTTTACGGGTGGTGGTGAGTTTGATTCTCTTCCAAACAAGACCTCCTGAATCGTGTTTCTTCACTAGTTCCATTACTCGAGTCCCCCAGAAAACCCCCATTCTCCCCTTTCCTTCTCTTAAGCTTTCGACCTTCTGAATTCTGATCTTCTTTCAAACAAGTCTATAGTAAACTAAAAGCACCTAGGGCTGGGCTGGGCTGGGCTGGGCTGGGCTCTTTAGAGGATCAATGATTTTACTTCTACCTTCTATTTTTTTTATGTTTTTTTATAATCATTTTATGTACTAACTTTTTAATGTATTGTATTTTTTAATTTTTTTTTTCTAAAACGTTCAAGATAATAATAAAAAAAATAGTAATTTATATAGAAATAGAAGACAAACGGGCAACAAGCTGCGCTGCTAATTATTTTTGTTTAGCATAACTAACGTTTCAAAACTAAATCCATCGATCGTGACGTATTGATGTATTGTATTAGGAAATTTTTTTTTTTTTTAATATCCATACGTGATGAATGATTTGTATTGATGTATCATGTATTCATGTCACAACTATCGGTCTCTAAATGAGTTTTGAATGACAACTTCATTTATTACTTTGATAAGTTGATCAAGTGTTCAATATTGTATGGTTATACTATAATAACATTAATTTTATATAAAGTTGTATCTTATTTTGTGAACTAGTAATCAGTCAATTAAAAAGAAGAACCCCTTATAAAAAGAATATATATGAGGTTTGTTAATATTTTTATAATCTTAAGGTAAAACACATGAATACTCTGAAGGCAATAATAAGTGATCAAATGAGATTGATATTTGTTATAAGATTAAGGTAAATAACAAAAGTTGCACTTTCAAGATATACGAAATGATCAACATTCTCATCTCATCTATTTATATCATTTATCACTTAATTCTTAAAATACATATATTATACTCATTATATGTTAATTACCTACATTATTTACTGACTCATCACAATCAACACAAGTCACCGCCGCCGCTATCAGCGCATTCGCTAGTTTTTGTTCATGAGATTGATTTTTGATTAAACAAAAGTAAAATTGTCTATCTATGTGTTGTAATGGTATTACACATACCTTAAACTTTCGAGCCACACATAAAATCATGTTGTGTTTAACCGCAGTAACACGGGGGCATCTTACCTAGTTCCACCACCAAAGAAATACCGTATTATCAGTTTAGTCTGTTCCAAACATTGCTGTTGGTACAAACCACATTTTTCTATCTCTCCATGTGAGTTACATCAATACCGCTGACATTTTGTTATATATATATTCATATACATACACACACGACACACTAACACTATCATCGACATAAATATGATCCCTACTCACACACTCACTAGTCATCACTCATATCCAGATATATATCCATAGTTTAAATTAATAACTACTGATGTTATATTATAATAGGTCCATTCCCACACTCAATACTTCCCCCTCCTCAATTATTTGCTGTATTATATTATATATTTATATATCTAATCGTGATTCCCTCTTTGTTGCTCAAAAAAACATGGTATTATAATTGCAAAGTAGAATTTAAGGTCTTAGTATTTGTAAAAATGGGTACTTGGCAATCGAAATTGAGATCCCTTTTCAATCTTGGTCATTCCTCTCAGGTACATTTTCTCCATTATCATCTTCACAGTTTTACTTTTATTTCACATTTACATCTATACTATACTTATTAGTTTTCATAGGTGTACATTTTAAGGTTTAAATGTTGAATTTTTGCACGAATTGGCAATTATTTAGAAAATAATAGTTAGTTCAAACACATATGCTTTTACTTGGTTTAAGAGTTTAATAATATCCCCACTTATATTGTTGGAACTTGGAAAAGTTTTCATCTTTATATATAACTAGCAGGGTTGTGATCATTCGAAAACTACAATTTGTGTGAAAATCAGAAGACTGGCCACTGTGATTTGAAACTTTACACAATGTGTTTATAGCTGCCCACCACCAACACCATTGCCGGAAATTGTGGTACGGTACGGGCGAAGCTCTTAATCGAATGGTTGCCAGAGAGGCTTCGCCTTTCTCGGTAGCCAACCTTGAGGCATTTATAAAGGGGTTGGAAGCCATATAGGAATGGTGTGGATTTGATGAGCCGCGATCCAAGAGATAGTGTGGTGGTTTACTGCCATGGCTCGCCGGAGGAGGAGCAAAGAGAGAGATGATGGTGGTGGTTGTGAGCAGCTATAAACACATTGTGTTAACTTTCAAATCACGGTGTGTTTGGCCAGTTTTTTGGTTTTCACACAAATTTTAGTTTTCAAATGAAGATTTCGTATAACTAACAAGAGTAATAATAATGGCAAATATTCCCAATCTAGTGATTGTTATGATATTAGATTAGTTAGGGTGTTGGCATCACCCGGATTAAAGGCGAGTGGTTGGTCAAACCACTAGCGGAACACCGCCGCCGACGGTGAACCACACATGGGTGGGGGAAATCGGGTGGAACTTCCACTCGCATGGAACTTAAGGCCTTGGTGACCGTTACACATTTTTTGACCGTATGCAACTTACTTTTTTTTTTAACCCCTTTTATCTATTTAAACACACTTTTACGTACCCATTCATTCATGCATACATATTTATATTCACACATTCATATTTACACACATTTACCCATTCATTCATCCACACATTTCACTCCAAACATGGCAAACAACAATGAAAATATGACTCTGTGGAATGTAAAAATGTCGATTGCAAAGACACATGAACAACAACGACAGACACCGATCTGTAGTCAACAACGTCATTCAGAGCATGTCTGAAAACAATGCGGCTTACCAAGCCCAGATCAACCGACTTGAAGCTCCCAATCGGGTTCTTAACCGCAACGAAAGTGAGTATGTGATGTATCTTCGTCAGAAGATAGATTGGCTAAATCAAGTTATTTTTCAGCTTACCACCGCTTCTACGACTTTGACATCCACGCTAGACCACGGGCTGTTCTGGCAAGGCGGTGTCGGTGGTGGTCAGGATGTAGATTACTACTCTGACCCGGGGGAGGAGTACGTATCTCCTTAACCCGGCGACAGAGTAGGGTCTCCTGAACCCTACCGCTACATTCACCGCAACGCGGTGACAGTACTGTGGACTCGGACTATTCCGAGTGTTAGGTTTACGTATTTTATTATGTAATGTTTTATTATGTTTTATTTAGTATTATGTAATGTTTTATTATGTTTTATTTAGTATTGTGTAATGTTTTATTAAGTTTTATTTAGTATTGTGTAATGTTTTATTATGTTTTATCTAGTATTATGTAATGGTTTTATGTTTAATGAAATTTTAGTTTTAAAAATAAAAATAAAATTGTAGTGAGTGGTGGCAATGCCAACAAAATTTGGGTGAGTGGTGGATTTGAAGTGGTATAATGTGATTGGTTGGAAGTGAGTGGTGAGTGAGTGGTGGGTGGTGGTGATGCCATCACCCTTAGACCTCATGTTTAGCCGTTTAGGGCAAAGGGTATCGGGGAATAAGTCGTCTGGCAATGGGTTGAGCCCGGTGTGGTATGACGTGGGGGCGTCGGGGCGGTATTGGCACCAATATGCTGATTGGTGTTAAAATACCAATAAAGAAAATTTGGCGGGGAAGTGGTCTGGGATCATTAGGGGACCATAACAAGGGGATTCTTAGTGGGTAAGTAGCAGTGGACGGAAGTCATGTGGCACATGATGTGACATCCATGGTGCTCTTTTGTCTTGTTGGGCATTTGTCTGTTAAGTTCACGGAAATAGTGTAGTTGTACCCTGCATATATGCATATGGGCTAGATGCTAATTATCCTTCTTGAAACCATAAAAATGATCAACTCTTATGTATTGCATATAAGAATGACTATAATGAACGATCTTGGTGATAAAGAAGGCCAGGATTTTTTAATTGAAGGCCTATATACACGTGCATACAAAGCTACCAAACAATCTAAACTTACTAAGTGTCATCTTAGATTGTGTGTTCTTTATAAGTCCTTGTTGAGCTACTAATAACATGTTAGCTTTAAGTTTTGGGATTGGGACGTTAGACTTAATGCAGGCAGAGACATATACATGATTTATCTTTGACCCTTTTATGGGCTAATTAAGTAAAATATTAGAACCACTCATGTCCAGTTATGTCCAAGAGTCAGGCGTTAGTTGCCCATGTAAAAGTTAGCAGGAATATATAAAGCCCAATATACAGTACATGTGATACCCCTATTTGTGTTCCATCATAAATTTTCTATTTGTAGTCATTTGTCATTGAATTAGGTTGAATAAATGATGTTCCAATTAAAGACTGATTCTATAGGTTTCTACAGGATGCAGCAAACAAGCGGGGTAAACACCTTTATTCCTCCTTAATAGATGACTCTATGGCAGAGGTATGACTTGTATATAACTATATCTTCTTGACTGTAGTCCTAAGTCCTAACGACCAGATCTTAACTTTTCACTCATTTATGCTATGTTTTGTGCATATGTACAGAGTAGAATAAGGGAGGGACAGTTGGTAACTCATACAGTGAGATCTCATGGGATGGCAGTGGCAAGGAATCACATCTATGATTGGTTGATTCTTATGATATTGGCGGTCATAATGATTGTTCTAAACTGTATCCCTCCTTTCTATCGTTTTGTGGGAAAAGACATGATGACTGATCTTAAGTATCCTTTTAAGGATAACACTGTGCCATTGTGGACTGTTCCGGTTAGCAATCTTTCCATCATTTAGGGCATGCATGTTTTCAAAATGATTATTGCAAATTAAATAATTAAAACCAGACATTGGTTAATTTAAGTTCGATAGTCAGGTAGCTTTGGTTTTATTTTCAGAACTAGACATCTTACTCTTACCTTTTAATAATCAGACATGTTACTTTTACCTTCTACCCCATTCTCTTATAAGCCCATAATTACTTTTCTAGAATACCCAACACATATTATTAAGTGAGTGAGGCTTTTCTTGTTCAGGATACCCAGGGTGGGCGAGTCCTTGACTCAGATTTACACCGTCTAACTGGGGTATCCCCATGACCATTTCCGAACCCTTTTCTTGGCCACCCCCAAGATGTTTACCTGGGAAGGTTTGAACATGAGACTTCTTATGAGGACATTGGGACTCTTGACCACTAGGCCACCTTGTGAGGAAGCATAACAGATAACTATGACTAGATATTGCAATAATCACTTCAAATGCAGATCCCCACACACCCTTAGTCATTTACAAATCAGGAAGAAGTTCAGCAATATAGAATTAACATAATATTCATGTTTTTGCATTAGGTATATGCAGTATTGTTTCCAATTGCCGTCTTTCTGGCCTTCTATTTTTGTAGAAGAGATGTCTATGATCTTCATCATGCCATATTAGGTGACTCAATGTTTCATCCTGTCATCAAATTTAAAACTTCCCATGCATGCTCTGGTTTCAAGAATCTGATTAATCATCTTTTTTTGTTATCACAGGGCTTTTATTTTCCGTTTTAATAACTGGAGTTATAACGGATGCTATAAAAGATGCAGTTGGTAGACCTCGACCAGACTTTTTTTGGCGTTGTTTTCCAGATGGAAAAGATGTAAGTTACTTTAGAATTCATGTTGCTCAAATATGATGATTGTTTGACTCCTTGTCCTTGTGAAAGATTTGCATGCCTTTTATTAGGATTCTCCCATTCTGTTCAGTTTTATGATCAAATGGGAAATGTTATTTGTCACGGCAACAGCAATGATGTAAGAGAAGGCCATAAGAGTTTTCCGAGTGGACATACTTCATGTGAGTATCAAACTACATGATTTAATATGTGCTGAAATGTTAGAGCCGGCAAATTTGGTGGGTGGGGTCATAGGTGGCTTGGATAACAGCTCAATATGGGTAATAGGTAATTTTTGTTTGGGACGGTTTGGGTTGACCATTTTTTTGAAAGTGTCTTTATTCTTAACAGCTAGTGTGTGAGAAATGATAAAAATATCACGTTTTGTTAGCAACAGTCTAATATATTTTAAATAAAAAATATTTATGAGGTTTTGTACACTGGATTTTGTATATACAATTTAGGCAACTTTTGACCCGTTTTACCCATTTCCTATTTAATGTAATATTTCCAATTTACCTATCAGGATTAGATATGATCTGAATCAACTCATTCTTATTTTACCCAATAGAAGTAAATGTGCCAAAAATTCCACCTCTACCACTAACTAATTCTGGATTCATAGTTCAGTCAAATCCATATAAATTTCATCATCATTTCAGAAATTTTTTAATTTTATTGCAGGGTCTTTTTCGGGTCTTGGATTCTTGTCACTCTATCTATGCGGAAAAATAAGAGTTTTTGACTGTAAAGGCCATGTTGCAAAGCTATGCTTGGTCTTTTTGCCATTACTTGTTGCATCTCTTGTTGGCGTTTCTCGTGTAGATGATTATTGGCATCACTGGCAGGACGTATTTGCAGGAGGTCTAATAGGTAGATTCACACTTGGTGAAATATGGCTTTAGATGGTTTTCTTGATTGAATTAAAACTATGTTCCTCATTTGAAATAGTTATCTGACTTATTGCAGGTATTTCCATTGCTACATTTTGCTATTTACAGTTTTTTGCACCACCATATCATGAAGAAGGTATCTTTCGAACACTATTTTGGGTTTGACTTTAAATTCCCTTCGTTAAAACTAAATGATTGTCTTAATATATTTTCTTACTGTTATTGTTATTATTAATTTATTATTATTATTGTTATATGTTTTTCGGAGTCTAATCCTTCGATTTGCTTTCATGGTTTTTTTCCTGCAACTTACTTCTTTTTATATACTTGTGAAGGTTGGGGACCTTATGCATATTTCCGGGCTCAAGAAGAGTCTCGTTCACATTCTCAAGAATGTGGACCTTCGGCTACCCAAAACAACATGCTCTCTGAAGTTCAAGTAACAGAGTCTTCATTAGAGAATCCCCGATCAACACTTGATGATCCTGAATCTGGTATAAGGTAGTCTTACTATCTTTCTATATTTTGGAAGTATAAACTTGAATCAACGGTGAAGAAATGAACAGAATTTGTACAATTGATTGTAACGTAGGTTGTGGTAATCGTAACTGAATGTACACCAAGTTCACACCTTATTCACAAACACTCTTTATCTTTAGGAAAGTTACATCTAACACTCAACCTTTATCTTTATGCCGTTTGGCCGTTGTATCTTACATACAACTAGATTGTCCGTTCATTCTTTTTTTACTTTTTTTTTTCTATACACTGGTTTGATACTAACTGTGTTGCAAAAGAATAAAAGATTCCTTTGGTTTGCTAAGATATGATGGTACTGATTACATAGTTAATCACTTCTAATATACTATAAGCCCAGTAATATATTGCATGTACTAGTGAACTATTGAATCATGTTCATTTAGAAGAAATTGGGCCAGAATGATATATTTAGGGTTTGTCTTTCTGGTTTTTGAAGGTTTGAATTTAGATTCGGTCACTTTAGTAGTTTGTTCCCTATCCAAACTTCATGTCAAAATCCTCATCCCTCTTGATCCACTGCTGGTGACTGTGGGCAACCTTGTTGAACCCTCATCTCATTGCGAGTCATATTCTAACAAATCTATCACACAAAAAATAATCATGGATGAACTAAATTATATGTCAGAAACGTTATAATGATTTATAAGAACATAAGAAATTCCGGGAAATTTTGGTATGAATGTTGTGTTTTCAACTTTCTGCATGTTTGAAAACCAGAACGCATCATTTAGCCTTAAACTAAGTGGTTATACATGAAGCCGCATGAAAATCTCATAGTAATAGTAGTAGTAAACTAGTAATATTATATATATAGTAGGAATTGCTGATTGAAGGGGGAGAGAATTTGGTAATTTTGTATTTACATCTTGCAATTGCTTCTTTTTAGTCGTTATAAATTGTGAAAATGTGTTTTGATCCAGTCTGGGTAGGATCTCGATCTTGATAACCGTCAGTCCTACCAATAATTTGTAGTATACCGCATCACAGCTTGATTTGGGTCATATGTAATTATCAACCTCCATTTTTTCAGCCACTGCATTGCCTCTGCCTGATTCGATTCTGAGTCATCTGTAGAAACAAATTGTATACAAGAGGTCTTGGTTTGGCTCTGTTTCATCTGTCACACATAACTGGAAGTCTGGAACTTCTCAATGCAAACCTATACATGCAACAAGTTAGCTACTCAGTAACGAAGACTTTTGCCAGCATAATGCAGGTTCCGACCAGCCACCATTAGGGAGTCTACGACAAGTCTGACACACACTATTCAATGACGTAAAGCAGGCTCCGACCAGCTACCGCCCGTGAATGAATCTTAACATAACCTCATCCTACTTAAGCTTTCAAACACAATATTAACCCCCCAAATCCCCCATTACGTTTAAGTGTAACTTCATTTTTGGATATGGCTCATTTCTGATAAAAACATTCTCAACCCACGCACCACATATATCCAAAAAGTACTTACAATATCTTCCAATCCTATCTATCCAAACTACGCACCACATATATCCGAAAAATACTTGCAATATTTTTCAACCCTAACTATCCAAACTACTTTCCTAATTTATTCACTAATTTAAATATTTTCGTATAACATACCTATAATACTCTTAAATAAATTATTTACAACATACATTTCTTAACCCTTAAAATAAATACAATAATCATTTTACATCAATTACTTTTACATTAATAACCACACCGTTACCGTCACTGGCCTGCCGCCACCGCCACCGCCACCACCACAGCCATTGTCGTCCCATTACGCTGGTAGCCCTCTCGTTTACAGAGTATATATAGAAGCATCATTATTATTAGATCCACATGTGATGCACATGTAACATGTCATAAGGACCATACTATACTACAATTCAATGATGCATGCTTTCATGTGTTATGTTGGCCAATCACCAATGTCCCTTGAGATATAGTAACTTCTACTCTTCTTTCCGCATCCATAACAAATTCTTTCTTCTTTCTAATCTTTTTCTTTTTTAAACATAAATATTCATACAAATCTATACATCTATGCATATTTATAAATTATAATGTCTCTATAATAAAGCTAGAGGCAGCAACTTATTTATATTTCCTGTGTGTGTAGCTAGAATATGATACATAAAGAATGCCTAGCAAATTAAAAATATATTCTCTTATTAATGATACATGACATACCATTGCTGTAGTGAGTATAACTTATGAAGGGTGAATCATTTTTGGGTGTGTTTTTGTGTATATATACATATGAAGGCGTCAAGGCGGTGCTACATAAACTCGAGAGGGTGCAGTAGTCAAATCCATTGAATAGTTTTATTTTTATTTTTGTCATTTTTCGAATATAAACTATTGTTAATTTCATTAAAAGTTATATTTGAACACCCTCATTTGATTTATTAGCATTGACATTATGAACCCACTCAACAAATTTTCTTGCTCCGGTCTTGTATACAAGCGAATGTATGATTCCTAGTTCGATCCAAAGGTATAAATTCCTTACTCTATCAAGAAGCAGCTTCGCCCCTTATGGGTGAGCAGAAAGCCCGAGAGAGTCTAACCTAAAATCGATAGAAACCAGCCTAGTACTTGCCCGGCCAGAGCACAAGTGGTCCGGTCTTTACTCCGACATTTCCAAACCAAAAAAAGTTGGTTTGACCGACCAACCATAAATACCACACATTTTTGTATTCTTATAGCTAATACTCCTTTGCCATCCGGGAAAAATTCGCTCAAGGTTTTTGGTCCCAAACTTTCCCATTTTTTGGTTCAAAGTCTTTTTTTACACCTAGTTATATGAATGTATGAGATGAAACTAAAAACTCAAAAAAAAACCTCTTATTATTTATCCTCACAAATGTAAAAAGTAAGACGGAACTAAAGATCTTTCCAAAATCAAATAATTTAAAATATATATCCACAATTATTTAGGATCCATGTATCATGGCAATGCGCAATGGCAAATGTCTATTCAGATACAAATACATAGGGCCCGTTTAATATATCCCTTCCATGCTTAAAGATTCTTTTTCTACGTTGTCGGAATGGATAGATATTTTAATCTTTTACAAAAAAAATTTTTTTAAAGTTAACTTTTATTCACACAGCCTACACCACCGAAAAGTGATGAGGCAAACTGTACAAATCTTTAAGACAATACAAAATTACACCAGTTATCCCAATTAGTCGTACAATGCTTCTTTCTATTTCTATCCCAGTTAATCTTTTACATACGAGTATTATTTTTTTGCGTATGTATCAAAACTGAATCAATCTTTGCGTACGATTTGATGCACACATTGCTTATAGATATGTGTCGACTATGTCTTTATGTATACAAGCAGAATACGATTTATAAGCATCTCGTGACTTTTCTTGTTTCTTTTTTCATCTATGTAACTTTCTTATAAGGATTTCTCATATTATATTATTTATAAAGTAATTCGATATCAACAAGCTCCAAAAAAGTATTACGAAATAGTAAAATGAAAATTTATTTATAATAACTAGTTAACGCAAGGAAGAATTATCTTACCTTGCTTTTCCCTAAGTCAATTCTTTTTCTTGGATCGATCGATGAAGAAGGGGCAAATCACTTAATTTATTTCCATGTGGAAGCGAATTTAGGAGTGTAATAAGAAATTAAGTGACTCATATATATTTTATTGTAAACATATAGTAGTATTTTTGTTAGTAGTTAATGAAAGCTGCTATTCGTTCGAAAAATAATTTTTGCCCTTGTATTTGGACATGAAAAACTATAATAAAGATAACTAATTAACTATATATTAGGTAAACATGAGACTAATTAATCTGTTTTTGTAAAAGTGAAAAATTATTTTGAGAGCAACAAACATATTATAAGATAGACAACTAAAATAGCTAGGAAGGAGGGAGTAAGATAACACATCACCACCATAACTAAAATAATTAACTTAGATCATTTGAGAGTTAAAGAAACAAATTTAAGGGGTCTTAACCCAATTTTTAGAAGTTATATATATAGCTCTCTATTGTTGAAGTTTTAATGCCCGAAATGGTGAAATATAAGGTTTTGGACAATCACGGACGTCGACTAGCTAGCTTCACTATATATAGCAGAACTCGTGTATATATTATAAGAAAAGAGAAATTTAGGAAGATAAGATCAAATTTAATACTTCAATATAAAGTTGGATGTTTGTGGAAAAAGATTTTCCAAATCAACAATCGGGAATTAATTAATGATTTTACAAAGCTAGCTGCTACATTATTATTACACTAAGCCCAATTCATGAGAAGATGAAGTGTTCTTATGAATTTCGACAAGCAATCTGCTCTGAAACTCGCTGCTAGAAGCTGCGATCTTCTTTTTAGAATGCGGATCCTTGTTGGCACGAGATGATGCCCGTTCATCGGAACCCATGTAATTAAACATCTTCTTGATCTTTGAAAATCGACCATTGCTCTCTCCAAACCGAATAGTCTTCATGTTCTTTCGACGATCAGGACTATTATCTTCAACACTAACATCGTATGATCTTCTCCTCCAAACCTTGTTAACATCTACTGAATTTGTCAAAAACTTTTCCATTCTTAACTTATGTATCTTAATTTTGTTGTGTATATATGTATTTGTGAGTTTTGAGCTAGAAATGGACTTATATTTATAGAAGCATATTATGTGAGGTACATGTGATGTACATGTACCATGCTATAAGGATCGGTGTATTAATTATTCGAAATGTATGTGTACATGCCCGTGGCCAATGTCTCTTCTATATACAACATTTTCAGATCTGGTTTAATTTGTATGTCGAGAGATTCTTTTTTTATTAGTTTATATATCTAAATTATATTATGTTTTATATAGCTTATAAAATTTGGTTTTCATGTATTTGAATGGGAATAAATAATAATAATATTAATGTATATACGTACATAAGCACTACGTATTAGTTATTGACTTGTTTGCTCACATATATATACGGTACTTACAGTTCATTCCGCCCAATCCAAAAAAAAGTAAAGTTCATTTCAACCGTTGTATGTTTTTTTTCTTAATATTTCTTTAAAATATAACGCACAATATGTATCTTTATTAAGATTTTTTAACGGCAAAATAGCCCACCAAATAGCAGACTTGGATTTTTTGAACGTCAGCACATTAGATAACACACACAAAAAAAACAATTATTTCTTCAAGGTTTAAAACCTAGAATTTTCAAAAAAAACCCGTAATATTTATTACACGAGTTCCTAGAATAAAACCTAGGATTTTCAAAAATCCGTAATAATCTACTCTAAAATGAAACTCAAATCAGAGTGGATTTTTTTCAAGGTCAAACACTTTACCAACATACGTATTACGATTTGCAATGGATTATTAATCCACCATGCACGGATTTAATCCTTGTAATTTGAGAAAAGACTTCTTTTTAAGTAAAAATATGATTGTCTATACCATATATCTCATCTCCTCCACTCTCTTTACAACGGGAATACTATTGTTATGAACATTATATTATATTTGTCATGTAGCTAGTATTGTAATAATGATAAGTCATAATTGTAGGTTCTCACAAACCATATATAGAAAGAATGAAAATGATTAATCTTTCTAATCAAATAGTCTAATAATCCTTTTAATTATGAGATGATGATATGTAAAAGAATCAAGGGGCAAGATTAGGAAAGATAATTAATGAATACCACATGTCACTTTCTCAATATTTTAAGAGGATTATTTTTTTTTAGAACAACGAAGGGCCGAACCACGGGTATCCGGACTGGATACCGAGGGCCTACCCGATCCTCTCCCACCGCCCGCCCCACCCGGTAAATTCAACTCGCGCACCAAGAATATTGATTAGTAACAATGCTCGAGATGGGATTCAAACATGTGACCCTGGTTACAACATCCGGGGTGTCCAACCACTACGCTAACAAATGAAGGACTTTAAGAGTATTATTAGGCTATTTAGTTAAAAAAAATTATCATTTTCGCATAAATAACATAGATTGGAAAAAGAGTCCACACTTTGAGATCTAGCTATTTTTTCCACATGTAAACGAATTATGTTTCTTTTTCTTTTTTTTTTTTTTGATTTTAATAATTCTATTTTATACATTTACAGGATATTGTCCAGAAAAATTTAAGTTCAAATACATGGTTAATTATTTATCTTCAATGGTTACCATAGATTATTATTATAACTATACTATACTTTTAGTGCACAAAGTTCAAATAAAACCTTGATTATTTATAAGTAGAAGTGTCGAACTAGTGTGCGACCGACGGAATATTATGCTGTTGATTATTGGACTACTAGTTTCTATTATGAATCTCTCCGACACATTGGTTGTACTTTTTGTCGTGCATGTGGATACAAGTCTACAAACTATTTTAGAGATCTCAATTTAAATCAAATATATTTATATATTTGAGTTATATTTTATTTTTTTAACATCATATTAAAAAGAAAACAACTTAATGAGAAGAAATCTTGCGTGGTTCTCAACTTCAAAGTTTATTTAAAATCATATTGTAATTAGTTAATCATCTATTGTTACTCAAATTAAGTTATTACCATAATACCATAATAACATTATATATATATATATATATATATATATATATATATTATATATATATATTTATGGCTCCCAGAGCTAAGAGAAAAAATTAATTTGAATCTCTAATCTTGACCATCTAAATTAATAATCAAAATAAATCTGAACCGTTTAAATTAACTGGTTTATATCCCTCTTAAAACAGGTTTTTATCCCTCTCTTTCGCAGCCCTTCCCCCGAGCCTTTAATCATCACTTCTCCATCAATCACCACAAACATCCCTACTCTTTTCCAATGATCTTTTTCTTCATTAGATTTATTGTTTTGATTTTTCTTTTAATCATCTGTATAACTTCTATTGTTTTTGTAGATTCGTAATCCCACTCTATGAGTTTTTGCTACATTCAAGTTAGTAATTATCTCAATCAATTTGAATTCTTATATTTGTTTATATCGATGATATATTGTTTTCATGTATATTGATGATGATGATATATTGTTTTTCAAGAAAGCATCTTTTTGTATTGTTTGATAATACTCATTTGAAGACAATAATTTTTACATGAAAATTTTCAAATACACAATGGTGTTTGATGAAATGCATCAATGAGTATCGGGTTTGGTCATTCTTTTTTTAGTGCACTTCTTTAAAAGCTATATGTTGAACCTAATCTTCCCATGTAACCATCCAATGTGGCCGTCGTTGCTGCTCATGTAACCTAATTGTTGGACATAGAAATAGATATTATTGCAGGCATTGAACTATCTTTTTCTTGACGTTGTGCCTTCACATTATGTTAAATTGTTGGATTTTACTTATAACTATTTAGTTTTTTGTTGTTATATCAGGTTCAGGGTGGCACCCGTTATTAGGTAGCATTTTTATTTCGGGGGTAGGGCAGGGAGTGTGATGGGGCGGGGCTTTTGGGTTTGGCTTATTCTAGACAGTTAATGGGAATTGGGTATAAGGTGACGGTCTTAGAAATGACGAATAGGGAAGAGGGTTATTGTAAGAAAATGGAAGGTGGGAATACCGTTGCATTGTGTACGGTACCTCCCGGGGTGTTAATGTGTGGTTCCTTTAAGTTTAACCCTGAGCTGTCTCAAAGAAAGCTTGACGGGATAAATAGGCTGTAGTTCGATTTGTTGAATAAAGTTGCTATTTCTTTTTCCTTAGTTATTTTGGGGGAGTGATCTTGACATGTTTGGGTTTCTCTCTGAAGATCATAGTGGTTGTGGTGTGTTGTTTTTGTTCTATGGCTATGCAACTGTAGCTCGTGGTCTGTTTTTTATGGCCTTGGTAACAGGAGAGGCTGCTCATTCCTTTGAAAGCATGACACCCATTGATGCTGTCACATGAGTTCTTCAAATTCCTTGAGGCATTGAACTATCTTTTGGAAGTCCAAACCGAGGTAATGGAATTATCTTTTAAATACTGTCTATCTTCTATGTATCTATATCTTCAATCTTTAAGTTATATCATTGCAACTATTGATGGAGCTCTTGGAGTGCCAAACCGATTTATTTGGTAATTGAACCAATTATCCACCAAATGCCATTTCAGTGTTACTCTCTTTGTTTTTTTCTTTATTTCATATTGAAATTTGTTAATCGGTGTTTGGATTTCGGGCTTTTTCTTTGCTTCTTTCTGGTTTTGACCGAATGACATTTCAGTATTAGTCTCTTTTTTGTTATTAAGTTATAAATTATTAGAATTTTAATCAAATGTGTATTATCCCTAACAGGCAGAATACCAAAAAATAATGGAGGAATATCTGACTTTAGATTTTGAAAAAGACCCTTTAGAAGCAACTAATTAAACCAAGAAACTTTCGGCAGGTAAAATCTCCAACTTTAGTACTTGAAATGGATTGGGGGAAGAACAACTTTCTTGCGATTATCCTTCTCATGATTTTGTTAACATCCTCTACATATATTGTGTTTTTTTATATGTACGGGATGCTTGAATATTAGAAAACATATCAAATATGTAGCTTAAAGTTGGCTGTCATGTCCAACTACAACTTTAAAAGTATCCATAAACGACATCTCAACAACATAACATATACAGGTTTAATTGGTACCCTTATTCAGAATATTCATTTGGACAACAGAGACGACTACAACAAAATGGCTCATTGCTATAAAGAACTAGGTAGTTTTTGAATTAATGTGATCTTGGTCATTTTTTAGTTTCTAGCCTGCATTTGATGTGTACTTGATAATGATGGTGCAGAGTTGTGGCACCATAAGGATAAGTCAGCACAATTATCTTGGGTGTGAGTTCAAAGATGGGCGATGAAGCAACCCTTCTCTTGCAAGAAGTGGAGGAACAACTTACATCTCAGTAGCCATAAATTTAGCCCGATGACACACACGTAACCATATATTGTCCTACTTTTACATGTTACGAGATTTGTTACCCTCACAAGGTATGCGACAACCTTTGATGTATTTATATTAGATTTAGCGTTATAATTTTTTTTAATGTGTTTCTATTTTGCGTTGGATTCATATCTGTTAGTGTTTAAAGAAAAGCTAATGTTCATGCTTTAAGTCTATTGTGGAAAATTGAGATCCATAAAAGTTAAAATTGCATTCATTTTATCCAATCTTTTGACAACTTTTGTGCTATATTTGTTTTATGGGCATAGAAGTTTATCTAAGTTCCGCATAATTCTAATATGAGCTAGCATCAATTGTTTTTATATCTCATATTTTTTAAGGAATTTACTCTCCTAATTGCAAACAGCTACAATCTATATATATGATACTTTTGTATGGTGTATAATAGTGGATCTGTATTTTTTTTTATTTTTGTAGAGGGCTGATTTTAAAGCTTAGTGATCAGCATCCAATATATTTATAGACGATTATCTCCATTCCATTTTAAAGTAAGTATACTTATATATGGGTCTAGAGTCCTAGGCAAACATCTTGAGGTTGCCAGATAAATGATTGGAATCCTGATGAAGTAAATTCTCATCTAAATGATATATAGTTTAACAAAAAGTTTTAATCAAAGTTTATGAATTGTAACCACTTGACAAGTTCATGAGACTTTTACTCATGACAGAGATCCCGAGTTACTAGCGAGTTTGATATCACATTATCAGGTTTTGATATTAGCTCAAGACATACTCTACGAGAACCTATACCCAAGTAGACTAAACCAACTTATTAACCAACGGCCATAACAATCTATGAGGAACATTGCATGTCACCATGGGATAAGTTAGATGGTTTACCTCGCGAGCTTAGCACAGATGATTCACAATAAGTTATGGGAACCACTTGTGAGAGAAATACCCAAAGAGTGCTCTCTTCAAGCCGTGATCAAAAACCTCAATGCTAAGCCGTGATCAAAAACCTCAAAGTTGACGTTTCAGGGTTGGAGTTAGAAACTCTTCGTAAGTAACCAAATCCTAAAGGAAATACAGAAGGGTCAAATGTACTAAATTATCTTAATTGCAATGGTGTCAAGCTCATTCAACGAGAATAATGATTTTTACGGACCATGTGAAGTTTATTTGCTATGACTTGTCACCAGTTTGATGTTTTGTTTATAAGAAAATATTCGAATGTAGATGGTAGAAGTTGTGGGAGATGACTATTAGCTCGGCAATAAATATTATTTTTCTCAAATCCCGATTAAGAATGTACATCTAAAATGTAGATTTACATCTAAAATGTAGATTATGGCAACTCATTTTGTTGTAGTTATTTGTCTAAATTATAGTACGAGTATATCTTAGCGTGCTTTCTTAATTTTAATAGTGTTACATATGTTTTGTACTATCAAATCTTGATAATGGTTATTTTTTTTACTTAATGACGATCTTTATATATGCAAGTACATTTAGCAATACAAGTTATTCGCAATACTTCAATTTTCTATACTTTACATATCATTGACATAATATATGATCAATTATAACTTAACCAGGTCAACGACCGGGTATATATCTAGTATATATATTGTTGGTAGAGCTAATAGAAAAAAATAAGTCCACCTTTTAATCTTAGCCATTGAAATACATTGATAAATTAATCCTAGCCATTAAAATTATAAATCTAAATTTGGTAATTTTAAATAGGATAAAGTAACTTAATTTGTTTAATGTGTTCTTTAGTAATTATGGTAAGCTTTCAACATTTAATTTGGCAGTAGAAAAACACAATTGTAAAAAGAAGCATTTTATATTAAACTTTAAAATTAGTTAAGAATGAGAATTTAAAAAAACAATTTTTTTGAAGTTTGAAATAATGACATGTTTAAAATTTTGAATTATATTACTTTAACATCAAACATTTAGCCATTTAATTCGAAAAACATTTTCTAAAATATTCAATAGTGTTACTTTCTTAAATTTGAATTTTTGTCATAAGATATAACTATTATTTTAGTTGACATTTTAATGCTTACAATTAAGAAATTTAGCCTCTTTCATTTATAGCAAAACTGATATATTAGTTTATTATTATATGGGTGATGACGACCGACATTGTAAAATGTAAACTGTCAGTTTAATTTATGATTGTTATTTGTTGGTGTAAAATTTGAAAAAGAAGAATGTTAGAAAAAAAAAATTGTATCCGGGTGAAGGTGACGTCGACAGTCCATTTCATCAATCGTTGAATTTAAATTTTTCAATACATGGGTTTAGGCTAGCGTTTTCGGATTAGCGGGTTGAAATACTCAACTCGAACCCGAGTATATATGAAAATCAACTTGGAAATCTCAAATAAACCGTCCAACTTGTCAAACTGAACCAAACCACAAACCCCCAAAAAATCGGGGTGGGTGGGTTGATTTCAGGTCACACAGGTTGGTGGGTTAATGATCTGAGGTTATATAGGTTGGCGGGTTGATTTCAAATCAAATAAGTTGTAAGATGTCAGATCAAGTGAGTTGGTGGGTCGACCTAATAAAAAATATTATAAAAATTTTAATATTTTTTGGATGACAGGTTGACCTTTTAACCTAAAAAGTCAAACTGACCCAAACCCAAAAAAATCAAGTAGACGGGTTACCGGGTCGAGAATTCACAGCCTTAGCCCAGTTTTCCGAGTTGGTTTCTAGTCAAATTTCGGGTAAGGTCGAGTATATACAATCTTAATATATAATAACCCAACTCTATATATGTTATATCGAAAATTATACAAGTTAAGACTTTATTTTAACATTATGCTTGATTTTCATAATAAATTTTAATTTTTAAGTAAAAGACTTTTTGTTTACTTGATAATCCGGTCACCGACCGGGTATTGATCTAATTACTTTTTGGATCAAAGTTAGTACAATTATATTTCTAAATCTTGAAATATTATGTAAAGAAGTTTTGAATTCATTTCAAAATTTAACGAATCTGGTCCATCCCATATCTCGTTCTTTGACGAGACTAGATACCATTATCGTTGTACGCACAAATGTACAATAATACCAAATTTCAAAAGGTTGGAAGCCAAATTCTAACTTAGCAATAAAATCATTCAAATTGTTAAAACCAAATTTGAATCTAAATCAAGTTAATGGGCTCAGTTCGGGCTCTCTTAGTTTTTCTTCATATAGACCACTACAGGTTTGGCCCAGGAACTAAGATGGGTCTCCCTGAAACAGTAATTGGGCTACTTATGATTCAACGTATGTAGCCATGTGCCCATGTAGGTGAGAGGATTTTTTGGATTTCGTACGTTCTCACGCTTTTGAATTTCTAAATCGCTGTTACTTGAACGTATAAAGTTGAAAGTAAGTTTAGGGATCCCAATCCTTTATTTTATATAGACAATCATAGTACAACAATGTAATTCACAAGAAAACAAAAAATAATTAGTTATACTAACTTTATCCAAAATTTGCAACTTTTGTCAATAAGCAAAATTGTTGTATACAATTTGCGTGTTGACTTAAGATAAGCTAACGCAGCCAGTAAGTCAGTAACAATATTACTTAACGTACGTATTCAACAAAAACAATACCTATCATGTATATAATATAATATATTTTTTTTCTCAATGTATGTAATTGACTATATATATATAGTGCCCACTTTTTTTTTTCATTAGTTACCAATATTTATATGCAAGGAGAGTGATATATATCTATTATTTATTTTGATACTTTGTAGCTAGCATGCTTGAAAGGGTATTAATGATAAAACACTTTTCCAATAAAAAACAAAATAAAAGAACCAAAGTTTATGATTAATTTAGAATTAAGTATAACTTCTATAACACACATGTAGAAACTAGCTAGTAGACAAATATATGGGGTAAATATAAGTTTTTATTGTATGAATAAGACTAGCTTGTCTTTGAGATAAACATAGGCCCATAGGATATATGTAATTAAAAGTACGTCATTGGGTTACATATATTGTACGTTCTCGCTTGCATTATTTTTGTCTATAATCTATATATCTATCATCTAAAATATACTCGTATATAATACGTGTTGAATGAATATGTTACTGCCGATTAATGATTGAGGTGACCATCTCGCATGAATATGTTACCAGAGGATTGAAAAAGAATACATTTGAAATTGTTGAGGTTGGAGCTTTACATTATTAAAGCCGGCCTCAATCAAATCTTAACACTAGCTAGTTAATAGATCATGACATGTTCTTGTAGATTTCAGAAATGAGTCGATTTTGAAACTCTTCATTAGATCGTGCAATATAATAATTAGAGGATTGACGAGCCTTTGAATTCGAACCATGTCGTTCTTTAGAGCGAGTAAAGTTAAACAAATTCTTGATCTTCGATAGCATGCTACTACTACGGCTCTCTCCAAAGTGAACGGTCTTGATGCTCCTTCGACCGTCAAACCCGTTGTATGTTCTATTCCTCCAAAGCCTGTTTACATCGTGAGAACTCGAAACATTTCTCGAAAGACTCCTTGAAATGCTTCTCGAAAGTTTATCCATGACTTCTCTCTAGCTAGCTAGTAGTTATGAGTACGTATATATGTAGTGTTAATTGATTGAGGCCGGGTGTGAGATGAGAAAGCTAATTATATAATTGATGTTATGATTGATGAGATGAGTTTGATGGCGTATATATACACATGAGATGAGGTTATGTGTTTAGACTGCAATAAAAAATGGTTTTGACTTATGTGAGTAAAACGTGCTGGTCAACAAAAGGTAGCGCGCGCTGACCATCAAATGGATCTCAAATAAGAAGATTCCGAATGGAAATCAAAATTATTTAAAGTGATTACTCTAGTCTAGATTCCTCACCTTTCTCGAAGCCATCAAATTAATGATTTAATTATGTTTTGCAACTAACGAGTTTTCAATTAATTATTTTATTAGCTACAATAATGAGTATTAAAGCATGCATGTAAATAAGAATTTTAACACTAGTTTTTTAGACTTTAAATTATTTTAGACATAATTATATAGAAAAAATAATTAATAAACATATATTGTTTTATAAGTTATATTTATGTCACTTGCTTTTGATATTTTTATTCTGTAAATAGTTCCTTAACACATATACAAATGAATATACAGATCCTTTTTTTTGTCAAGAGTTCAAGACATATACTCTATTGGATATACAGATCGTTATGAGGATTAAAACATACAACCTTTAGACTGGCCGGTAACACTACAACCATTAAAAGTTCTTATATAAATTGAATAAACTAATTAAGTTAGTTTAAATGTCAATTTACTTTTTATCAAGTCCAAATGATTAATTTAATTAGTACTTCAATTCGATCTAGTTAATAAAATCAATTTGGTAATCTTGGTGACAAGTCAAAGAAATGGTTTTGGGAGTAAGTGAGTAACAGGTGAATTTCGATTAGTAGACAACAAAATATGGTTTTTTATGCCGACTATACAACAAAAATTACTTGCGCGCAACGTACGTGGCCTCAACAAGTAAAAATATACGCTATCGGTCAACGGCCATGACATGTCCTCACTTATTCATGCGATCACAAATTAGCTTTGGTAAGTTGATCTATTTTACATTAATGGATAAAATGAATTCTTGATCGATGTCAAAGAACGTACACAGATAGATTATGTTTCAAATGATTAATATTGATCATCATCCAACAGGGGAAAAAAAGTACTCGTATATATAATTAAAGAATACGTTGAAATTGTTAAGATTGAGCTTAATTAAATAATATACGTACATATATAAAAATATTTCATTCAATTCAAAAAATCATCATCATGACATGTTCTTGTAAATTTCAGAAATGAGTCTATTTTGAAACTCTTCATTAGATCCTGCAATATAATTAGACGATTGACGAGCCTTATTTGAAGTCTTTTTGGCATCGGTTCGAGCACCGTGAAACAAATTCTTGATCTTTGAAAACACGCTACTACGGCTTTCACCAAAGTGAACGGTCTTCATGCTTCTTCGACCATCAAACCCGTTGTATGTCTTGTTCCTCCATTGTTTGTTTACATCAATAGAACTCGAAACACTTCTTGAAAGGCTTCTCGAAAGGCTTCTTGAAAGTTTATCCATTATGTAATTAATTAAGTCTTAATTAATTTAGCTGTTAACACGAATCTGCAAGAGTGTGATGGAGATGCTGAAGCAAGAGTGTTATGTACTACTTATGAGTTATGATTAGAAGAATGACTTCGATGCTATATATATACACTACACACATATAATATCTCTAGACTCCATAATATAATGGTTTTGTGAGTAGCATGTGTTATTTGACTTTTTTTTCATTGCTCTAACAAGAATACAAGATTGACCATCGACATGATATCACTAAGCTAGAAAATTCCAAAAACTAAAGAAAGAGACGAATAATATAATAATCCAGTATATTTTCACGTTCTTGGAAACCACCAAATTGACAAATTATTATTTAAAGACTATTGTACGTTTACTTTAATCGTTGTGTTTTCCATATCACACCATATGCATGTCGATGTTTCCTTTTAACAAATATCTGAGTTTAACATATTTTTTTACATACAAACTATGCTTTATTTTTAGGCTAAATACAAACAGCCCTTAGGGCTATGTTTAAAGTGCATAAATTGTTTATACATTTACTTGAAAATCAGGGGCGGACTTTTAATATGAAAGGTACAAGTTTTTTTTTATCCACGTTAAATACAACCCTTAAATAGGGCTGTATTTAGCATTTCCCTTATTTAAATTAAAAAGATGGTAGCGAGTTTTGTTCACGTGGAAAGTTGTGGGCCGGCCTATGATAGGTTTTAATTTATTACGAGTAATTATTACAGTAGTAATTTTTTACGGGCGCCTGGTGTCCCGACCATAATTTTAGTAATCTGACCAGACTTTTTATAGCGACTGTCGCTGTAAATAGTAGGCCCGCACAAAGTACACTGTTGACTGGCATAGTCAACAGTGCAGTTTTGTCTTATCCACTATTTGCAGCGACAGTCGCTGCAATAAGTCATATAAAGACAAAACTATCCATTAACATTATTGATGCACAATGATGCACAATAATTCCAGCGATGCAAAAAATTAAAATGAAATAGTTGTTGCTTTTAATACCAATTTACTCTCTTCAATCAAACCCATGAAAGATTTCAAAACTTTCATAACCGGTTTTCAAAGATTTGTACATTGAAAACACCAAATCTATACATAAATTATCGTTTTACAAATCAAATAAGAGGAGAAAAAAGAGCGGTGTGCAGTGATTCGGTGGTGGTTCGCCGACGGTAGTTATTCGGATGTCTAAAAATCTGCAATCATCTTCTTCATATTTATTTATTGATTTAATAATAGTAATAATAATAAGAGTTATTACCTTTGAGAAAGAAAGATAGAAAATAGAATTTTTATACGTAAAAGGATAGATGGATCCGAAAAGTTTGTTTTGAATGAGGGAGTAGATGAATTTGTTTATTGTTGTGGGGAGAAAAAAGGATTGATTTGGGATAAAAATCTAGAAGAAGAGCTTTGTTTATATCAAAATTGGGCCCCACAAAAGTATTTGCAGCGACTTTTTGTTAGTGGAAGATGACGTGGCAATACTTTTTGCAGCGACTGTCACTACAAAAAATACTGATCGAGATAACAAAAAATAAAGGTCGGGATAGGGGCTGTGTTTTTTACGTTAGATTTTTATTCGTCATATAATCCATGATATTGTTTTATGAATTGATTTTCACAGGTTTGTATTAAACGTGTTCTTATATAAACTATATAGTAATATATACACTTTGATAGTTATCATTAATTTTAGAACGAATTGCATTTTTGAGCCATGTGTTATCACACATTTTGCAAGTTTGATACAAACATGTGCAAAGTCGTGAAACACATCCTTGTCATATCACACATGTTGCAATTTTGGTCCAACAGTAACGTCCCGTCTATTTTCTACCGTTAAAGACATCATGTGTCCTTCACGTAAGGGGCAATATTGTCTTTTTAAATAAACGAGAACTATTCTTGCAACTCACCCAAATGCATATATCATCATCCTCATCAAAAATCATATTCCGGTAAAGTAGCATATTCCGGTAAACTTAACCAAAAGTAAAACAAAAGTTCTCTTTCATCCCATTTTCACCATCCAATTCATCATATTTATATTTATACACAACCAACATTAAAACAAAAATCAAATAAAAAAGCAGTAGCAAAACACAGGCTCTTTCTTGACAACAAACTGAGTTTCTCACATGGGGTACCAATCAGTAGCTTGTAATGCTCCACAATATTATTAAAATCATTAATTCAACCCCATATTATGCTCCATAAGATTATTAAATCTAACCAGTAGTTTGTTGATTTTCTCCTTTGGTTATCTTGATCCTTTCCCTGATGCAGCTTTCCAGATCCAACATCTTTGAGTTTGAAACTTTTTCATCAACGGTTGTCGTCAAGTTTGAAACTTTCCAATCAAAGGCGATATCGGCGGATCTGTAACGATCTCCATTGACAGGTCGCTATACACCGGTTGGTGGGTTTTGTTTTCGATTTTTAGATCTGGTGAAGCTAGTGGTTTAATCAGTGAAATTGGGGTTTTTATGATTAGTGATGGGTGAATTGCAAGAATAGTCCTCGTTTATTTAACAAGAGGGACGCATGATGTCCTTAACGGTAGAAAATAGACGGGACGTTACTGTTGGACCAAAATTGCAACAGGTGTGATATGACAAGGATATGTTTCGCGACTTTGCACATGTTTGTATCAAACTTGCAAAATGTGTGATAACATAGGGACCAAAAATGCAATTCGTTCTTAATTTTAAGTTTTTGTGATCCTAGCCCGTTTGAAAGAATACCATATGTATAAACCAAAAAATTGGAGTTATAAAGAATTAAATCCCATGCTTTAGTTGCTCTATCTTAAGCGCACGACTAATAAGTAATTAATTAGTTTTCTATGGCTCTCCAATCGATCATCCACCCTCAAAGTAACCTGGCCCCAGTGGAAATCTTTCAACTTATAAATTCATGTCCTTGTTTCTCTTAGTTATATGTAACTACCTGGTCCTTTCATTTTCTCGTTTGCTTGTAACTCTGATTTTGTATGTGTATTTACTAGCATCTTGCTAATCCACCTATTAATGATATTTGAATGTTAAAAAAAAACTACATACAAAAGTTGACTCTTATCAGAGAGTTGAGACTAAAAGCTTTTGAGTTCAAATTATGGTATAGTATTCTGAGAAATAGATACAGAAGTTTTTTTAGAATGAGCTTCATTTGAAATTGAAATTGGATATTCATTAAGCACAAAATTTTGCTGTTCAAATATAAATAAATAAAAATGGTGTCGGTGGATTTCAATCAATTTCAGTTTTTTTATGTTTAGCTAACTGATTTTGTGTACGAATAGACTCCGTATAAGATTAGACTCTGTAAAATGTTTATAATATATTTAGTCCATTGATTGATCGACGTACTATATAAAACTCAACTTACAATAATACTCATACTCATTTGTACTATATTTTGTGAAGAATATTCGATTACATAATTGCACATAAGTTAAATAAAGATTATCGATATTTAAATTTTTTGCCCAATTGAGCTTCTGAATCGAGTAGTTTGCTTTTGTAGAGTATCACTGGTGATGCTAGGACGCTTGAGTAATACAAACAAGACCCGTAGATTAACACGAATGAATATATATTTTTCGTATAATTAATTAATAGTGATCATCCGGGCCAATGATAAAGAATAACGATTAGAATTGCTTAATTGAAGCTTTGCATCAAAGACCATATATATTAAGATATCATGACATGTTCTTGTAGATTTCAGAAAGCAGTCTACTTTGAAACTCTTCATTTGATCTAGAAATATAATAAGAGCCTTGACGAGTCTTTTTGGGACCATTTTCTTTAGAGCGAGTAAAGTTAAACAAATTTTTGATCTTCGAAAGCATGCCACGGCTCTCACCAAACTGAACGGTTTTAATACTCCTTCGACCATCAAACCCGTTGTACGTTTTATTCCTCCAAAGCTTGTTTACATCAAGAGAAGTCGAAACACTTCTTGAAAAGCTCCTTGATATACTTCTTGAAAGTTTATCCATGTTTTTTTTTTCGTTTTAGTTGTGTGTGTATGTGTTTGAGAGTATGTACTATTGCAAACAAGATGGTTGTTATGAGCTTATAATTTTAAAAGTGAGTTTGATGCTATATATACATATGTATTAGTATTATGTCAAGACGCCATTAAAGAATGTTTCGGAAGTAACATGTGTTATTTCCAATGGTCAACAAAATGTTAAAATGTTGGTTGATTTTGCTGACCAGTAGAATTCAAAGCTAAAGATTCCAAGGGGAGAAATGTATATTATTGATTTACTTCTCAACTTCCTGGAATCCACCAGATTATCCAAGTCAAGGATTGAGCTTTTACTTTTTTTTGATGACCTTCCCATTTAACGACAAAAACCAACTTTTAACTCAAATATGAATTAGGTGCTACTTTTTCCATTTTTTTTCCTATATGCTACCACGGTACCCGCATAATATGACGGTACTTGTAGCGGCGACGGTGTAGTGGTGGGTACACTGTTAATGGTAGAGACGACGTTGAGTAATAGTAAAGTCTTTGACCTTGAGGAATCCACCTGGTTTCTAGTCCCACTTCCCATAAATAATAAAAACTTAATGTGATTTTATTAAATATATATAACTTTTTCGGGATCAAATATGGGGATCGGGGATTTATGGTTTCCCATCCCCGTCCCCATCCTCACGCCATCGGGTAATGAAATCACATTCTCATACCCATCCCCAGTCAACTCGGCCTGTCAACTCCGGGATTCGGATTCCCCATTGAGTGCGGAAATTTTTGTTATCCCTAACTGCAATTGGGGTTGATTGTATACATGGTTTACATTTGGATAAGAAAACTTTAATACCAGCTACCATACCATATATTGGACAAGATAAATAATCAATGTGATCACCAAGCCCACAATATATCTTCTTTTTTACAACTTTTTATCCCTGACAGTAATAGAAAGGGGCGAATGTTCACATCATAGCATACTAGCTGAACGAGCTAATTGTTTGCACATCAAATTTTCGATATTAGAACTATGACACAAATACTATACAATTGATTGAACTAGTAGGTGAAACATCTGTGTTTACTAGCTTTTCAATGCGATCCACTTCACTCGTTAGTCATCCCACACTCATCTAATAATTAACATACTGAACTGCCACATAACACATCTTTTTGGTAAGATTGTCCCTTGTCTTATGAGTGCAATCCTGTATCTATAACTCGAGCAACCTGAAATTTTATGAAGTTATTAATAGAAATTTTGTACTTGTGATCGATTAATGTGTATGTCATTCTTTGATGGAGATGGTACATTATTCTCCTAAGATCTACCTGCACAAGCTCGATTAAGAGATAGGGAGGATCCAACAAAAGTAAGAAATTCCGACGAACCATTTCAATAGTACGGGTGCTGTCGTGCCATGAGGCACAACCATGGAACTTTTTCTTTGGGGTACCTCTTAAATGGATTCTTTGACTAAATATAGTAATAGTATCCTATTTTTCTAAAAATCTTAATCTTCGAATAGAAAAAACTTCTTTTTCAGTTCTAACTAAAATGGGGCCACCCTAGCCCAATGAGTGCTCTCACGCCAATGACGGCCGAGGGAGCTTCGCTTTGTTGTTTTGTTTTTCCCAAAATCTGCCTCTAGCAAGATAGGGCGACGCAAAAAAGCCGTCATGTTGAAAATAAAATTACAATTTACAACAAAGCAAATTTAATCTTTTTTTTTGGTTCCCAAATGCAAAGAGGACTTTTTTTTAATTGTGTGTGTATGTGTACATGCATTGAAAGTAGAGCATGCATCGTTAAGAAAACGTTTGCTTGGGTTGCAGTGTAACCTATGTATGCTGGTTCCTGTCTCATTGAGAAGGGGAAGCAAAGTTGTGGTAGAAAGATGCCACGTCCAAGGAACGGGAAGTTTTGTCAATGTTACCAGCTCTATTTAATGATCTAGAACACACGGATATAATGTTTAAGAGGCTAGTTACGTAGTTACCGAGTTAAAATAAGTTTAAAAAACAGGCCAAAATAGTTCTTACATGAAAGTGAGGCAACCACATACTAACGGCTGCAACAAATAAACATTAATACCAACATAAAAAACAACGCTTAACCACTTGTAGGGAAATGTTTGAATTCAAGCTTTAAAGAATATTATCTAGTTGTTGGGAATTAGAACTTTAATATAGCTAGTTGCCTAGTTTTCCATGCCTATAATCTGATTAATTAGTGGTGAAATAATCATTTAAGATTATCAGTTAGTTCTCGTACAGGTACTACAAAAAATTACTTATCTAAGAGCAATATAAAGTTAGCTACTTACCTATTCATTGTCGCCCAATTTGTAATAGTTCTAGTCAAATTTCACAAGACATCTATCATTTATCGCAAGTATGTGCTTTTGGCCATTTAATCTATTAGTCATTCATATTACTAGAAATTGTCAAACACTCAAACAGCATAATTAAATCCAAATTCCAACCATTATCCCCCACACTCGGTTGACTTGCAGCTGATTACCTGATTTTGATTTACTAACATTAGGAAAGCAATATACCTGATTGATCCAACCACATAACTCATCTAGGTATGCTACTGTCGCGGACAATCATATTAGTTGAACATCTTTTGGACAATAAATGACCTATAAAAATATATACATACAGTTAAACCACATCTAACAGTTGCTTCCTGTTATAAATTTAGGACACGAAAAGCACACAGTAACTCTTCCCAGATAATACCCTGAATATGTCACTTGGATAGTGTACATCATCCAAAACAATCACATCAACAGGAAAAGTCCACTTTCTGTCCAAAAAGGAAAGGTAATACCGGTACTTGCAGACAAGGTTGGGGCTTGGATTCCAATACATAACAATAGAAAGATATGAAGAACTTACACCATACACAGCTCTGATATAACATATTTCATAGAATCCCAGTGGTCATTATTAGAACCTGAGCATCTCTGTGGACGGCAGAATCTCCGATGAGGAGACCAACATTGTCTTCTCCAGAAGCATCACAGTAAAAAATGTATCGAATAGCTAAAACAAATGACATTAAGAAAACTTTTTCCTTCATATATAACTTGTATTATTTGCTTAGATGCAGAAGTAATTAATACCAAAACTCTCAGAATTTTTGAATAGCCAATGCAGTGAGAGGAATGGTATGGAACAATCCCCTTCCTCTAGAAACAGTAGCAACAGCTGTAGCTTCAGTATACAAAGTTTTACCTGCACTTGTATGAGTAGAACTACTACAGAAGAACCTCTCAGAAAACTTAAATTGCTGACAACTGCAAAAAATCTGCCTTAATCAGTAAAACTGCAAGCAAGAGATCACATGACTTATTTTTATTCTAGGAGGTCTAAAATCTATACGTTGAAATGAACAAACAATGGCTAAAAGTATTCCACTTTAAAGCATACAACAAAGAGGGAAATGGTTTACATCCTAGCATTGCCAAAAGACCTCATCATTTTCATGTGGAATTTTCAATAGCAGAGTTTTGACACAGATACCAAACCATCGATTGAACAACATAAGGTAAATTATTAATGTGATACCTGAACAGTGTGTAAAGACCATCCAAAATTCTTGAAAGTGTACGGATGGAAAGGGACCATAGAATACTTTGGGAACCATGTTAACAGGTAGTGTCTGTAGATTACATCGGAAAACATACTGACATAAAATGGTCCAAAGATTACATCGAAAGCATACTAACATAGAGGGTCTCTTTAGATTACATCGAAAAGGTCATGTAAAGAGTCCTCAGCTTAAATAGGAAAGCATACTCTCTCTGTCATGTAAAGGGTCCTTGGATTTTCATCGTAAAGCACACTGACATATAGGGTCCTTATAGATTTTCATCAAAAACAATACCGACGACATAGAGTCGTTAGATTAAATTGGAAAGCATACTGACAAAAAGGGTCCTGAGATACAAATCAACTTCCAAAAAACCACCAACAAAAGCTATTGACAAGACAACTACGGTGGAGTTGTGTTTTGTTGATGGTCATTCTTTGAAATAAAAGGTATCAAGAAGACTAAATGCATAGAAAAAACACAAAATAAAACAAACTGTACAAAATCATAGCGATAATCAAAGCCCTTGCGAGCAAATAAACCGAAATCAGTACAAATTTAATTAAACAATTTCAGGGGAAACCCAAAACAGATAATCACATTAAAAACATGCCTCCAAGATCACCGTTTTATATTAAAAAACCAATCAACCATCGAAAGATAGCGCTGTATTGCACATCAGATGGTGGTTGATGGCTTTTCGATATGAATGGCACTGGTTGAAGAAATAAATAGAAATCAAATTAGATAAAGAAAAATGACAGTAATATAATCTATAACCAAATACAACTGTTTTTAGGATACCATTTACTCAATATTTTATTAAACCAATTAACAATCCCAAAACTATCGATATTTCATCCACTAACTACCGATTCCAAGTGGTAATA
This sequence comes from Erigeron canadensis, assembly GCF_010389155.1. NCBI lineage: Eukaryota > Viridiplantae > Streptophyta > Magnoliopsida > Asterales > Asteraceae > Erigeron > Erigeron canadensis. Next base: position 36,203,113 of record NC_057762.1, on the reverse strand, counting down.
TATATTTAGATCCATCAAATACGCTGTACTGATACAATGATTTCTGAACTCTAGGTAGCAGTATTACTGTTAAAAGCACCTACATTTTGTAAATTTAACATAGGAATTATATAAATGCATGGTAATTAGATTACACAATATTGATTACTCAACTGATCATCATATCCACTTCAAGAACTCAATGCTAACTCTTCCAGATAATGCATTATTAAAATGACAAGAAAAGAAGACGAAGTTGTAAGCTTATCGTTGATGGAGTTCACTTGTAGGTGGACGATCCATCACATTGAATGCAGGTGTTGCGTTTCTTTGTAATTGAGGGTCAATATCAGGCAATTTAGGAATATAAATCTCCCCCAAAAAACATGTTAGAAAAAGTAGAGAAACTTTACCCTGGAAGAGAGACATATATAAACATGTATCTGTCCTAAAATATCTAATGTTCTTCGTAAAGGCATGCTAAATTTCCTTCATCCATTACACAAATCCATCATTATTTCCCACTTACGAATAACATCGATATTTTAGCACAGCTAAAGCTTTTTCTCTCTAAGATCTGTATGTGTAATCTTCAGTGAAATAAATGGTAAGATTCCCAATTGTTATTGCCTATATAACAAGCAGATAACAAGTATAATACATCATCACTAAGAATTGTGTTTGGATGTGATGCAAACGTGCATAAACATCTTTCAATTTGTTTTAATTAGCAATGTAGGCGGAATCAGTTCAGTTACGGGCTAAAATTGCCACTATAACCAAAGTTTTTGGTTAACTTCTAACACTTAACCCTTCGGTTGAATGTCATGATTAATCGTTTATTTGTGTATTATCAATGTGATTACCATAATCATCAACAAATGTATTTCCTTGACAGAAAGGGTCGAATTTATACACCATAAAGCACACAGCCAAGAGAGACAATCGTTTGCACCATAGCTTGCTAAAAGAGATCATCAATTTCATGTGAAATTTTCAATATCAGAACTTTGCTCAAATACCAAACCATCTAACAATATAAGGTAAATCATTAATGTGATTGCCAAACAGTGAGAGAAGACTATCCAAAGTTCTTGAAAGTAAACTGACGGAAAGGGTCCTTAGGATATGCCGGGAATCATACTAACAGTAAATTATATCGAAAAGCATACTGACATAAATGGTCCAAAGGTTAAATAGAAAGAATACTTACATAGAGGGACCTTAAATTATATCGGAAAGTATACTGTCATGTAAAGGGTCCTTAGATAAAATTCGAAAGCATACTGTCATAGTGTCATGTAATGGGTCCTTAGAATTTAGTCGGACATACTCACATGGAGGGTCCTTATAGAATTTCATCAGAAAGCATACTGACATGAAGGGTCCTTAGACTTTCATCATACTGACATGAAGGGTCCTTCGATTTTCATAGAAAAGCATACATACACAAAGGGTCCATAAATTAAATTGGTTGGCATACTAATATGGTCCTGCGATACCAATGAACTACTTGAAAAATGTATTTATAAAGTAAACTTCAAGTTACCGATTATTTTCCATAAAAACAAAAAACCAGCAAAAGCTATCGACATATAGGCAACTATGGTGAGATTGTGTTTTGTCAATGGTTATGGGTATCAAGAAAACTAAGTGTGAAAAACTAGCTGCAAAGTTTTACCTGTACTTGTAGGCACATAAAATACTACAGAAGAACCTCTCGGAATTACTGAAAGTCTTCCACTTGCAAGGACACAGCAAAGAGGGACAACGGTTTACATCCTAGCATTGCTAAAAGAGCTCATCATTTCAGGTGGAAATGAGGAACTTCTATAGTAGAGCTTTGTCGAAGATATTAAACCATCGATTGAACAAAGATCAACAATGTGATTCCTGAATAGTGTGTAAAGACCATCCATGATTCTTAAAAGTATACTGACGGAAAGGGTCCATATTAAACATCGGAAAGCAAACTGACATAGATATTACAACGAAAGCATACTGACACAGAGGGTCCTTAGATTACAATGGAAAGATCTTGTAAATGGTCCTTAGATTAAATTGAAAAGCATACTGTCAAGTAAAGGGTCACATAGAGGGCCTTAATAGAATTTCATCAGAAAGCATACTTACATGAAGGGTCCTTAGATTTCTATCGAAGAGCATACTGAGATAAGGGTCCATACATTAAATTGGAAAGCATACTGAGTTACTGACATAAAAATGTCCTGAGATACAAATGCACTACATGATAAATGTATTCAAAAAGTATACTTCAAGATACCGATTTTTTACAAAAAAAAAAAAAAAACAGCAAAAGCTATCGACATATAGGCAACTATGGTGCAGATTGTGTTTTGTCGATGATCATTATTTGAAAAAAATGGTATCAAGAAAACTAAATGACTAAGAAAAAAACACCTGCAAAGTTTTACCAGTAGTTGTGGCCTTGTGGGCACAGAAACTACTACAGAAGAACCTCTCGGAACTACTGAAAGTCTTCCGCTTTAAAGCACACAATAAAGAGGGCCAATAGTTTAGATCCTAGTATTGCTGAAAGAGCTCATCATTTCCTGGTGGAATTTTCTATAGCAGAGCTTTGACAAAGATACCAAACGATTGACTGAACAATATAAAGTAGATGATCGACCATCAATGTGATTACTGATTACCAAACAGTGTGTAGAGACCATCCATTCTTTAAGGTATACTGACGGAAAGCTCCATAGAATACTTTGGGAAGTATACTACAGGAAGGGGGTCTGTATCGGAAAGCATACCGACATAAATGGTCCAAAGATACATCGAAAGCATACTGACATAAAGCGTCCTTAGATTACATCAGAAAGGTCAGGGTCCTTTAATTAAGTCAGAAAGCATACTGTCATGTAAAGGGCCCTTTGATTTTCATCGTAAAGCATTCTGAGATGTAGGGTCCTTACACATTCTCATTGTAAAGAGTACTGACATGTAGGGTCCTTACAGAATCTTGTCGGAAAGCATACTGACACGAAGGGTCCTTAGATTTTCATCGAATATCAAACTGACATAAAGGGTCGTTAGATTAAATTGGAAAGCGTATTGACATAAAGGGTCCTGATATACAAATCAACAACATGATATTGTACTCAAAAGGTACACTTCAATATACTGATTTATTCCAAAGAAAATAACCAGCAAAAGCTATCGACATATAGGAAAGTATGGTGCAGATTGTTTTTTTGTCGATGGTCATTATTTGAAAAAAATGGTATCAAGAAAACTAAATGCATAAGAAAAAACATCTGCAAAGTTTTACTTGTACTTGTGGGCACAGAACTAGTACAAAAGAATCTCTCAGTATAAAAAGTCTTCCACTTTAAAGCACACAGCAAAGAGGGACAATGGTTTACATCCTAGCATGCTGAAAGAGCTCATCATTTTCAGGTAGAACTTTCTATAGCAGAGCTTTGACAAAGATACCAAACCATCGATTGAACATAAGGTAGATCGTCAATGTGATTACCGAACAATGTGAAAAGACCATCCAAAATTCTTAAAAGCATACTGAAGGAAAGGTTCCATAAAATACTTCGGGCAGCATACTAACAGGAAGGGTCTGCGGATTACATCGGAGAGCAAACTAACATATGTGGTCCAAACATACATCGAAAGCATACTGATATAAAGGGTCCTTACATTACATCGTAAAGGTCATGTAAAGGGTCCTTAGATTAAATCAGAAAGCATACTGTGATATGAAGGGGCCTTAGATTAAATCAGAAACCATAGCGTCATGTAAAGGGTCCTTTGATTTTCATCGTAAAGCATACTGACATGTAGGGTCCTTATAGATTTTCATCATAAAGCATACTGAAATGTAGGGTCCTCATATATTTTCGTTAAGCATACTCACATATAGGGTCCTTATAGATTTTCATCGTAAAGCATACTCACATATAGGGTCCTTATAAATTCTCATCGGAAAGCATACTGACATGAAGGGTCCTTGGATTTTCATCGAAAATCATACTGACATAAAGGGTCGTTAGATTGGATCGGAAAGCATACTGACATAAAGGGTCTCGGGATACAAATCAACTACATGATAATGTATTCAAAAAGTCCACTTCAAGATACCAATTTTTTCCAAAAAAGAACAACTAATAAAGGTATCAAGAAAGCTAAATGCATACAAAAAAGAAAACACCAAATAGAACAAACTGTATCATAGCAATAATCAATGCTCTTGCAAGCAAAAAAACCGGATTCAATACAAATTTTAATTCAAGAAATACGGGGAAAACTCAAAAAAAAGATCCATCACATGGAAAAAAAATGTCTCCAAGATCACCGTTTTATATAAAAAAACCAATCAACTATCATAAGGCATCGAGATTTGAAGGCAGCTAGTGACTATATTGCACATCACGTTGTTGTTGTTGTTGATGGTTTTTGATATAAAATTATATAAAATTTACCCAAATAACCAATAAAGATCTATAACCAAATACAACTGTTTCCAAGATACCAATTAGAGTATATTTCATTAAACCAAACAACTATTCGAAAAATATCAAGATTTATAGGCAACAATGCTCTGACTGCACATTCTGGGTTCTGCTGATAATATTTGATATTGTTTAATGATATATATATATATACACACATAAATGGTATCATGGAAACTATATAATAATAAATCGATAATAAAAACGAATTCATAAAATACAATATCAAGAAACCAATTTGCACAATTGAAACCCTAAAAATCGAAAAAACCCTAAATGCATAGGAATTTGAAAACAGAAATTACTATCGAAATAGAAGCAAGAAAACTTCGATTGTAATAAATTTTAACAAATATACCGTGGACTCGTGGAGAGATACAAAAGAATTTGATCTGTATCTGTATATCTGATGCAGGGTAATTATTGTTATTACGGAGTATTATATTATATATGACTGCGTCTATGTAAAGCTATGTCTTATTTTTACGCGGTTATGATTTTTTACCGCGTATATCTAAAGCTACGTCTATTTTATTTCCCCCTTTTACAAGTAGTATTATTTATCATGTTATGGATAATATTTACAAGGTATGTTTTTTTTTGACTAAAACAAAGTTTTAGATATGACAAAAGTTTTCAATATATTAGTTGAGAACACAAAAGCAAAAAAACTATGAAAAAAACCGAAAGAAAAAACTTCAAACGGGATACAATATGACAAAATCTGAATAGTGATGTGGGGTATAAGATGAACCAATAAAAGAGAACACCAAAGCAAAAAAAATTATGCAAGAAACCAAGAAAAAACCGAAAGGAACAAAAACTCGAACGGAATCTGATATGACAAAATTCAAGTAGAAACGCGGGATGTAGGTGGACCAATAGATTAGCGTGGCGATAACACTGTTCATTAGCCTCACGTTTAATAACACAAAAGCAAAAAAACTATAAAAATATCGAAAGAAAAACTCCATACGGGATACAATATAAAAAATCTAAATAGTGATGTGGGGTATAAGATGAACAAATAGAAAAGAACATTAAAGAAGAAAAAAATTGTTCAAGAAAACAAAAAAAAACGAAAGTAAAAATAAGTCGAACGAAATCCAATATGACAAAATCTGAATAAAAACGCGGAATATAGGTGGGCTAATGGAATAGTGGTGCCACTATTCATTAGTCTCACCTTTAATGATTATACAATGGTGGCATTGTTCATTAGCCTCACCTTTAATGATTATACAATATGAAATACTTGTACGATACAATATATTGTGATAACGACTCTTTTATATAATATCATTAGAACTAAGTCATTAATTGTCATTTTTCTTATAGTACTTGTAGAGTCGATTGATGACGATATACTATGCCCGGGTATCATAGGCAAGACCCATAAATTAAACAAACGAATATGTATGCATGATTAATAATGATCACACCATGATATAATTGATAAAGAATAAAGAATATATGAATTGAAATTGTTTACATAGAGCTATACATCACACACTTATTCAAGACATCATGACATGTTTTTGTAAATTTCAGAGATGAGTCTATTTTGAAACTCTTCATTAGATCCAGAAATGTAAGAGGCTTTTGAAGTCTTTTTGGCACCAGTTTCTTTGTAACGGGTAAAGTAGAACAAATTCTTGATCTTCGATAGCATGCCACGACTCTCTCCAAACTGAACTGTCTTCATGCTCCTTCGACTATCAAACCCGTTGTACGTTTTATTCCTCCAAAGCTTGTTTACATCATGAGAAGTCGAAACACTTCTCGATATGCTCCTTGAAATACTTCTTGAAAGTTTATCCATGTCTTCCCTAGCTAGTTGTGAATTAATTTGTGTATGTGTTCGAGAGAGTGAGAAATGCAAGCAAGTTGGTGTAGTGTAATGAACTTATGATTGAAGAATGACTTTGATGCTATATATATATATGTATATTATATCTAGACGCCAATAAAGAATTGTTTTGTTTGTTAACATGTGTTATTTAGATGGTAAACAAATGATTGTGGTTGCTTTTGCTGACTAACGAGTTGATTTCAAAACAGAAGATTCCAAAAGAGAAAAGCCCATCCTATATTCCTCTGTATTACGACTTACGTACACACCTTCCACCATGCCAGAAGTTGTTGGGTAAAATGATTTCTAATTTAATGTATATTTAGTTTGATTGACTATGATTGTTGACTTTTTGACTTTTTCCCATACATGTTTGATGTTTTTATGAAAGTCAACTATTTAACTCAATACTCAATAGTTACTAGCTTACTGAATGGCTATTTTTTTTTTCTTAGCTTAGCAAAATTTTACCAATATGGGTTATAGCCCATTTGGTAAGGGGCTCGAAATCTAGGATTAAAATCCTGACATGGACGCGTTATGATTATTTAGAGAAGTTCAAGAGTAAAATAGATTTGACATTAAAACAGTGTTAAATACATATACAGAATTAATAATTTAAATAAAAAGAGAATATATACAATCCATTACTATCACAGTATCACCTTGACGATTGACCTCCCCTGCAATATGGTTTTGTTCATCTTTAATAGGGTTTATTCTTAGTTTAATGTATCAATATCATTTATGATGTAATCTTCTACCCTGTTATCAGAAAATTAATTATTTTTTTAAAATTAAAGTTCGAATTTCGGATATATATGGGTAATAAGAGATGAAATAAATTTAGCTAGAATTATAATTGTATAAATAGATTCACCGCAAAGAGTAGTTTGTAGACAGTTTGGTTGAGTTTGGATAGTCAGCTTAGAGGTAATGTTATATTGGAGTATATGCGTATGCCCATGGACTACTCTTATATACACACCTGGAAAGTCAATTGGGATTGAAAGGGATACAAAGTCTAGCATAATAATTCTGTTTAATTATTGTTTAACTTTAAAATGATATGAGAAGAATGACTTTTTTCTGAGCTTTTGGTATAGAGGAATTGAGGTACTTTAGAGTCTATCGTATGCAAACGACTTCAAGAAGACAGCAACAAATGAAATTATTTCCACTTGTACAAAAGTTCCGTGAGACAAAATAGGAGTAGATCACAAATACACATCTATTAGCCCCAAAGCCTATCCCAGCCCAACATCACATCCATGAGCCCAAAATGAAGAAAAAAATTAAAAAATAAACAAGTTAGCAGCAATCCGGGTATTAGATGTTTTGACCTATCCAAGATCCGAACATGTTATATATACCATTTGAACTTCATCATAAATTTTGTGGAAGTTGTCATCGGTGTTTTTAAACACCTTTCTATAAATAACGGCAAAAGTACGAGTAGTACATATTAGACATTGACCACGCCACCGCCTTCCAAACTTTCAACATGAAACCTCCAAACTAACTACCAATTGGCACCTTTTATATTAAACTAGTGTTCAGCCCGTCCATTGGACGTAGTAGTCTCAAGATATATAAATCTTATAACAATTGTGAAACAAAAAGTGTATGACCAATATCACAACTTAAGGAATACGAAAGCTAAAGAAGAAACATATAAAAATTAAGTCCATATAAATATTGATTCCAAATTATCTTTTTTTAACTTTAGTTATATAAAAAGAGAATACAAAAAGTGCAGGGTATATAATTTGAAAATACATAACAATTCATCAAGTAAGACCATCTCGAATGGTTTGATTTTCTTCGGGTTGTTTCACTCCGAAACAGTTTATACGTACACAACAGAGAGTCGTAGATGATAGTTAACATGTGTTGGCTTAAGATCTTCAAGTGAAATAATGTGGTCTTATTTTTTGCTGTTGAATAAGAAGCTATAATGAGCCTATAATGGATAATAAACTAAATTAAAAGAGATAATAATAACAATAACAATAATATAAAAATTCAATGTTAAATAATAATAATAATGATTAAATATAAACAAAATATATAAATAAAAAAACCTTTTTGGTAGTCAATGGTTGCTTTTTTTTTGCCGTACACGGAGTGGTGGATGATAGTTAACATGTGTTGGCTTAAGATTTTCAAGTGAAATAATGTGGTCTTATTTTTTTTGTTGAATAAGAAACTATAATGAGTCTATAATGGACAACAAACTAAATTAAAAAAGATAATAATAACAAATAATAATATAAGAATTCAATGTTAAATAATAATAATAATGATTAAATATAAACAAAGTATATAAATAAAAAAAACCTTCTTGGTAGTCAATGGTTGCTTTTTTTTTTTGCCGTAGTTTTTAGTTTTTTTTAAGGTTGAGAATATGTGAGAGTTTTTTTAAGTGATATATATAGATTATAAAAAAATCATTTTTATTAAATAAATATTAAAAAAATAGAGAATTAATAAGGAGAGAATATTAGGCTAAAGAAGGAAGATTAAGGGTGCCAAGTGTACCCCAACCCACTCAGTTATATTATAGATACCCACATTTAATTAAGCCTCCATATATCTTCAAAGCCTTTTTTAAGCACCTTCCGTTTAACCCAAGCTATCTTTTGTAGCGTACTCATCATTTCACCCGTTAATTAAAGAACCTATTTTTTAGCCTTTCAAGGTATTGTAACAGTCCAACTAGCCCAGATTAACTTTTACATAATACTAGTTGTAATGTATGCAAATTGTGTAGTTTTCAACGGCCAGTTGGAAGTCTTTTTGGGTTTGGCTGAGAATGAGATTTATAAAGCTAACACTAGTACTTAGTTGTTATGTTAGATTATGTAACAATTATGTACCGTATGTTACCAAACTCACATTTTTTATATTGATCAGTTATTCACATTTCTGCTAGCTAGCTAGGTTATGAAATATGAATGACAGCATTATGAAATATCAATTGCAAAATTTTGTATTAATTATCCAATGACAAAACAATCGTACGAATAACAATTTAAATAAACATATGTTGTATTCAGATTCATGAGGACGGATAGAGCTCTAGGCCATAGACCCTAGCTAATTCATGCTTTGACGACATGTTCTTGTATATCTCCGAAATCAGCCTACTCTGAAACTCTTCTTGTGATCCAGAAATGTTTGAAGCTTGTCGAGCCTTTGAAGTAGTCTTTTTGGAACCAGACCCGTGTTCTTTGGTTCGAGGCAGCTTGAACAGCTTCTTGAGCTTCCAAAATATTCCAGGGCTTTCTCCAAACCGAGCGGTTGTCACACTTCTACGACCATCAAATGCATCCGCATATCGTACGTACTTCTCCTCCAAACCTTATTTACATCTATCGAACTTGAAACACTTCTTGAAACACTCCTTGAAATGTTTCTTGTAAGGTTTTCCATGTAAATTTGTTGGATGATGTAAGATATGATGAGAATGTCGAATTTAATTTGTCTTTATATAAATAGACATAGCATTACAAATTAGATTTTGGTAGCCAGCAGCCATGAATGATTTGAATGGTCAACGAATGTTGGTTGTTTAGGGAGTAGGGACTACAAATCTCTTCTTAAATACATAAATAATGATACACTATAATTTAAAAATTCGTTAACTTAAAATGATGCTATTTAAATAGTATGCCACTATTGTTTTATTTGTGCACAGTTTTTTTTTTCAAAGATTTTACAAACTCAATGAAGTTAGAAAGCAAAGAAACTATTTTATCTTTAATCTTTAATTTCTTATAAGGAGAATTGGATTAAGACTTTAAGCATATTTTTTGTTTCAAAAATGTCTCTTTCAACATATTTATGGTTCTCAAAATACCTTCCACACACTACAACACTATTTAGGGTATGTATAAATATTATATTGATTTGTTTTTGATTTATTATTAGTTCAATTTTTTGTTATCAATTTGTAATTGATTTTAATTTAATTGACAATGATCTTACAATATGGTTTTAAAACAATCAACCGAATCTCACAATCTATATTTTTGACACTCTGTAACCAATGTATTCATCTTAAAAAGGGTAATTTCATATATACCATTGTTAATTTTTAAAATATCACATATACCCAATTATAATTTGAAATATCAAAAATGCCTAAATGGTTAAACTTACTCAAAATAAAACATTAAAATTCTTAGAGTTAAATGCAAGAATGGTCCACGTGGTTTGTCACTTTTTGCAACGGCAATCCCTCTTTTGATTTTTTAACAACCGTGGTCCCTGAAGATACGTTTCAGTTGCAATGGTGGTCCCTCGCTAACGGAACCGTTAGTTAGTGTCGTTAAGTTTCTCATGTGAGTAGCACATGAGAGGTATTAATGTCCTTCCTTAAACATAAACAGAGGGGTGTTCAAAAGTATCCGTATGTGAACCATGATCTGAAAATTCGATCATATTTTCTATGAAAAGTTGGATACAATAAATTTTGAATTCAAATTCGGATAGTGATTTTTGAAAAGTTTCAGATATTTTGGATATCTAAAAATATCTAGAATTTTTTTTTGGTTAGATTTTAATATCATTTTTTTAAAATTTGAAAATATCAAAAGATATCGAAAAATTCTAGTTTCAATATCCGAAAGTATCCAAAACGTTAGTTTCAATATCTAATAATACGATAATATCTATGATATTTATTTTTTCTAAAATTCAGATACTTGAGATATTTTTTTCTAGGATACTTATTTTTTCCCCTAAAATTCGGCTATTCAAATTACGGATATTCAAAATTTCGTATAATGGATTTGAATATCCGAACACATATCCAGAGGTTTTGGATATCCAAAACATCTAATACTTTCAAGATAAGATAGGTAAAATAGGAAAGTGATATCCGTACCACAAGTAATGATAAGTCTACCACATATAAGCATTATTGGCTTATACTGTACGCTGTAAAACTTGTACACTATGGTAAATTAATCAAAAATAATGGTACTATTATCATTTCTCGGTAAAATATCCCTTTTGGATATCCAAAATTTGATCTAGAAATTTAGGAATCCAAAAATCGAATATCCGACTTTTGGATATTTGAATATCCGAAGTTTTCATAAATCTTTACCTAAATCTAAATCCAAATCCGAACCGAAATTTGAATATCCGACATTTCAAATAATATCGGATTAGATTTTTTAATAATGTGCTTGGATACAAATACTTCTGAACACCCCTATGTTTGTATAGGTGGAAGGACATTAATACCCCTCATGTGCTACTTACATGGGAAACTTAACGACACTAATTAACGATTCTGTTAGTGAGAGACCGCCGTTGCAACCGAAACATATCTTCAGGGACCACGGTTGCTAAAAAATCAAGAGAGGGGATGACGTTGCAAAAAGTGACAAACCACGGGGACCATTCTTATATTTAACTCAAATTCTTAAAAACTATATATAATATATTCAATTTACAATTATGTCTTTCTTTGTTAATCCCTAATTAACGTTATCGTCAGTGTAAAATAGCAAACCATAGATTGATTGTCTGCAAATTTCAATGTCATGGGCATTAACATCTTATTAAATTTTTAGAAAACTTTTGACTACTTCCAATATACTTGAGGAACTGCAATATAGGTACACTTTTTGATTAGGCTTTTTTTCTTGGCTGACTTGTTATAAGCAACAAAACAACAGATCATTATTTACATATACTAGAGTGAAGGCCCGTGCGATGCACGGCCGGGTAAGTTGGTTAGTCTCACGTCTTCGGTGACGTTTTTTGATCATACACCGGGTTTACATAGTAGTTAACGAATGCATAATCTTACTGTTGGCTTTACCAAAACCCGTAATCACTACTATTTTAAAGAATCTCCTTCCATTTGTGATAAATCCATATGTATAAACAATAATCAATATATAAGGATCTTGCAAAAAAAAAAAATTCATTATTGTCTACGAAATGTAACAAAACAACAACCACTATAATTGTTTAAACATAAGCTAATAAGTAATTGATCGTCGTTTCTCCGTCTGCATACCACACAATTGGCAATTTTCACTTAAGTGACAACCATACAGCTTGTCAAATCATCAAAACCAGGGGAAATGATCAAGTCTATCTTACGGGAGAGCTACTCGAGATTTAACAAATGTAAGAAAACACATACAGTTTCTTTCAAAACTTTTAAGGACACTCTCTTTGCCAACTTTCTCCATGGACCTGACAATCAGCTCACCTATCTTTCTTGTTCTCCATTAGCCAATATTGTCACCTAAACAAAAAGACTCTTACAATCAAAAGTCGATATAAAAAATGAGAGGCGTCATAAATGTTTTAACTTAGTACTTCATTTTGGGCTGCTTGTTCAAAAGGCATCCGATAATGCATCAGGTTGTATACCAATTTTCCAGATGCCTTGGCATACCGATAATGAAATGAACCACAAAAATATGATTGGTAAACACTCAAGTTTCATTTTGACATTTCATCGAACATCTTATACGTATAAAACAATTACATATATAAGTGAACAAAACATAGGTAAGTGATATAATACGAAGCAGTCTATGTCTAAATTTTTTGATGGGATTAACAAAGAAGAAAATAAAATACCCCAAGAGATACAACCGGATGACAGTATGAAAATATCCGTGAATGATTTGAGGTAGAGAGTGACCAACAAATGTTTTCTTCAAAAAAGCTTACACAAATTGTAAGAATAATCAAATATCAAAACTTTATATCATCAGTAATAATCAGATATATTCATGATTGACTTCTTAAATAAGATTAGTACCCGTAATATTTATCAAGATTATGAAGCAACAAACACCTACAAACCATTTAACCCATAATATAACTGTAGGTCAAAGAAAAATACCTCTAAAAGAAAAATAGATTAAACAAACTTTGTTGCAAGCTAAATCACGTCTTCATCATCATCAACCTACTTGAAAATGGAACCTATTTAATATAAAATAAAGTGAAATTAAAAGTTGAAAAATTTTAGAAACGGGAAGGCAGAGAAAATCTGAAAAACATAGAAAGGGGAAGAAACATATGTACAACTTACATGACCTAAATTAAATATCATGAAAATGGACCATTCATATGCTGTAAAGTGCAACCGGTTACCCTTAAAAGGATTGAATGACCGTTTTATTGCACCTGAAAGCCAAAAGCTATGGATCGTACCACTCGATCAAGGAAAGAAACGAAGAGGATATGAAAGGTTTTTTTATTTTAATTAAGCTAAAAAAATGAAGAGGAAATAAAAGGGTTTTTGTTTAATGAACGACAAGGTTAAAAAAATAGATGGATATTATTTGGCTTGGGTAATGGGTTTATCAACTGGACTTTTGTTCTTGTTGATTTCGATTACTGGACTTTTGTTCTTGTTTAAATTTTAATTACTATATGATTTTATTGCATGCTTTCTTATATATGTACAATTTGTCACAATAATAACACAATATAAACTTGCTATTACGTCACGAAAATTGCATGTGCAATAAACTAATAATCAGTATATATTAATAATTATCATTAACTAATTTTGTATGTAGATACTTAACAATTAATCACTCTATTATATGAGTGTAAAATACATAATGAAATAAATAAAATCATAAATATACCCAACTAAAGTAATTAACCCTATTAAGTATTCTAATAACCGTATTAAGTACACATCGATAAAACATTAAGGAAACGTCAATTTTGCCACTACCATGATAGAACTTTTAATTATATATAAATGTATATTGTGTGAATATATGTATGATAGTATCAAGGTTTTGTTTTTACGATGCTTGTTTTACTCTCTTAACTCACAATATAGGAGCTTTCTGTGAATTAATGGGAATCGAAAGAACACGAAAGTTTTTTTCTTTGTTTTACACTTTTACTTGACTATCATTTTTGTTATCATTTTTGATACGCTATTAATTGTCAATTTTAAGATACGAAAGAGAAGTTAATAATAGTCATAGATCAATATTAAAGAGAATTCTAAAAAGAGATTGAGGTATAATTATTGTTAGGGATTGAAGAAAAGGGTTTAATTGTAAATTGAAAATCATATTTACTAATTTTAAAGAATTTTATTTTTTTATTTTGATTAAATTTAACCATTTAAGCATTTTTGATATATTTCAAGTTTAATAATGGTATTTTTGATATTTCAAAATTTAATTGGTTATATGTGACATTTTAAAGCTTAATAATGACATATATGAAATTTTCTCATTCAAAAAAGTAGTTACAAAATTCCGTCGAACGCACGGTATGCTCGTGAGTTAGGATCAAAAATATTAATCAAAGTTAGAAAGCAAAACTCAATTCCATATGATGAACCTTATTGGGCTTATATGATATATTGACTAAATGTGATCGTAAGAGCTTGGGCTACACCGCTTTCATATCTCATTATTTCTTAACATTCGATTTAGGTCTAGTCCTAATTAACACAAAATAAGCGACGGACAAAGGTCGATAATGTGAATGCCAAGTGGAACCTAGTCCTTTCTAGTGGCTTTGTTGGCCACAACTAAATTGGGCAATATGCACGACCCAACTAAGGAATTCAAGGAAAAATGTTACAGACTTTTCACTCGAATAAATCAAACATAAGGCTTGTAAGTAAAACAAAAAAAAGTCTTCTCACACTCTTAGGCATTACCAACTGATTGGTGTCTCATTAGCAAAGATCATTCTTATGTATTATTTTCCAATTATTAATTATAAGCATTGATGGGAAGGTATATAACAAACTGGCCGGGAGTCTAGCTTCAACTACGTACGTACTTAATCAACCACAGATACAACAACCGAAAGTATATATAATACAACTTAATTATTGTTTAATAAACACCTACAAATTTGGAGACATATACGAAGAGTCTGCGTTAAGTTGTGGAATGAATTAGCCATCCAAAAAGGGAAAGGTTCATATTCTACCACTCAAAAAGCTGCCTTTCCATTGCTAGATTTATGCCTGTTTATGGCCAGTTACTTTTATTCCCTTTGCCCTACGCACTTTAATACTTAGCATTTGTTTCTTTTTATTGTAATAATAAAATAATAAAGCAAAATAAGATGATCGAGCATCCTACACATTGTAAAGATCAATTCATTTGAAACATTACATATATATATATATATATATATATTTCGACATGATGTTATATAAAGAAATTAGCTAGCCGATATCAAACTACTGTTTAATCACTTTAACTTTTTACCATTATAAATTAAATACCCGTCTTTGGATTCGAACTCATGACTTCAAATGTGATGAGAACTAACAAATTAAAGTCTCAAGAGAACAGGATTGGTTCTCTTTATACTTATGTCCTTAACCTTAAGTATTGCCCATTAACTTTACGCCACGTACGATCTAGTTCCAATGGAAGTAGTATTAGGAAAACTTTGTGAAACATAAAGAATAATGGGTTCAAAGGATCAAACAAAAATCAACTTCTTTGGTTCTTACGCATCTCATATCCATTTTGTTCCTTTTTTGTTATCGGCTGTCACCTTTTCCATGTTTGGATTCGATTTTGTTATTGTATGTATTTTTTTTTTCTTTGCAATTATTCCCCCATGTTGATGGAAATATCTGAAGGAGCTGGAAGGAACTTACAATTTATATTGTGAGTAATTTAAGATACGATAAAATATGTCTTGTAAGTTTTCCTTAATTTCCAAAAGAGCTAGTTTTTAATAACCATAAAATAAAATACACATATAAAATAATGTTAAATCTTATTTAAAGCTCTGTCTCATAAAAATTAAGCATTTGAAAAAAGTGTTACATTTTAAATATTTTTTAAAAACTGTGATATTACTAATTTTATATTTCCTTAACATATGTCAATAAGTTTTGATCTATTATTTTCATGTTTAAATATTATACCAATCAATAACAAACACACCTTAAATATACTTGTGTCTTTAATTAGTAACTCAAATCCGGCAGTTGGCAAAAGTCCAGAGGATATTCCCTCAAGTTACCCTAACAATCTTGACCCTTAAACTTGAAGGATTCCCTTTCTAACAAACTCTGCCGCCAACCATCGATACCCCGACTTGACTGTATGTAAAAAGGGTAGATTGATGGGAACTTCAGTCTCATATATAATGTACCACATCGATATCTACATATAACCCTTTAAGTCTTTGTGCATCTGGTTATTTCTATAAGGGAAATATTATCACATGGAATCGATTGAACAAAGCTTTAAACTCGTGCGCGTCCCTCTTTTGTTTAAGACTCCGACCTCCACACGTAGGGCCTTCCTTGTGGTAGAAAGGTAAACTCAAGTGGTCGAGAACCCATCTCCTTCTTCCCTTACTAGCCTGAAGGCCTTTCATAGTGCATTAGGAGCGGGGGGCTCTATCTAAAGGAGGTACGGACCCCTCCCATAGTACGAAAAAGAACTCTCTTTCTTAGAGGACAAGCCCCTTATTTCCCTAACTTCATGTATTAAAGGTAATTTATGAACTTTATATTGAATTTAATTTACACTTCTAAAAATCATTAAACTTTCACTTATTGTGCGTCTACTATTCAAAATGTGAATTGATGTCATAGGGCAATGACAAGTGGAGAGGTGGCGATTGGAATATATATTGTTCACAATTAGATAAAGAATTGTGGTTAGGGTTTTTCTATCTTTCTGTTCCTCTTCATGCTTCTATTCCCACTTACTTTGCATATTTTGATTCTTATAATGACTTGTTATACATGAAGTGACGAAATAGAAGATTTGTGTAAGATTTTTAAAGGCAAAATGATTTTTGATAAGAGTTGGTGGTAGATACAACGAACCATGATCATATCTAGCTATAGTAGAATTTATATTCGATTTATATGCATGTCTATTCACATAGTTTACTTAGATCATCCTTGTGTCATTAGTTTTTCCTAAGCAACTTTCATGATTTTATCCAATCAATCGACCTAGTAAGTGAACTTATAAGATGAATCTTCCAAAAAATCTTTATTCTTTGATTATATTGATATATAATAATCACTAAAAAAATGTATTATTATTTACATTTTTAGCTAGCGTCAAATATTATAAACGTTTGTTACGCTTTTTAGTGTCTAATATTATATTAAATTAAAAGTTCACACTCTTAAATGTATAACATAGATATATAAATTACAAAAGTTTATAATTATAGATGTGAACTTTCATATTTAATTTATTTTATTTTTTTATTTACACTAACTACTAATTTGTCACCCATTTAAATGTGGATATATAACAAAAATGTATAAATAATTAACTTATTTTTTAAGTAAATGTAAATCACAAACAACCATATGTAGAATTATACTAAGATTTTACCAAGACTATATAGATTTGAATGAACCGAAGGGTTCTCCATGTCATTTGATAAAATCACATGGAGAACCCGGTGATGATCTCTACCAAATTGCAGGTTAAACTCTACACTTTGATCGGCTAATTTGTATCAATTAATTTTTTGAAAAAACATTTTACCATATTGAAGGTAGCTGTCAAATAGGATTTATATTACACATATACAAACACATACAAATATAAACATGTAAAGAGAGTGACATGGTTTCCTATAAATAGGTACATCATGTGATCGTTATATTCATCCAACATACTATACAGACTTCTTTCTCTTCCCTTATTATCAACCATATATGGAATCTTAGATAGTTAAAGAGCTAGCTTCAAATAATAATCATTGGAAAATGATATGTAGAGAGAATTAAAGATGACGATATGTTAGTACGTGGTTACTCGAAATCGGTTAGTAATTAACTTGTATTGGATCTTCCTTATTTGCATTTCATTATTCTTTGATTGTGATTTACCTTTTCATCTTATTCTTAATTAACTTTAAATTCTTTTGGTCTCTTAAGGTTAAAACATGTAGCTTAACATGTACAATTATCAGGCTTTAATTAGTACAATCACGTACAATGTGTCAAGTGGTTGGGTTGCACTAATCAAGTTGATCATCAAAAGGAAAGAAGCACGTATGTATGGATGTTGACAGAAGATAGAGAGCACGGAGAGGACCTGAGGTGCATAGGCTACTGCACCTCACTTCTTTGTGCTCTTTATACTTCTGTCATTACCCTTAATATTTGCTTCTTTTGGAATATTATATTGCATGCTTATGAAAAAAAAGTAATTGCTCAGTGCCGTCTTTTGTGGGTTTTGAGCCTCAATACCTTGACGGTGTATGGGGGAGGTTAAGATGTAGGCAGACCTTAATTACCTCTACCTAAGTAGAGAGGCTGCTTCCAGTTTCTACCTAAATGGTAGAAAAGACCCTCCAACCTTTGCATGGGATGAGGATCGAACCCATGACCTCTGTTTCCAGAGGCAATGGTGTTTACCACTAATCTAACCTTTGCATGCTTATGAGGGAAGAGGTATATGGGAAGATAAATAATGAAGAAATATGTACTCGTATATGGGAAGCGGAGGGAATTAAGAGGTAATTAAGTAAATTAAAAATCACATGCATATATATATGGATACAAAGTGTGGGAAGGAAATGCATGCATGGTTCAAGATTCCAAGTAGCTAGTACATGATCTTTAGACGATTATATATATCTATTGGTTAACTAATGTGGCGTTGTTCCAGATTTACAAACATAATCTTGACCGTCGGGATCGATATATCCATACATGGACTGATGGACGTTGTTGTAAATTGTACTCGTAATTAAGTCGTAACGTATATATTGAAGTTAAAGATTGTTCAATAATGATGATGATAAATGTTAAAGATTGTTCATATATAATAATTAGTCTAAAAGTTCCTCCTGTCTGCAACAAATAAAAATAATATGATATGATGTCGAAATTTCTAATCATCTTTTTCCAATTGCGGTATGGAAGTTAATTAATTAGTTAAAAAGTGGTGGTCCGTGGAACTCCAATCCACCAGATTGGATCCAGGATCAGTACTCTACCTAGTAAATTCTAATTGGACTCATTAGTCGTTACTTAAACTTAATTTCTCTCCTGGATCTTTTTGTAACCCCGGCCGGCCGGTGATATGGGCTTAAGTGTGATAAGTAATTAAAGATGACTCACTAAAGCGCCATTTGTTAAGACTTATTGGGATTTTTATGCATCACTTTAGTTTCTTTGACTTTTTTTTTATTATAATTTGCATGATACCTTTAATAAACTCTCCTTTACTATTTATAAAAAGTTCCGTAATTATCCTTAATAAACTAATTTTACACCATAAATTTAATTCTTATCTTCTAAAATATCCCCACTACCACAATTAATTTTACATTAAGGGTTTAGTATTTGAACTGCAAATGTATCCATCATGGGTATAGTCTCTCTCACATTAAGAGAGTTTTTTGGGTGCATCTTGTAACTTCAAGGGGCTAAGGGTATAATTTTATGTTAAAAAACCTGAAGTTCAGATGATTACTCTTACATTAATTACATTTACATCAACATACACTATTCGATGTCGCTACCATCATGTAACTCGAACATTATAATAAACAGTAAATTACGAGTCGTCGCCACCATCAGACCGTTGTCGCTGCCACGCCATCCCCGCATTACGCGAGGACCGTGCTAGTATTTGTCTATGTTTCAGTTAACCGAATGTTTTTTCGATTTTTAAACATCATGTAACTCAAACATTATAATAAACTGTAAATTACGAGTATAGGTTTTCTAGATCCCTCAAATCACTACATACACTCCATAATATTTCATCTAGGTTCACATATTTAGTTAATGTCATACTAGCAATGCAAAATATAAAGATTAATTGGGTGAAATCAATACAAAAAACGATATTAGTTATAAAAAAGGGGAGAAAAAACTACATAAAACGATAGATTAGAAAATTCCTGGACAAAGCGAATTTAGATATAGACCCAATATACAAAGAAACTCTCGTAGTCATAAAAATCTCTAAACTTGTGTGCGCAGAAGCTAATTTCTTCCACTTTCTTCATCACAAGATCTTCATTCCGGTATATTTCATTTAACTTCAAAATTATGGTTTTCATTATCAATTAAAACTTTATCTGATTACTTATATATTTCGTAATTATAATAATTAGGGCTATGTAATTTACCCACTGGTAGAGCCTTATTACCTCTTTTCTTGTAATCCATATGCATCTATCTTGTTAACATGCTTACCAAGTGTTTGTTAAAATGCCTAAATGAACAAACTTTATTTATGCCCAGCTTCTTAAAGTACTTGTAGGTTGTTGGTCTTAAAGATAAGCTAGTTTATAGTCGGAATCTTTGTTATTATTAGCTATTTAATGTGTCGAATTGAGCAATGAGCGATTAGCGAAAACAGAGATGTCAGTTTTAGGTTCTGTAGAAAAGAATTTATAGTTTCGTCGTCTTGGATTTGGCTTATTCGTAAGAGCTTATGGCTTAAAAGCTGTGTTTTAAATAAACAGCACTTACAAGGCTTAAAAATAAGTTTGCTTTTTCCTTGAAATAAGCTAGAACAGTAGAGCGCACCTAATAGTGAAAGACTTTAAAGTGCGTTTTGGCTCTGGAAAAACGCAATAAGCTATATGCAGTTAAAGTATACACTCTCAAACACCGACAGTAAAGAGTCTCTTGCAATATGTATCGTACTCGATTGAGTTAGAATAAGAAGATTGTGAACGTTAGCTACTGTCAATATTGTTAATTTTAAAACAGTATTATTATGCTTGTATTTTTATTAGGCAAGCATTGATAAGTAACACATAGGTTGAAAAGTTCATTTAAAGGGTGGTGATCGTTTAATTCCTTAACATAAAAGTTCTACTTAGTGAAACTTTCTAAGCTACGTTTGTAATCTTATCTAATGTAATATTTTCTAAGCTAAAATGCTATTGTTTAAGTCAAATTCATGTCTCACAAGTTTAAGTGAATCCTTTTAAAGCAAGTTTCTTTGTTGATTCGTGATTTTTATCTGCTTTAATGTTTCTTTATTTAATAAGTTTTGAACCAAGTTTTAATTGTGTGTATCGATAACTTTGCTTGTCTTAATACATATCATCGATTTTTTGTATGAAATTTTGTGTACTGTGGATTACCTTATTGTTATTCCACATTCTATTCACTTTTGTTTGGATGAGACTTCTATGGTGTATTTTTTTACTTGTCTCGCCTTTGTTTCCTGTGGAAAAAACAGAAACTTGCAAAGTTGAGATAAACAAGTTAAGTGGTAAAAGTCGCTGCAATGTTTTCCAGGATCGTTAACTTGAGCACTATATTTATTTTATGGCAGCATTTAAGCCAGTGTCTTTGCAGCCCCTCCGGGTTCCGTGTGGATTAGGAGTTATCTGATTAAATGTCTAAAAATTTGATGATAACTAACCTGCACTGATTGCATGGTATACATAAAGGAATTTAAAAGAGTCTGGGGCTTTTTTTCTTTGATTTTGAAAGTTTTGGATTTATAGTTAAGTATTTGTCAATTTTGCTGAAGCAAGGGCTTTTTTGGAGCTAAGGACGTTGTTAAATATATTGGTCCAAGTTGGTGAGTTTGAACATTAAAAACGACTGTTGCCCTTGGCCTTTTACTCAATGTGACATTTAGTTTTACTTTTAAGTTCCAGTTAAATGATTTTCAGCATCAGTTGTGATCTGAAACCAATTACTTTTGAAGATGTTTTTCTTGACTATATTCAGACTTCATATCAACACGACAATTCAGAAAGATGTTGGCATTGAGTTTGTTAAGGAAATGGTTGTAATTATGAATTTCAAAGTTAGCAGTTAACCTTGACGCTTGAAGATGTATTATTGGGAACAGAGGGGGTATGTTTCTAGGCATGCAAAGCAAAACCACTTAAACAGTTAACCCACAAATATAATAAATGATATGGTTTGTGATTTTGACCACACTACTCATGCTTCGGATTAGCTCCTCCGTCTTCTTGACTTAATTTTTGCTATCTTATCAGCTCTCATTTCTATGTTGGCTTCAGTGTCCCAATTTTCTGCCTTATTCTGTTTATTTTGTTCATTTATATTAAAATTTTGATGGGTTGCTAGTTGGTCTATATATTACTAGTTGTAGACTTTTAGTAGTTTATTTCAAGAAGATATATTCGCAGTTTGTACTTTTGATGGCCTGAATGCTATATTTCCGTTAAAACTTGAAATCGCTTTAAATATATTAATATTAGAATTAGTTTAGTTATGTGTAATCCGCTTAACTAAATTTCACTAGATCTAAATTTGTCAGCTTGTTATCCTTTGCTGTTTTGTCCATTCCAAAATAAGTATCTGATGCAGGTGGTTTTGGTCGTGGCTTCAACTTTTAATTTGGACCATTCAATAGTTTTTCACCTATATTATTTCTTGTAGATGTGTGTAATACCGGATACTGGAAAATGCGTATACCTTAGAGGCTTTATAGTGTTGTTTCTTTTTAAATATACTGAATCTGCTTATTCATTCCAATATTTATTTTAGTCCGGACTACTAGTTTTTGTACTTGTTAGACCTGCTGTTCCAGAATGATTTCCGGTTCCTCAAACAATAAAAGCTATATATTTTCAGAGATGAACAGTAATTCAACGTATGATTAAATTGCAGATATCAGATTTGAGGAATGGCTGATGGAGAGGAGGATTTGCCAAGGGACGCAAAAATTATTAAAACATTGCTCAAATCAATGGGAGTTGACCACTATGAACCACGTGTTGTTCACCAGTTTCTAGAACTTTGGTATCGATATGTGGTGGATGTGCTTACAGATGCACAGGTATACTCTGAACATGCTGGAAAGTCGACTATCGATTCTGATGATGTCAAACTAGCTATTCAGTCAAAAGTCAATTTCAGCTTCTCCCAACCCCCTCCACGAGAGGTATGCTAATCTACTCAATCTAAGTTGAATCTCCTCATTAACTCTGTTATGTTAAATGATTTTGAAATGATAATTTTGAAAGGTCCTACTAGAATTAGCAAGGATCAGGAACAAAATTCCATTGCCAAAGTCGATAAATACACCAGGGATGGCGTTGCCTCCAGAGGCAGACACCTTGATTAGTCCAAATTACCAGCTTGTGATCTCAAAGAAGCGAACAAGTGAAGCTATTGAAGAAACTGAGGAAGAGGAAGATGGTAGTGATTCTAGGACTGATCCATCACAAGAACAGAGTGACATCACTCAAAATATCGGTCAACGAGTTTCCTTTCCTCTTGGCCCAAAACGCTCTAGGTGAACCATGTGTTAAGTTTGATACAAATTCATTTAATAACTTGGAAATTCACGTAGTGTTGATCTTTAATCTCTTTTGATTGCTTCCGAGCTACCTAAAGTGAATATGTTGGTAGATGTTTTATATGAAGGTAGGAAAAACTGAAACTTTGCAATGTTGCTGTTTATTCTCTATGAAAATATATCCATGGACACAACAATAAGGCTATAGTAAGTAACTCGATTGATATTATACAAAATGAATGCAACTAATATTCTTCACAAACTAACATCATATGGTTTCCATTAAACCATTGTTGAAGTTCCTCATCTATATCTCTATCTATATATCTGAGTATTGGTTGTTTGCCTCTTCAGCATTTCCGGTTAGTAGAAAAGTCTTCATTGTTCATGTGTAAGCTTGTTTTGTTTCTTTAACTAAAGAATCATTCCTCATCAAAACTTGCCCTGTAAAACACCCGTTCTCTTGCCTTTGTGACCTGAGAAAACCACAGAAGGAACATTAAATTGATCAATCGGTGGAGTAGCAGAGTAAGATCAGATAGAAATTGTGGGTTAAATCAAGAACCTGTTTTTCCCAATTAGTGAAACATGTTACAAGAGTAAGCAGAATGCATTGCACTGTAGATCCGATACAAAGTCCACCCCACAATCCTTCCCCTTTTAGTCGCCACAAAAACCCTAGGACCAGCGCCATAGGGATTCCGACAAGATAATATGACCCGAGATTGATGTATGCCCCAATATGCTGCCACCCACTCCCTCTAGCAACTCCTGTTAAGAAAATCAACATTCAAGAGTTTTATCTTCTTTCTTATGGTTTCAAAGTAGATATATTTCAGTAAGGGATTTAAAGAAGTGAACCTGAAAGAATTGATTGTATTGTATCTGCAAATATGGTGAAACAAAGGAGGAGGGTGATATCTTTAACATAGTCAACTAATTCCTTTTCATTACCAAATGCGTATCCAAGAACAGAATGAGAGCAGAAAAGAATGGTGATGGCTAAGATCACTTCCACTGCTCCAAGAGCCGATACAGCCAAGACAGCCATTTTTGCAGCCTTTGGATTCCCAGCTCCTAATTCGTTGGATACACGTGTGCTGCAAACAGTGGTATTTCACCTTATACATTGAACTTATTGTAACTTGGGCGAAACATTAATTGAAGTGTGAAGAACAAACCTTGCAGCCGCTCCAAATGAGTACGGTATGTAGTAGTGTAAGGCACCAACTGTCAAGCTGTTGCAGTAGATGAATACACATACTATGAATTAGTAAAAGATGTTCAAAAGTTTCAGTCTTGTGACTTTACTCAACAGAAGATTGCCATACCATATTGAGAGCACTGAAGTCTCTAATTGTGGATTTGGTAGTAGGCCAGACAGCAACACAACAATCTCGTACGACCACCATTCAAGACTACCCAACAAAGAGAAATTATATGTTGGTGCATAAGTAATTGACTAATTGGTACATGAATAATGTGGCAAAGGGTCCTATACAAGTGATTATACCATATCATGATAGCAGATGGGATGGCCAAGCGGAAAAACTCCTTGATATCTGTCATAACATCTTGTGAACACATGACACGAGTCTTTTCACATGCTTTCGAGTTATACAAGTAAACCCCAAGAAAGATCACATTCAAAGTGTACGATACTCCGATTGCTAATGCTGCTCCAACAATCCCCAAACCCAGCTTGAACACTAGAGCCCAACATATAGGTACATGAAGAACTAGTACAGAGATTGAGCTCCATAGCATTGGAAAAATGAGACTTTGTGACAGTAAATATCGAATAATTAATTGGAGTATGGCGTAAGGGAACAGTGTAGGGATGAGCCACACTGAGAATTTACGTGCTTCAGCCGAAATCAAAGGGTCTTGGCCGAGAAGGATTAGAAGTTTGTCAATGCATATCCATAAAACAGAAATGGGGAAACAGACCAAAAGCAGAGAAATTATCGCGCCATATGTGTAGTAACCAAGCTTTCTGTACTGTCCTGCTCCGTAAGCCTGCCCGCATAAAGTTTCTAACGCACTCGCCATTCCAAACTGTCGATTTCAAGTTCAAAAAGTTGTGAAATGTTGCAAGGCCCGCAATTGATCGATCAACTCATTAAGAAAAGGGTAGTGATAAATCTATAACATGAGTAATCATCCACAACATCTTATACTATGTATATATAGTGTATAACTGTATAAAACATGCGCATTGTTGCGGATGGGTAAATTAAACATTGTTGTATATTTTTCACTCCTTGAAAGAAAAATTGAAAAGGAAGACATTTACGTACGAGAAGGCTGAAGCCGGTGACATTAGTGAGTGAAGTAGCGACTGCAGTGCCAGAGAGTTGTAGCTCACCAAGATGACCAACCATAGACATGGAAGCGACCCGCAGCAAGTTTTGTGAGACTGTGACCGCCACCATTGGGAACGCTATGTAACAAGTCCTCTTGACCTCCTCCGCGAATTCAACATTCTTCGGCCATCTCCACTGATGCTGTTCCGCCTGCTTCAACAACAACAACCCCTCCTCCATATCTCCCTACTTCAGTTTTATGTGAAACAAAGAGTTGGTACTGTATCAGAATTTGCTTGAGTTTCCTATAGATCGATTATATTATATATATATAAAAAAAATGTTGTACCTATCTTTGTAATGCATTGTATATATGGTAATGGTACGTTACTTATATATATTTAGACACGTATCTTTTTAATGTATATATATGTCACAAGTCACATGCATGTTTTGGAGTTTTGTTGTTTGTCTTTCAGCTAAAACGAAGGGTGAAAATCAATACATCCAGTGACGGTCGAAAATCACAGAGCATGTCAAAAACGAGATCCAAATATAATACTAGGAAAACAATTTTTAAAACGAAATTCAAATAAAATCACATTAAAAACGAATAAACGGCGGAGGGGGTCGGGCCCCCACGAACCTTTAATGAGATTCGCCCTACATATACATGAACTTATTTTTTATCCGTATACTAGTCTTAATACGGTAGCTATATACATTGTATAATAAAGATATTCGCATATGTTACATACATAATTCGTGAGTATAAAATAAATTATGGTTAAAATAAACCGATAATAAACTATTAGTATTATTAATGATATTTTCTTAAACAAATAGATACATTGTATGAGAATAATAAATACAAAAAAATATTTTTATAGATATATATCTTGAAAATATATAAGGTAAGTAAAATTTATTTACCTAAATTTTAAAGGATATGTATCAATTCTCTTTTAATATATTGATAGATAATTTTTCTTGAGCAAATATAAAAGTTATAAAAGGCTTTAGAATTTACATAAATGTAATGTTCAAATTTTTAGAGTTTAAAATATTTTGTTATTTTATTAATAACCTAATATGTTTTAATATAAGATAAATAAAAGAAAATAAAAACCTCGTTGATGATTCACATATCAAAACAAAAAAAAAAACAAAATAAATAATTAACAATGGAGTTTGAAACAAACTCAAATTCTTCCAAGTTTTATATTTGTAGACGAACACATAAAGATTATTTAATAGATAATTATATGGTATCTATAGCTAAGAATTATTTTTTAAATATAAATCAAGGAGACACGTGTCGTTTAAATACTACGTCACATGTCAATCAATAAATGTTACAATTCTGTTTTAGTTTATTGGTAGATTATCGCATGTATCTTTGCTTTTATCGATTTATTTATATAAGTAGTAATAAGGGGACTCTTATCTTGATAACCCATGTTTTTAAGAATTGTGATAACTCCTAAATTTCATATTCGATCACATGTTTTTTTGTTCATTCACATGTGACACGTTATAAAAATATATGTTGCAAAATTTTTTTTTTCCAGAACTTTATATATAGCCGTTTGTCATATGTTAACAAAAAAACGTGAACAAATTCGTTCATAAGTTCATAAAATGCTATTTTAAAGGTTTCTTAAAAAAGTTTATTCTATAACATATATTTTTATATCATTTCACGTGTGAATGAACAAAAAAACATGTGATTTAAGAGTTCTCATGGTTCTAACAAAAAAAAATGATTCTCAAATTAAGGAAACCCGTAGTAATAATAAGTAGTTATATAGTCATATAAATAGTATCATAAAGAAGTTTAAATATGAGTATTTAGAAAGATAATAGATTCCATCGTTTGGTATAATCAGAGAATGAATATATGAAAAATATAAAATTTTAAATAAATATTAAATTTAATACATACAACATCATTAAAACAAAACAAAAAAATTAATGGAATCAATTCCCACTTCTCGATTCTCTTTCTCATTTTTCATTGCAACCAAACATAACAAGTCTTTCTCATTCTCTTTTCACCCTTTCCATTCCATTGTACCAAACACAACAGACAAAGGGAATGAGCCAATGAGGGGTTTAACATTTAGCAGCTAAACAAAAGGATAATTGTGTTAACACAATTAGAACATCTTTTACGGTTAGTTTGGTTATTTGGAACGTTTTTTCATGCGTACTAAAAAATGGTGTTCCAAAAAATTTTTGGAACGGGTTTGAAACCGTTCTAAAATATGTGTGTTTTGTAACGGTTGGAAAAAGAACCGTGCTAATTTTGTTTCGAACTTTTAATGATTAGAATATAAATCACATTTGGAACATATTGTAAAACCGTTTCAATTTCTGTTCCAAATAAAAACTTTTACTTTAATATATTTTTCAGTAAATTCATTTCTATAAATATTTAGTGTATATCCACTATCCAGTTCACAATTTCACCACACCATCTGCGTAATTAATTATAAAAAAAGATCGCAACTAGAAATACAAATATAATTTATTTCATTTCACTAAAATACATTGATGGAACAAAAATGTAATTACATTACAAAATACTAAAAAGGTTAGACTGGACATTTCCTTAGAAAATACAAGTTAAAAGATCGTATATCCTGTTTTCCGGTCACTTAAGAACACCGTCCTCCGCAAAGCGCAATCTCAGCTCTTTTAAGCCATCACATTTTTAAGTGACCCTTCCTTTTTTTCGATCTACAAGATGTAAGTATGCTATATTAAACATCAAAGAACATATATATAAAAAAAGTTAACTGCCGCTATATATGTATATATATATATATGTATAAGAAGACGAACACAAATCTTACCTAAAGGAAAATATCGGATTTGATGATTTCCACAGAAGCAACATGTAATGCGTTTGCTGATCTTTTCTGAAAATAAACAAAAAATAAATAAGCATTTGCCAAGCGCTATTGAAAAGAAATATATTATAATAATCTAACTATAAAACAAACTTAAAACAATTTATGTCTTACTAGTTGCCGGAAATAATGTTAAGCCAAATCATTATCTCCATTCTTGTGATGTGTCACTTACTCTTTTTCAGTTGCATCCAAAACAGGACAGAACTATGCAAAGATAATTTATGAGGAAAAGTAATGTTTGGGGAATTTTGGAGAGAAATTTAGAATAAGAATAATTTTAGGAGAGATACGAAAGACTTAGATATAGGGATAAGGAAATTTTGAAATAGAATGAAATTCGGAGCGAGAGCATTTTGGGTAGTGATTTTTAAAATAGAATGAAAATCTTGGAGGGAATATTTTCAGGAGATAAGTTGTGATAAGCATACACATTATTTAGTTTTGTGTTCTCATCAATCCCTTTGCCTACTGAAAATGGGAGTGTCATGAGCGTATCCCATACCCATAGTCATTCAATCCAAGGTGAATTGCACTATCGACTCTTCGTACTTGGGTTTAAAAGGAGCTTGTTAAGCATAGTCATTACTGCAGGTTTTGACTCCCACCAAAAGCACCTTTTCCAAGAAAGAAGGGATTACCTCTCTGACAAATTTCTTACTTTCTAGTATTTGCTATTGCGTCCAATAGGATTTGAACCTATACTAAAGGCTTAGAAGACTGTAGGAGATAAACATTATTAGTCCTTTAATTATGTTAACATGAGTAAGTTATTTAATATGCATATACGGAGTACTTGATAACCATCTATATAATTACAGTTTTTTTATTAAAAAATTAATAAGGAAAAAGAATAATATTAATCTATAATTATTACTAGTATTCAAGCTCGTTCAATGAACGAATAGTTTCAAAATATATATATCAAAAATAAATATCAAAATAGTAAATAACAAAACTTGTGAAAATTTACAAAATATGAGCAAAACAAATTTAAAAGAATAAACCATTTTGTAGTAGAATAAGAATCTATAATCAAACTACAATTGACAACAAATTAAGATAAAAGAGATGAAAAATAACATAACAATTAAATATCAAATAATAAACAAACACGAATAAAATACCAAAAATAGAAATAGATTAATATAAAAATAATCATATTTATTTTTTGTTAATAAATTTACTAAACTTGATATGTTTATTAAAGATAGGAACGTGAGAAATAATATGAATGTCCTTCCACTTGCAGTGTAGTGGTTGGACATAAGGAAATAGTCTCTTTGTGATAGGTGAGGTCTCAGGATCAAACCTTGAAAGGGCAGGGTTTTATCCCTAATTAGTGTTGTGCCTTTGGGCGACTAGTTAGGGAGTTTTTCCTCTTACCAGGTATTGGAGGGTGAGAAGATATGTAAAACTAGCTTAAGCTAAAGCCTTCAAGGCGATGATTAATCCACACCTTTCCAAAAAAAAAGAGAAATAATATGAATGAGAATGATTAATAAAATTTAGGTTATATATATAATAAATTTTTGTGATAGTTTTAAGGGTATTATATAATTTCAAAATTTAAAAAGTTTTATTTTGATAGAATAAGATTTATGCTAGAGTTTTATATATAATTATCTATTTAATAAACAAATAAAAAAAGAGCGCTAGAATTAATTTTGAGAGAGTTTTAGGCCTGAAAAAGGCTTTAATGGGTGTCAAGTGTATCCAACCTTCTCTTTTAGTTATAATTTAAATATCTGTATCTATAAAATTACTATCTAAAACAAATGACTTGTTTCTCATTTCTCAAAAATAAATAACTATTTAAAATGTCTTTATTTTTTCTTAATAGGCTTAATAGATGTTTTTAAAATAGATCCAATAATAAAATTATGATACATTGCATGATATATAGTAAGATAGAAAACTCATGGGTAAAGTTATTTTGAGAACTCTTTTTTTTGCGAGAACCTTTGAGAACTTTTCAAATCAAGCCCAACCGATGATTGTTCTTTACATGAAAATTGTTTTTTGATTATTTTCCGAATAACTTATGTGTAATTTTAAAGTTTATAATTGTGTGGAAGCATTGATTATCATTCGTTATACATATATGTGAAGATTTGGATTCTTGATCACATGTGCACGTATATTGCTATGATCACATGTATGCAAGTCGATCACATGTAATCATAGCAATATTCGTGCACATATGATCAAGAATCCAAATATCCATATAATTATATAACGGATGATAATATATGCCTCCACACAATTATAAACTTTAAAATTACACATAAGTTATCCAGAAAACAATCAAAAAATAATTTTCATGTAAAAAATAATAATCGGTTGTGCTTGATTTGAAAAGTTCTCAAAGGTTCTCACAAAAAAAAAGGTTCTCAAAATAATTTTTCACGAAAACTCATAGTATATGTGTCAAACATTTAAGATATTAGACATATCTTATAGCTCATCTTTTAAGTTTATAACAATACTTATCCTTAATTAAATTAAATTACAATTTTAATCGGTTTACACATATCTTGTAGTTATTAAATATATTATATGTATATCCAACACTTGTAGTTATTCAATATATTACTTACGGTAGCTATATCACGTTGACTGTTAGAACGAGTGTTAACCATTATGTCTACAATACAGTGACGACGGTTAGCAAGAGTTAAAGTGAGAATAGGGAGATTAAGGCTATACAACATTAAATTCAGCAATACATAAACACATTCAAGCCTCAACCTACGCTCTCACTCAATCCCAAACTCGTCCTAACGCGTTTCATCTCAATGGCTAAGCATACCTACTTAAGCCCTACTTGTCCTCTATCGGTTTAAGTCCAATTCCTATGGTAAACCTATAGTCTTTGGTTCACTTAAACCATTTCCCTGATACCAATTTGTAACACCCCGTCTTACCACAACACAATATTGTCCGCAAGCTCACGGCTTTGTTTTTGGTTGCTCGGACAAACTTCCCAGAATGGTCACCCATAAGGAATTGCTGCCGCCCGAGCACGCTTAATTGTGGAATTCACCTCTCATCCACAGCCAATACACCCAAAATGTGTTGTGTTATGTAAGGCCAATGATATTACTTATAGCCAGGTTCCTCCATGTACGTCAATGATGGGGGAACCTGGCTATAAGTAATATCATTGGCCTTACATAACACAACACGTTTTGGGCGTATTGGCTGTGGATGAGAGGAGAACTCCACAGTTAAGCGTGCTCGGACGGCAGCAATTCTTTATGGGTGACCCTTCCGGGAAGTTTGCCCGAGCAACCAGAAACAAAGTCGTGAGCTTGCGGGCAAAGCGGACAATATTGTGTTGTGGTAAGGCGGGGTGTTACAAATGGTATCAGAGCAACCCTTGGGATTGTCGCGTGCTCGGGCGGCAGCAATGCCTTATGGGTGACCCTTCTGGGAAGTTTGCTCGGGCAACCAGAAACAAAGTCGTGAGCCTGCAGGCAAAACGGACAATATTGTGTTGTGGTAAGGCGGGGTGTTACACTTACTTTTGACACACGAGGGACACAACAAAACATAGATTTGATAATTACTTCCCCTTTTATGATATTTAACTATCTCATGCGTATGTTGGGTATGTGATTTATGTGGGGGGTTACTTGTGGACATTTTATGCATGATGATGTTTTTAAGCTTGTGGTAAATGGTTTGTTGTGTGATAGTTGTTTATTGTTGGCCTGTACACATAGTACACTAAACTTATTTAAGTTGTCATGTCACGAAGCACGTTAAGGGCCCTAATAATTTAACGAGGAATTATCGTGTATTAACGTGGAATTTATCGTGTGTTTAAGTCTCGAGCACAACGTGGAAAAGTGTTAAGCTTAATCCACATTAGTCCAATGGAATCTTGTGTACGTGGATCACTCGGGGGCAATGTACATGCTTCCCGTGTGACTCAATCATCGTGGAAAGAGCATACCGGGTGGAGTGATTGACCATTATACGTGCGAAAATGGTTTGCTCATGGATTTGGTTATGCCTATCCATAACGACGCCGATGGACCCCGAAAGGTTACCCGTCATGTTGGATGTGAGGTTCCTGTAAGGTCTTATGACCGCCTACACAAATATTTTATTGTTGACTATAATGGCATAACTATATGTGGATATCGTGGAACGTGGAAATTGTGTTGTAACGTGGAATAATAAGGATTGCTAGGCACTTTATAGGATTAAATATCCTTATGATGTCATTTACCTGGAATTGTGTGATTGTGCCTCTACATATGTGTGAGATATATTTCTTTATAAAAATGTTTTAATTAGCAATCCTTGTTTTTGTACTAACCTGTTATCTTACTCGACTTTTAAGCTAACTCTTGTATTTTGTGGAAAAAATGTTGTGCCCTCAGGTTAGAACTTGAAGCTGAGCAATAAATGGTGAGATGGGTAGCTACTTATGGAGCTTGAGGATTGTGGCTGTAGTTACCCATAGTTGCATTTACTTACGTAGACATTTATTTAGCCGTTTCGCCATTATTATGTCGGTTGTCATTTACGTTGATTGTGGATTTCATTTGGGCTATTGTGATGATATTGTTGGTAATACCTTTTAAGACATTTATTATGTTTTATTGATTCCGTTAGGGATCAAATGAGATTTTTAAACGACGCTTCTACACTTTACTTAACGGAGTTATGTTTTAAAGTTGATTTTTTTTTGACATCCACATTTTATAAAGCAGGGTGTTATACTTAGAATTACTTAGTCTTGCTTAGTTTTTAAACATACTCCCTATAAATGAACCTGGTCTTACCTAATAGCTATATTACAAATGAACGGATCCACTGTCCGTGAGAGTGTGTTTAGTTTGGTATTTACTTGACTTTATAAATTTAAAACTTGACTGCTTTTCATTATACACAAACGACACATTAAATATAAAATAGAAAAGCGGACCGAACCATTATTAAAAATAAGTTAGATTTAAAAACATTGATCATGAAGTTGGATTTAAAATAGAATACAGAGACACATTAAGTGAAAATTAAAAATTTGCAAAAATAAGTGATTTCATACCTGAACATTCGGCACGCGACGGGTACGTTCCAGACCTTCATTTCTGCTACGCCCTTGAATGCTTCCAAGAAATC
This sequence comes from Erigeron canadensis, assembly GCF_010389155.1. Taxonomy (NCBI): domain Eukaryota; kingdom Viridiplantae; phylum Streptophyta; class Magnoliopsida; order Asterales; family Asteraceae; genus Erigeron; species Erigeron canadensis. The sequence continues at coordinate 36,169,204 of NC_057762.1, read as the reverse complement.
ATCCGGATCGCTTTTGCCTTTGTACGTTCCAAGGTGGGAAGGGTATTTTAGATCCTTTGGAAGGGGATAGTTCTGTATCCAAGCAACGAATGGTGAATTTTCAACATTCCCTCCGACTATTTGCAATTCCAGGGCGTTTTGGTAGACCGGAGCCCCCCAGTTTTGCGGTCCATAGGGTCTTGGAGCAGGAATAGACATGTTGTATTGTGGTGCATAATACTTGTAGGGTAATGTACCGTGTTGCTGTGATGCATATTGTTGTGCCCCCGACCCATTTACACATCCATGGCCATGGTTCGGAGGTATCTGCCCTACGGGACCTTGAGAGGTTTGGCCCCAAAGTCCTAATTGATTTTGACCCATGGTCCCAGGTAGAACTGGGTCGAAGGGCCTTGGAAGGTCTGACCCGAGAGTCCTTGGAAGATGTGACCCGAAGGTCTTTGGAAGATCTGACCCGAAGGTCTTTGGGGGATCTGACCTGAAGGTCCTTGGGATGTCTGACTGGGACCTTGGTGCATTATGGCTGATGGTACTGGGATGGTCGACCCCGAAGACCCATAGAAAACTTGACTCGGGCCTTGATTTGTTATGCCTGACGGTCCTTGATGACCTCCAGGTGCATTGTTCGCCGCGTCGGGTCTTCCCGGGACTGACCCGACTTGAGGGGTATTCAGTGGAAGGTTCCCCGCTCCGGAAGATTCTGGCGGAGCATTGGTTTGAGCATTGGCTCCAGAGGCTATATTTTCTAGTCTTGGAGCATCGGTCTGAGCGTTGGCTTCGGTTTCCCCTGGCTGCGTTCGATGCGAAGGTGTCTGGGGCCTAAGGCCTTCACTTCCCAGTCCGAACCCGTAGTCCGTTCTGACTCGAGATCTCGGTATCCGGGGGTATCGTCGGAGTCCCCTCGGAGGGGTATCGGCATCATAGTCATCATCTGTTTCATTGTCGAAGTTCAACGTCCTGGTGACACCGTCTAGTGCCCCCATGCTCCTAAGGTACCTAATAGTATGGCAAATATGGCCATAATTTCGAATGATGTAGTCTGGGTCAAACAGTTGTGGGGGTCCCGATGGGGACCCCTGTACGAACTCCCCGCGCCCCCTGGTGTTTGTCCGGGACGATTGACGTTGGGATCGGTTTCACGACCGGGTTGGCCACCATCAACTGGTGCTTCCGTTGTGGGCCCGGGCCTTGGCGGGGAGTTCCCGGTATTTTAGGTTGTTTGTTGGGAACTTTGGCCAAATCCTGGCGGTACATCAACCGTTTTTCTTGATTCGATACAGGAAACAATGCTTGTAATGGTTATGGGATCTGAGTGATTGGTCCCATGGATGACGCCAAATATTTGTGCACCGAACCGAGGTTTAAGTGATAGGGGTAGAATATGTTTGAGATCGTTTGCTGGCGATTCCCTTATGGTAGAGATTGAGTCTCTTTACGCCAGATCTATTGTAATCTCTTTTGTATGTATTTCTGGATAGCCCGAGAGGTCTTTTTCATTCTCCTTTTATAGGGGAAGTGTTCTTGGAGAACAAGTAGATTGCTTAGGATTTCCTAAGTCTTAGGCTAGGGATATAATTTTCCTGATTATTGGCTGAAAATGATAAGATCAAATCCCGATTTTATAGGAGATATATTCATATCTTATTATACCGCGGGAGCCTTCGTAACGAATGTCTCTTCGTATTGCGACCTTCATGTTAAGCCTTTCGTACCGATAGAGGGGTATGTCATCAATTCTTACATGAAAAGTGTCTACTATAAAAAGCCACAGGGCGGATGCACTTTATAAGTACTAGGCCCGATAAACCAATGTTTTATGTTTGAAATGTTAATGATTTTCAATGTAAAGCCTGTCCCAAATGAATGATGCCCTTAGCTTAATATTGTGATGCTCTCTTTGTTTTGAGAAAAAACTATGAAAAAGGATAAAATGTTAAATTTATATGGCAGATTTTACATAATAAGATGTAGGACATATTAAAGAATACATCTGTTTTTTTTCTTTTTATAGACCTCGGTTTAAGAAACGAATATATATGTTTTTTTTCTAATTACCAAGATATGGTAATTAAATCAATAATTAAATTATGTTTCTTGGGTTATTGGCAAATTAAAACCGATAAATCAAGAATGATATGAATGAATTAATCAAAAATCTTTTGTGGATTGAAATATAAAAAACTAAACTATTTAATGTATTGCTAGAAATTAGATATAATTAAATATCTTCACTTTCTCACATATTATATATTTCATTTTTGTTTTCTCAGCTATATATCGTAACATTAACAACTAATATATTTATTTCAAGCTTATTGTAATTAGGAGACATTTATGTAACTTATGAGATTTTGAGTTTGTGATACTAGATTTATGCCTGCGTAATGCAACGACAGTGGGGGTAGTGATGGCGGAGGTGGTGGTGGTGACGGTGGTGGAGCGACAGTGGGGACGGTGATGGGGGCGACGATTGTGGTGAGTATAAAAGTAGTTGATGTTAAAGGTAGTATTGTAATTATTTTAAGTGTTGTGGAATATATACTGTAAATTATTTCATTAAAGACATTATAGATATATTAGATGAAGATGTTTAAATTAGTGAATAAAGGAGAAGGGTATTTTTGGTTTTTCAAAGGTAAAAAGTTTAAGGAAAAAAAAGGTGGTTTGTTTTATTAGATAGTATCAATATCGATCGATATAGATTATTGTTACGGATTTTTTTTTTATATCAACTCTTTATTAATTAATAAATTTGTAGTTTATAATGATATGTCTAGTTGATATTATGTCATTTGGCTTTTAAGGAAATTTTTTTTTTTGCCCCCGTTAAGTCAAATTCCTAGATCCGTCTCTGAAAAGCCATAGTTGTACCACATAAGAATTTTTTAAAAAAAATTACGTTATAACAATTTTCTTTTATTCATTTATATATATATAAGATATATATAATCAAGTTATTGTTCGATCAATAATCAAATGATTTCACGTATATAAGAAAGCTCGAAAGATGAATTTTTACAAATAGAAAAGATAAATCATACTTTTCATAGTGTTTGGCTTTGATAAAAACATTCAGTTTAAACTTGTTAACAGTACTTAAATACAAACAATTTTGCGAACATGAAGTTGTAATTGGCTGCTTTTGCGATTAAGTTGTAACCTCAATCAATGGTCATCAACAATTGCACCCTCAAGCATTCGTTCTCTTGCCTTTATTGCCTAAAATGTCGTCAAAGACTATATAATGATCTGTTGGGGCATATTAAAATCAAGATAAAGTTATAGGCCAAGTCAATAATTTACCTGTTTTTTCCAATTAGTGAAATGTGTAACGAGAGAAAGCATAATACATTGCACGAATATTCCAATAATCAATCCACTCCACAATCCTTTCCCTTTTAAATGCAAATGAAAACCCAAGACTAGAGCCATAGGGATTCCAACAAGATAATACGATCCAAGATTAATATAAGCTCCAATTTGTTGCCACCCGGTCCCTCTAGCAACTCCTGCTTACAACAAGCAACTTTCTTGATATTCTTATAGTTTGAAAAACCGATAGCTAGATGTTACTCATTAACAAAGGTCTAAAAAAAAATGGGCCTTTTGCTAGCGATGAAATTCAGGGATGGAGCCCCATGGAGGCCAGGTCGGCCATGACCCCACTCACATTATCTAAAAAACTTCATACTATTTTTCTAATGCTATTTTTACAGAAAATGATTAATCAACTTAACTTATATGTTTAAAAATCAATTTAAAACCTTAAGAATTTTACTTGTGAAATCCACTAATTCTCTTTTTTAATCTTGCTCCCTGATTTTTTCACATATCATCATTTTATACTTAAGTTGATTTTTAGACATACCAATTAAGTTGATTTATCATAATATAGTCCAAAGTAAATTGACCCATCAATAAAACATAAATGCCTGTTCAGCTGGCCTCCCTAAACATAAACCTCTAGCTATACCACTCGAGATATTAAGATTTAAGAGATTGTAGATTCTAATCTCAATGTAAGTAAATTGTAAATATGTAGTGTAGATTTGTACTGTATAAATATTTGCCTTGAGAAACAACCAATTTATTACCTGAAAGAATCGTTTGTGTTGTGTCTACAACTATAGAGCAACATAGAAGAAGATTCATGTCTTTGACATAGTCGACTAGTTCCTTGTCATTACCGAATGCATATCCGAGTATAGAACGTGAGCAAAAAAGAATGCTGACGGCTATTATCACCTCCAATGCTCCAAGAGCTGATACTACTAAAATAGCCATTTTTGCCGCATTTGGATTACCGGCTCCTAATTCATTTGATACCCTTGTGCTGAAAAAAAACATGATTATTATTCATAGACATGCACTAGAGTTATTATTATTGTTTAGTTAGAAGAAAAATTAATCAATGTAAGTCAAACCTTGCCGCAACCCCAAATGAGTAAGGTACGTAATAGTGTAAGATTTCCATTGTTAGACTGTTTCAAAACAAGATACATATAATAGACGTGTCAAATTAGTCTACATTGTTTTTTTTTTTTTTTTTTTTTTAACGGTAACTTTGGATCACTAACGGGTCATATGCAGAGTACATAAATAAGAAAACTACCATATTGAGAGCACGGAAGTCTCTGATTGAGGATTTGGCAAGAGTCCTGAAAGCAAAACAACAATCTCGTATGACCACCATTCGAGACTGAAAAAAAACACATCCGATATATGTTAAGAAGAAAAAGAAGCCGAAGGACCATGTACGAATTAAAGGATGATTTGTGAGTATATATATATATACTTTACCAGACCATAATAGCAGAAGGAATGGCAAAGCGAGAAAACTCTCGCATGCTTGAAAAAATATCTCTAGGACACATGACACGAGTTTTCTCACATGCTTTCGAGTGATGCACATAAATCCCAAGCAAGATCGCATTCAAAGTGTACGACATTCCAACGGCTAAAGCTGCTCCAGCTGCCCCAAAGCCTAACATAAACACTAGAGCCCAACATACGGGCACATGAAAAACAAGAACCACGATTGAGCTCCATAACATCGGCAAGATGATACTTTGTGATAGTAAGTATCGCGTTAATAGTTGTAGCATTGCGTAGGGGAAAAGGCTAGGGATGAGCCATATCGAGAATTTGCGCGCTTCCATTGAAATTAAAGGATCTTGGCCGATTAGGATTAGAAGTTTGTCGACATAGGTCCATAATATAGAAATGGGAATACATACCAAAATGAGACATATTAAGGCACTATATGTATAGTTACCAACCCTCTCATATTGTTTGGCTCCATAGGCTTGACCACATAATGTTTCCAATGCACCCGTCATTCCAAACTGTACGTACAAGACAAATATATTCACAACTTTGTTAGAAAAGTAATGTAGTAATTAAAATACGTACGTACGACAGAAGCTATTTAATTAGAGGCTAAAGGACGTTACGAGGAGGCTCAAGCCGGTGACGTTGGTAAGAGAGGTGGCTAGAGAGGTTGCAGCGAGCTCCAGCTCACCAAGATGGCCAACAATCGACATAGAAGCCACATGTAGTAAGTTTTGTGACACCAACACCACCACCATTGGCAAGGCTATGTAACAAGATCTCTTAACCTCCTTTGTGAATAAAACCCTCCATCTCTGTTGTTGCTCTGTCGATACTAACAAGGCTTCCTCCATTATTATCAGTCTCTTAAATTCTCTTTTGTGCTACAACTATATAGAGATAAGTAAGTAATGATCGATTTATTTATAGACGTAAAGACAAAGACATTTGGGAGCAGAAATTGATTTTTAAAACGTTGGTCCACTAGCTACAAAATCTTTTCGATGTAACATTAATTATTGACAATGATTATGTATTAAAACTCACAAAAATATTCTTACTATATATTACTCCTCCGTCCCGTCAAAAATATCTTAGTTTGAATTTTTAAGGTTTTTTTTTAAAAACTTTGACTTCAAATATATATTTTTTTGTTATATAAAAGTTGATGAAAATGAAAACACGTCTTAAACACAATCACTTCATATAACTTTTATCAAGTATTATCTAACACAAACAAAATCATTTAAGGTCAAAGTTAAAAAAGTTAAACTTTGAAAATTCAAAATATGACACTTTTAATGGGACGGAGGGAGGATAAAGTTCAACGAAAAATATATGTTAGCAAGAAATATTAATTAAGGAAAATGATTAATCCTCTTAACCAAATAGCCTAATAATTTTTCTAAGTATGAGATGATGACATGTGAGAAAATCATGGGACAAAATTAGGAAAGATAATTAGTGGATACCACATGTCACCTTATTAAAAGGATTATAATTAGCCTATTTGGTTAGAAAAATTTATAATTTTTCACTGAAATTAATTATCAAAACCATATATATGCATCAAAACAATCTATCAAAATAAACTTCAGTATATATTTTGTTATAATTTATTGAATTATATTTTTGCAGACTTTAATCCGTGGGTCTTAATTTAACAACGGAATTTGCTGATGAAGCCCAGTTTCCAGATAGTGCTTATTTTATCATCCGGTGGTTTTAAATCGTTTTGTGCTAGTCTCCTCACATAAGAGAAACCCAATTTAAACCTTCGATGAAAAACTTGTATCACCCAAAAATCTAGAAGAGAAAACTCATCGTGGCCCATTTTAACCCGAAGAAACTTGAGCCTGCTAGCTTGAAGCTAGTAATTTGGATCAAAAAGTTACAGCTTGTACTCAATATTTGGAAACATATATAAACTTCAATTCAAAACTTGCCAAGCTAATGTGGATATATTACGCTCTTTATAGCAAATTAACTCACCCTTAAACGACAACGAAATCGTAAAGCAGATGTAACTCGGAAACCACATAATGACTTATTGGCATTAATGAAACCCACGCCTGGGTACTTGGTCTTGATGGTTGAAAGTTAATGATGCCCAATACCTAAAAACCATGTGAACAAACATTTCTTATAGAAAACAAGTTGATTAGTACACAAATATATCACTTTATAGTACTAAACGGCCCCTTTAAACGTTTTGTTGAACAAACAAGATCTAGTGATGCTTTCATTTTTAGTTAAAAGTTTCATAGCCAACTTTTTTTATGACATGTCGTCAATCAGTCCTTCCGTTTTTTAAGCCATGTGTCTATCGAGTCTTAATTAATAAATCATCATCTATATAGTTGAACATGATATCTATATCTATATCTATACTCTTTAATAAAGCAAATCTCTATATTAATTATTTCTGTCTTTGAAAACCTTATTTACTATTGGACATTTTTTATTCTCATAATACCCTCTCCTCCCTAAAATCAGGCACGCTCCAACCACTGTCTCTCTTTTGTAACCCGCAATTTTGTTAACGCTAATATGGAAATTACTACCATCAACCGTTGTCAATTCCGCCCACCGCCGTAGTATACCACCGCTGCATCGCGTGGGTATCCATCTAATATATATATATATATATATATATATATAAAGTAAAGTAAAGTAACTCCCAATGCCGTCTTCCACGGGTTTTGGGTCCCAAAGACCGTCGACGGTGTATGGGGGAGGTTGAGATGTAGACAGCTTTACCCCTACCAAAGGTAGAGAGGCTGCTTCCAGGTTCTACCATAGGTAGAAAAGGACCTCCAGCCTTGCTGGGCATGCGGATCGAACCCATGACCTCTGTTTCCAGAGGCATGAGCTCCAACCACTAATCCTACCCAGTTGGTTATATATATATATATATATAAACCTCAAATTACAAAGGATGACAATATCATTATTTATCAGTTAAAAATAATTTGTTTTAATTATCTAATTTGTAAATTAATCATAAACAAGAACAAGAATATATTTTTGGAAAAATAAATGCCGGAAAACGCTAGGACTTACAAACATCATACAAACTAAATTTTATAAACATATGTAGCATTATAAACATATGTAACACGTGACATGGACTAATGAACAAAGAGAAAAAAGAATATAATAAAAAATAAATTGATTTTGATTGGTGTAAATATATGTTTGTAAACTTTTGTTTATAAGTTTAAACATAAACTCATGCTTTTAGACTTTGGATTTTTTTTTTTTATAGATCATCTAATTGGAATTCGATTTAACCCGACAATATTTGGTTGTCAGGGGTGGAGATAATTGGGGGTATGGGTGGCCAAAGACCACCCCCAAACTCTAATCGCCATTATATGCTACGTCTAGCTATCCGTTTTTATTAGTATCAATTGGTAGAACCCCTTATAAAAGGATTGGGTCACCATAATTTTATGTTGGGCCAACTTTAAAGCCCACATACTATGTTTTTTGTAGAACAAAAAAATGAAGGGTAGTGATCAATCCTCCTAACTTGTTAGTCTAAAAATCCTCCTAATTAATAGGATTTTGACATGTGAAAAATCAGGGGGTGAGATTAGGAAAGAGAATAACTGGTATCCACATGTCACTACCTAAAGTTATTAGGAGGATTTTGAGGCTAATCTTTTAGGAAAATAAATCATTTTCCACAAAAAATAGTAAAAAAGTTATACGGAGAAGTTCAAAAGGCAAAAGATCAAACAAACTTGGGGGTGGGCCACATTGAAGTTACACGTTGAAGCTCTCAATCTCTTATCGATGATTTTATATGAATTTTTTCTTGCTACACTACACGCTCCTTTATATGTCCCGGTTAAAAAACCTATTGAGTTGGCAATAGAGCTCGCTTCAATAACCAGGTCCTTTTAAACAACAACCGGTTTCTATTAAACATAAATACATAATAGAACCCGCAAAGTCCAAATAGAACCCCTTTTTTCCTTGGCGCCTAGTTTGTAATAGAACTCGCCTTCCTCCAAATAGAGTCCGCCACCCCTGCTTCTTATCACAGCCGGGTTCCATTTAGTTTTAACTTTTACTGTTTAATTGAACAATCTAAGAGTAACAACACGTTAAAAAAAATAAGTAATCATTAATTCCTGAATTAACAATGATATTTACTATCATATAAGAACTCTATAAAGTCTCTGACTTGCTAGCTAAACAAACATAGCTCGATACACTATATATGATGCATTATACAAACTATAGATTTCACAATCTTCTCCTCAGAATGTTTTTTGGAACTCAAATATGTAACATTCGTGATTTTTGATTTAGTTGACTTGTAATTTAATGAAATTGGAAGATGAATGAAATTGTTGACTTATATGGATTTTTGAACGTTTTGTTGTATAGTAACGTAACGTGAAGTCTAATTGTGTTTACGGAGCCATTATAGCGTTTAAATGGTTAACGTTTAGCTATTTGTCGAATTTAGCGGAGCGGGAGCCCAAAAATGGACTCCCTAGGCCGGCCCCCATCCCACTCCCTCACACACTCATCACTCATTCATTTCTTATTCCATTTACTTCATCTCTTCCTTTCTTTCTTTCAACCACCACCCAAATCCATCATAAATTCTCTATAAATTCCCCTAAATCTTGTGTTAGTAGTAGTAAGTTAACACAATCAAGTAACCCTAATAATAATAATAATCATCAAGTTAACACAATCAAGTAACCCTAAATCCAAGTTTTTGCCCCAAACCCGGAATTTGAAAGATTTCGACTCTTTTGGTAAGATAAACTCATCTTAAATCTTCTCTTTTATGTTTATAACGTCATTGCTGGTCATATCTAAGAAACCCTTGGTCAAAATTGGGCTAAAACTTAAAATGGGTCAAATTAGGGTTTCATTAGGGTTAGTTTGGGTCAAGAACGATTTGGACATGTAATTGTGTTAAGGGATTGGATATAATCGATGAAATATGTTTAGTTATACTTAATAATGTTTGTTTAAGCCTAAAAGCGAGTCTTGAAGCACCACTAGTTGATTTGGATGTCAAAAATTTGGTTTTTGGTTCGTTCTTGCTGCTGAACTGCTGATGCTTGGCTTCAGTATCTGGCCACTGCGGCGCAGTGGAAGACGAGAATCCACTTTGGCGCAGTGGCATATCATGGACTTGCTGCTTGGTCCTGACTGCGGCGCAGTGAGAACCTGCGGCCCACTTGTCCTCCTTTGTTAACTTCAAACGCTCATAACTTTTGATCAGTAAGTCCGTTTTAGGTGTATGACCTATCGTTAGAAACGTATGAGAGTCTAGTTTCTTGTAGTAACATCCTTTTTATGAGAATTCATCACCATTTTTCCCGAGTCCCTCGTTTCTCCAACCGTGAATTCAGCGTTCGACCTTGGGGTGTCTTGTAAAGGCCTAGGGTGACTTATTTTGTAACGTAGACCCTAATGTGATGATTTAATATTGCTATAATAGGTTTGTGACCGTCGTGCTCCCCGCTTTCCCGCTTAGTCACCTCCTACAAACACGTAAGGCAAAGGTGAGTTCCGTAACCCCATTTCCACTTATATTTCGGGGTGAAAAGTAAACTCTTTACTTAGCGGTTATCAGTTGATATGATTGTTATGCCATGAAACGTGAAATGACGCATTTGAAATATATGTAAGTCGTAACGTGTTATCGCGCAATGTTTATCATGTAAGTCGTGCCTGTTATCGCGCAATGTTTAACATGTAAGTCGTGCCTGTTATCGCGCAATGTTTATCATATAAGTCGTGCCTGTTATCGCGCATTGTTCATCATGTAAGTCGTGCCGGTTATCGCGCATTATTTATTATGTAAGTCGCGCGTTGTTTAACTATCACTAAACGTAAACGTTGATTGTGTTGATTGGTACGAATGTGACTAGGTATTCAAATCCACGTGAATTGTTAACGGTTGTTATCCTGACACTTACTCTTATTACTCAAACCTACGTACTCACCAACTTTATGTTGACCCGTTTTAGTACACTTTTCAGGTGAACAGGTAAATCAAAGACGTGTTGGATGATGATTGATTGTTTGCATGCTAGGATTGGACTTGGGCTTTATCATGGATCCGTGATTCATAGTTCCCGCTCATGGGTTATGCTTAGGATCATATGCCATCTTTTGTACTCTTTTTTGTAAACGTTTGATGGTCGTGCTCCTTATGCATTTTTGTATGGTCTCGGATTTGTAATTGATTAAATTGTATGGATTCCCAATCCTTTTAATGCATCTAGATTTGTCTCTACTTAATTTCTATGTCGTGCTGTGTTTTTCTTGTGATATCCCATTATTCCGCCTTATTGGGGTGTTACAAAATACAGTAAGTGATTGTTGTAAAGGTCATGTTGGCATACGATGTTGTTCTACTTTTTCATACAACAGGGAACTCTCTTGCTTTCCTGACATATGATGTACCGGTTGCAATCCAAATGTGTTTTGACCATCACCCGACCCACCCATCTTGGTACCTTGACATAACATATGTTGTACCTGAAATAGTAAAAAGAAAGCCACACTTAAACTGTCTATAATGTATAAACTATAATACTAACAAGATCACCAAATATATACATCAGGAATGAATTCGTTTAAAACCTGAGCACGGATGGCAGTGTCTCACTAATATATAGTGAGAGATGTTGAGCTTACTCAGTCTGCAAAAATATACTACTTTAGTAATAAAAAAAACTGTCATTTCTACTCATTTTATTGATCATTTACTCAGAAAAATCACCTATTTGAACACCAAATGCACATCCAACTACCATCTCCAACAACATGTCTATTACTAATGTGTATATTATATAAGATCACATAATCAGTTTTTAAACATGCAAGCAAACACCCCTAACTTATCATGCGCAAATGAGGCAATAGAAATACGGTATTTAACATATATAATTCTAGTTGCTCAAAAGAATTTGACACACAAAAAACCCACGCTTGCTTACCTTAACCTGGATGAGTTCCTCCAACTCTCTTTTAAAGCAAGATGCGCCAAGCCAAGTGTCATATAGAACTGCAGCCCCTCAACATTTCTAAACTGTGAAATGTTTGTTGTACTCGAAAACCTGCAGAAAACCATTCATTAGTATGTTTTTGATTTGACAATTACGGCTTTGTTGATGTGTATATATATATATACATATTTTTTGTATGAATTTCAGGTACCTTCAATTCATGCATGATGGAACCGCCGCCCCCAGAGGTACATATTTTCAACTTTTTTTCTTTCTTTTTGGCTATTCAATTTAATTTTCAAAACTGACTAACTGTGTGTGTGTGTGTGTGTGTGTTTTTTCAGTTTACAGTTATCTGAATTGATAATAGTTGGAGGGCTGTTTATTGTAAAGTGGTGTATCGTGCCCAAGTTAAGGCTGCTATATGTATTGTAAAACTGTATTACAGGTTGGTCATTCATTATCATGTCATATATACTCTTGATTGGGCCATTATTATTATTACTCGTATTATTGTTTTTTATTTATGTTGAGCACAACTATATATATATTTTTTTTCGCTTTCTTTGCAGTGTAATCCAAAGAGTATTGTGAGCATTTCGACAATGAGTTCATTAGGATTTTGTGAACTGGTTCAACCTACTAGTGATCTAGAACAAATCATGAGTGCCCTTCGATGTTGCCTTCCTTCCTTATTTCCTTTTACTTAATTACCTGTTGTATATTCCATCTTTATATATATATATATACACATATATATGTTCGTGTGTGTGTGACGGGTGTGTGTGATTGATTGGGGTCCCACAGTGGATTAATTGGGGGGTGGTTGGTTCGGTAGGCATTGCCTCTATACTAGGCATTGCTCTAGCTGATGAGGAGAATAGCTTGCCGTTTTAAATAAGTATAGTAAAAATATGCATGTGTGTGTGTATGACTGAACTTTATAGCTGAACTGAAATCGGGTCTATGCTTGCTTCTCAGATGTACCTTGTCAAGGTGAAGGTGAGTCAGAAGTTCAAAGGGCTTTGGCTCGTGCATGTTCAACTTTTTCCCTTTGGTCCCTCAGATATGAAAAAAAGGTTACTTATGTTTGTTGGAAGGTATTTAATCCTATATCTGCTTAATTGTTTCACATATGCAAGTCTTAAATTCTTAATTTATTTTTATTTTTTTCTTTTAGAAAGACCTAAGTTGAAATCTCACATATGTTTGCTAATCAAGTAATTGTGTTTTTCTTTATTGCTGCTAGTACTATAAATCTGCATCTTAGCTCGGCATACTCATATGGAGAGAAGCTCAAAGAGAACGGTGTAGCTGTAAATGTTTTCAACTTCTTTCGGTTGAAAATAGACACATTTAATGCTAGTGTATTACAGGGTACTTACCATTATGGTAGGACGGAGCTTGATACACTTGTTACTGCTGTCAATGATGATGGAAACAGCCACATAGTAGATAATACAGATAATGATGAATCTTCTGCTCTTGACACCCTATTGAAGACTACATTAAAAGAGCATCTCCATTACCGAGAGAAGAAAGCTGCTGCAGATGATAAAAATGTTGAATCATCCCAAATCCATTTTGTTAAACCAGAGTTGGAGAGGTTTCACGATGAGAAGAATAAAAGTGTTACAGATGATGAATATGGTCAAGCAACAGTAATCGGATATGGTGACCTATCAAAAAAGAAGGCTGAAAAGAATGTTAATGTTAAAAGTCAGAATACTGCTGTAGATGATGAATGTGTTCAAGCACCTGGAATGGAATATCTATCAATAAAGACTCCCCGTCTCTCCAGAAAGAAAAAGAAAAAAAACAAAAGAAAATGTTGACGTTTATACAAAAGATTCTGCCCTTGTGACAGATTTGAGGCTGGAGAGAATGAAAAGGTGAAGTTGGAAGCTGCCTGATGCATGCATGTTGCTTAATTCGTTCTGTTTCAGCTGATTAATCAATGTGTCCTGAATTTGATAGATTTACATGTTCTCACATTTCTGACTTTTAGTCCACGCAATGGAAGTCGGTTATTCATACCAAAGTCTTGTTGTTGCGTGTTAGTACGGATATATTCAAACAGATCAAGTGATTATTATCAAAATATGGCTCAATTTCATCTTGAAGAAGTTTCATGTGTAGTTGTGTACCTTCACTTTTCTTTTGTATGATGTCAGCAACATAAAATAAAGAAGTTTTAGAGCATTCACTTCATGTCATTGTGAAGCATGATTTTAAACTTTGGAATACAACGTTCTATAAACATATTTGTTTTAAAATAAGGTTTTTTATTGGAGGGGAACTAATCTAAGGTATGTAGTGCCACAACTAGTTGTTTTACCTAAACTAATCTAAGGTATGTATTGGAGGGGAACTAATCTAAGGTATGTATTGGAGACTTGCATGAACAAAAAATGGGGCCAACAAGGCGCACTTTGTAGGGATGGGAATGGGATCGTACTGATGGCACCGGTCCTAATAATTACCTAAACTTGATACTGGTCCTGTCCTCACATAACTCAGTATCGGTACGGTACCGCTATATCATGGTGTTTGCGGGATTTTTTACAGCTATTGGGTCGGTCTCCAAAAACTAAGAAAAGTGGGTAGAGTTACCGATCCCATTTAGGATTCGGTACCATTTTCTGGTGCTGGGATCGGGATTTGGTACTTTTTTCATGCAAGCGCCCTGCATTTTAGCCTAAACAAATGTACCATTTAAAACATATTTTTAAACACACAGAGCTGGTTAAATATTCTCAATCCATTTATTTACAATAGGGTAAGGATGGTGTTTTATCTTAAACGGGTAACGTGGGTTGAAAGTCCTCAAAAGTTTACTACCTCCTGAAAGAGTTTCTTAATTAGAAATCATGCATTTGCTTGTATAGAAACAGTCTTCTATATAGATGAAAAAGTTAAGCGGGTCAACCTGATCTGACCGGCCCATTTTGACCCTTGATCAAATAAGACCCATATCAACCCAAGACTGTTACCCAACCCACCCATCCTGCCGACTCTAATCACCTAGTTTAAGCACCCACTTACAGGGTGTCCAGATGTTAATGATTGTGAGAGTTTAGCTTTTGATATCTAATTTCCACCTGAAAGTTTGCAATTAAGCTGGAAGATAATATGATTACGAAATTACAGACTGAACCATGATTTTAAGTAAGCTAAAATGAGAGACACAAGTAATAAACAGAATGTTTTAGAGTTTTTTCATAAAATTACTAGGCACATCTTTTATAACTACAACATTTTTTTAACAGTAAATTTATACATAATACTTACACATATGTATAACTATCTTATGAAATTGTTGAGTTATATAATGCGGCTTTTATTTGTGGCTTATATGATTAGTGAAAGATATGATTAAAAGGAGATTTATAAGCTTGAACATGGGGATAAAGATGCCCCTTCGGATTCTTCATCGTCGACTCTGAACTGGATGCCGAAGCATCTGTAGATACAGAAGAAGAAGAAGAAGAAAATGATGATCAGAATGCGGTTGCTGAGTTGAGGAAAAAAGACCAGCCTTGCTCGTCGTCTTCTGATTTGAAGGCTGGAGAGAATGAAAAGGTGAAGTTGGAAGCTGCAATAGTTACAACTAGGCTGTTAACGTTTTCCTTTTAAACTTAAATTTAAAAGATTTTTTTACCAATTTATGGACTGTACGTCTGCGTAATTTTTCCACTCCTGTATTTGTTTTTTGACGATGATGATGTTTACAATTGTACGGCTTTGTTGATATATACACACACATATTTTTTGTATGAATTTCAGGTACCTTCAATTCATGCATGATGGAGCCGCCGCCTCCAGAGGTACATATTTTCAACTTTTTTTTTCTTTCTTTTTTGCTTTTCAATAAAGTTTCAAAACTAACTGTGTATGTGTGTGCAATATATTTTCAGTTTACAGTTATCTGTATTGACAATGGCCGGAGAGCGGTTTATTGTGAAGAGGTGTATCACGCTCAAGTTAAGGCTGCTAGATTGTATTGTAAAACTGTATTACAGGTTGGTCATTCATTATCATGTCATATATACTCTTGATTGGGCCATTATTATTATTATTTTATTTATGTTGACCACAACTATTTTTTTTTCCCGCTTTCTTTGCAGTGTAATCCAAAGAGTATTGTGAGCATTTCGACAATGAGTTCATTAGGATTTTGTGAACTAGTTCAACCTACTAGTGATCTAGAACAAATCATGAGTGCCCTTCGATGTTGCCTTCCTTCCTTCCTTTTACTTAATTACCTGTTGTATATTCCATCTTTATATATATATATATATATGTTCATGTGTGTGTGTGATTGATTGGTGGCCCATTGGTAAGTTGTTTGACTTAATTCAGGGTGTCCCACTAGATTCGAGTCCCAGTCCCACAGTGGATTAATTGGCAGGGGCCAGGGGGTGGTCGGTTCGGTAGTCCTTGCCTCTATACTAGGCATTCCTCTAGCTGATGAGGAGGGTTAGGGTAGCTTGCCCTTTTTGAAAACATAAAATAAAAATATATGTGTACGTATGACTGAACTTAATGGCTGAACTAAAATCGGGTCTATGCTTGCTTCTCAGATGTACCTTGTCAAGGTGAAGGTGAGACAGAAGTTGAATGGGCTTTGGCTCGTGCATGTCATACTTTTTCCCGTGGTCTCTCAGATATGAAAAAAAGGTTACTTATGTTTGTTGGAAGGTATTTAATCCTATATCTGCTTAATTGTTTCACATATGCAAGTCTTAATTTATTTTTATCTTTTTCTTTAAAAAGACCCGTAAGTTGAAATCTCACATATGTTTGCTAATCAAGTAATTGTGTTTTTCTTTATTGCTGCTAGTACTATAAATCTGCATCTTAGCTCGGCATACTCGTATGGAGAGAAGCTCAAAGAGAACGGTGTAGCTGTAAATGTTTTCAACTTCTTTCGGTTGAAAATAGACTCACCTTATTTCAATAAGGAGGCTAGTGTATTACAGGGCCTTTACCATTGTGGGAGGCCGGAGCTTGAAACACTTGTTGGTGCTGTCAATGATAATGGCAACAGCCACATAGTAGATATTACAGATGAGTATGAATCTTCTGCTCTTGACACCCTATCGAAGACTACATTAAAAGAGCATCTCCATTACTTAGAGAAGAAAGCTGCTGCAGATGATAAAAACGTTGAAGCATCCAAAATCCATTTTGTTAAACCAGAGTTGGAGAGGTTTCACGATGAGAAGAATAAAAGTGTTACAGATGATGAATATGGTCAAGCAACAGTAATCGGATATAGAAACCTATCAAAAAAGAAGGCTGAAAAGAATGTTAATGTTAAAAATCATAATAGTGCTGCAGATGATGAATGTGTTCAAGCACCGGGAATGGAACGTCTATCAAAAAAGACTCCTCGTCTCTGCAGAAAGAAAAAGAAAAAAAACAAAAGAAAATGTTAACATGTAAACAAAAGATTCCGCCCTTGTGACAGATTTGAGGCCCGAAGAGAATGAAAAGGTGACGTTGGAGCTGCCTGATGTTTGTTGCTTAATTATTTCCGTTTCAGCTGATGAATCAATGTGTCCTGAATTTGTTAGATTACATGTTCTCACATTTGTGACATTTAGTCAATGCAATGGTAGTTATTCATACTAAAGTCTTCTTGTTGCGTGTTAGTATGGATATATCCAAACAGATCAAGTGATTATGATCACAATATTGCTCATTTTCATTTTGAAGAAGCTTCATGTGTAGTTGTGTACTTCACCTATTTTGTATGACGTCAACAACATAAAATTTTTAAGAAGTTTTAGAGCATTCACTTCATGTCATTGTGAAGCATGATTCGTTCTATAAACATATTTGTTTTAAAATAAGGTTTTGTATTGGAGGGGAACTAATCTTAACTATCTAAGGTATGTGGTGCCACTACTAGTTGTTTTATTCACCATGAGACTCGCATGAACAAAAAATAGGCCAACAAGGCGCACTTTGTAGGGATGGGAATGGGACCGTACCGATGGTACCGGTCCTAATAATTACCCAGACTAGATACTGGTCCCGGCCTCATATGACTTGGTATCAGTACGGTACCGATATATCATGGTGTTTGCGGGATTTTTTCCAGGTATTGGACCGGTCCCCGAAGACTAAGAAAAGTGGGTAGAGTTACCAATCCCACTTGGGATTCGGTACCATATTATGGTGATGGGATCGGGATTTGGTACTTTTTTTATGCGAGCGCCCTGCATTTTAGCCTTAACAAATGTACCATTTACATAATATTTTTAAACACAGAGAGCTGGTTAAATATTCTCAATCTATTTATTTACAGATTAGGGTGTTTTCCCTTTATCTTTAACGGGTAATGTGGGTTGAAACTCCTCAAAAGTTTACTACCTCCAGAAATAGTTCCTTAATCAGAAATCATGCATTTGCTTGTATAAAAACAGTCTTCTATATAGACGAAAAAGTTTAGCAGGTCAACCTGATCTGCCCGGCCCATTTTGACCCGTGATCAAATAAGACCCATCTCAAACCAAGACTGTTACCCAACCCACCCATCCTGCCGACTCTGATCACCTAGTTCTAGCACCCGCTCGGCGCTCACAGGAGTCACAGGGTTTCCAAATGTTAATGATTGTGAGAGTTTAGCTTTTGATATCTAAGTTCCACCTGAAAGTTTGCAATTAAGCTGGAAGATACCATGATTACGAAATTACAGACTGAACCTTGATTTTACGTAGCTATTAGTAGCAAGTTACTTGTGAATATAACAAGATTTTGAGCAGAGATTATTGCCATATCTAGAAGGGTTTTGTTGGGGTACTTGGGACTTGGGAGATAAATAACCAAGGGAGGTATCCACAGTTAGCTCTCATGGCCCGTGATATATTGAGCATCCCAATGACCACTGTCGCTTCCGAGTTATCTTTTAGTATTGGAGGTCAAATTTTAAACAAATATCATAGCTCATTGTTGTCAGCCAATGTAGAGGCATTGTTATGCACTCGTGATTGGTTGTTTGATCGAGAAGGTATTATAGTTATTCCCTTGTTAATGTACTGATATGATTATATGTATATTATTATCTGCATGTTTTGTATCTGATCATAACTCTATAAGTTTTTACATGCATAGATGACGACGAAATGGATGAAGACGGACTTATAGAGGATATTGAAGCATTGATTCCAGCTCTCGGGGACAATATTGCTTAAGATTTTCCCGTCAACATTGACTGATTTAGGTAGTTTGTTGTATAGGAATCTTCTTTAGCTTGCATTATATACTGTCTATGCACTCTGTTTATATGATATTATACTGCGCAAGCTCTGTATCTGTGTTTTTATGCTCTTCTCTTGTATCATTGCTGTTTTTTAGGCTGTTTTTTACTGGTTATTTTGCTGCAGTTTTGCAAAAATTGGCTGTTGAAAAGCTGTATTATTGCTGGTTTTTTTTGGCTGTTGTTTGCAGGTTTTATGCTGCTTTCTGAAGGCTGTTTTCTGTAGATATGGAAGGTGTTTGGAGGCTGTTTTGATGGTTAAAAAAGATGTTAAATGTATAGTCAATGCAATGTGAGGTTGCTGTTACTTCGAGGTTACAAGTTGCTGTTTTTTAGTGCATATTGCTCTTGTTTTGCTGTTACTTGCTGCTGTTTGCCGCCATGGATAATACTAGAGGTTGTGAAGTTGTTGGTATTGCTGCTGCTGTTTGAATCACACTTGGTACTTTGCTGTCAAATAGAATGTTGCTGTTTTGCTGTCAAAAAGAATGGTTATAAGTTGCTGTTGGTTTGAGGACTAATAGAGGATATTGAATTCAGTTTGCCAGTTTGAAGTCACACTTAGCCTTTTTGCTGTCATTTTCTGTTGTTTGTTGTCATGGATAATTAGAGAGTGTGGAGTTGCTAGCTCCTCATTCTAAGCTTTGGATAAATCAGATTGTTTGGTGATAACATAGTTGTTAATTTTAGCATGATTTCTAATTGTTTTTTTTTTGTGACCCATTTTGTTGGGTAAATTATTTTAAGAACGACAGGTCAACCCGCACCTGACCAGCTTGACCCGCATTTCTGAAATGACCCGTTTAGACCCACACCCATTTTGACTCACACCTGTGTTGGCCTATTACCCAAACCCGCCCAACTTGCCCATTTTGCCGAGTATGAGATGTGAATTGCGTGTGAGTAATCGATAGCTTATTCATGGGTATGATAGGTGGGTCATGCAAATCCTACATGTAAAATTTTAATTAGCTTCAAAAATAAGACTTTTAAATAAGGTGGAGATCCCCTCAAGTTGAAAATAACTTGAGAGGTCAAGTTAGAGCAATCTTGACCCTTGAATTAAAATCAAGGGTTAAAATTAAAAGATGGGTTGAGATTAAAAGATAATCTTTTAATCTTAACCCTTTATTTTAAATCAACGGTCAAGATCTTCCTGACTTGACTAGTTAAGTTAGGCAGCTTGAGAGAATCTCATCCCTAATAAATATACGGAAACTGTTCATGAAAAAAAATCATCCAAAAGTCAAAATCAAAGATTCATTAAGTTGATTCATTTATATTTGATTATGTTAAAATGAGAGACACATATAATACAAAGAATATTTTAGAATTTTTCCACAAAATTATTATGCACATTTTTTATGACTATAACATTTTTTTTAACAGTAAATAATATTTTAGAATTTTTTTCACAAAATTAGTATACACATCTTTTATGACTATAAAAATTTTTTTAACAGTAAATTTATGCTTGTATAGAAAATTGTTAAGTGCATAAATTATATGAATGAATAAATAACATTTATTAGCTAGAAAATAGATATCTAGTATATATTTTTTAAACAATTGATCATTAAATTAAATCAGAATAAAACAGAGGTACAAAAATTTATAGAGCACAAATATACATTAATGTATAAATTTTTTCATAATATACATATAGTAGAACCTCTATAAATTAATACTCGATAAATTAATAACCTCGATAGAACGAATAATTTGTCCGGTCCTAACTTGAGGCCAATACAAAATTGAACACCAATCAATAAAATAATAAGATAATAACTTTTTTGAAACCTCAAGGTAAAAATATAGGCAATGACATTAGTACCACAACTTTTTATTCATGTACCACTATCATGCATTATCAACTTGTACAGTGTGCTGTAATGTAGTACTGTGTGGTAGAATAATAAAAAATCATGGTACTAATATCATTTCTCTAAAAATATAGGTCCCATCAATACTATTGGTTAGGTCCCATCAATACTATTTAATAATTTCTTAAATATTCCAAAATTTTAATATTGTTTAGTAAAAAATGAATCTATATTCACTTGTTTTTCTTTTAAACTTTATATCTATGTTGAATATATCTTTAAATTTCTACATTGCACTTAATAGTTGAGACATTGTCGCAACAAAAATTGTGAGGAGTTGTTACCCGCTTATAATTTTTCTTTCCGAGTGATCGATTTAAAAAACTACTGTATTATCCTCAACATCACCATCAACTAGATTTTGAACAGTATCCATCACAAATTCTTCAATGCTTTGAATCTCAAAACATTCATTATTTTCACCAGGATAATCCCGCAACTCATTCACATCCGTTTTATGCTAATAATGCATACCCGTAATCAAGCTCACAAATGTCTTCGTCATAGTTTACATGTTTAAATTACTTGAGCCGATAAAATTCATGGAAAATTTTATCGTGTTGAAAACAATTTGTTTTGGATTTTTGTGTCATTTAATATTTGAATGCACATTGGATATGAAAATTTTAAAAGTGATACATGAACCTCTTTAAATTTATAATTCATTAATTTATCGATATAATAATATCTCGATAATTTAATCAAATATCTCGATCCCAACATTATTAATTTATAGAGGTTTTACTACCACAATCTTAAATGATTTTATTTTAATGTACTTGTGTTTTATTATAAATCATTAAATCAAACTTATTTATTAAATTAAAATCAAACATATTTAGTATTTTCTATTAAACCCAGTCAAAGATGCCTACGTATTGCATACTTTCACTCTGCAAAACCCTTCTCCTCGGCAACCAGCCGTCTTATAGCAGGTTTGCTCCTCTTTTTTTCTTTTTTATTTTTCCTTTCCTCCCGCTTACAAACACACACATCCCAAGTTGTTGTTAGGCAAACAAAGGTCTCATTTCTTCATTCAATTATTATTTCCTTATTTTTTTTCTTCAATTTCATGTATTAATTAGGACCCACTAAATTCTTTCATAAACCCTTCTCATAATTATGTTTATTTAACTTAATAATTCTAAAAAGATTGTTGCTTTTTTATATTACATGTGCAACTTTCTTATAATATATACTAAAAATATAGATATTGACATATGTATATGTATTTGATACTAATACAGTATCTTATGAAATTGTTGAGTTATATAATGTGGCTTTTGTTTTGTGGCTTATTTGATTAGTGAAAAGATATGATTAAAAGAAGGTTTTATAAGCTTGAACATGGGGATAAAGATGCCCCTTCGGATTCTTCATCATCTTCGGACTCTGAACTGGATGCCGAAGCATCTGTAGATTCAGAAGAAGAAGAAGAAGAAGATGATCAGAATGTGGGAGCTGAATCGAGGAAAAAAGACCAGCCCTGCTCGTCGTCTTCTGGTTTGTTATTGTTGTGCTTCTCGAGTGAATTTAACTACTTTGTGTTCATATCGTTGTAAAGTAATGGTCTTTTGTCGTATAGAAAGCATTAGTGGTGATATTTAGACCTAGAAATACTGATAGGCATAAAGTCATTATTACTAGCGTGAGTGTGTCAGGGAGCGGTTATAGTTTATTGTGTTCTTTGAAAGCCAAAATTATGTTTGAAACGGTGTTTGGGAGTGTGCATTTTAAGTGTGTATAGCTTAATAGCTTATTGTGTTTGTTGTAAGCCCAAAATGCAGCTTGAAGTGTATGGTTATTAGGTGTGTTTTAACTTGTTTTAAGCGAAAAGCGTGTTTATTTTGAATACAACTTGTATGCTGTAAGCTCTTAAAGTTAATGCACTCCCAAACAGTCAATTGACTTTGTAAACCTGTATCAAGTCGATTGTTGTGAATTTTATGAGATGCAATGAATACTAGCTGGTGTCATCTAGTTTTGATAGAATCCCCTTTCTATACCTTTCTTTCTTGTGAAGTTCAGTTTAGCTTCTTTATGGATTCTGCGAAATATTTACTTAAAGGGTTTGTTTTCCAGGGTATGAAAGCGAGGATAGCTCAGCAAATGAAGTTAATCTTGATTCTTCAGGTTGACTTAATTTAAATGCCTTTCTTCGATTTTTTGATCTTTATAATATTGTATTATGTTGATGTTGATATTGTAGTCAAAAGATATGACGATTGGCACTTGGCAGATTCACCTACAAATGATGATGGCAGTGAAGGGGAGAATCACAAGGGAGATGTTAAGGCCACACGTTCGTCGACTGAGAACCATATGATAGACATACAAAATACCGATGCTGATAATCATGCAACGACATCTGATGGGCTAGACTGTGTCTTGAAAAGTAAATCAGTTTTCAAGTGTAAGTTATGCCCTAGAATTGTCTGTTTATCAGAGGAAACGTTAAAGGCTCATCTTAAATCCAAGGTTTTTACTCCCTACTATTATTACATCACTAAAAAAGAGTTTCAAGTGTATTTATCTAGTTTTTTTTTTTATTTATATGATAGAGGCATGCTCGGTCTGAGAAACTGTTGAAGGAAGGAAGGCTTAAGATGATGCTAAATAGCGATGGAGAAATAGAGGAAGCTGATGGAGAAACTCACCAGGAGAGGCATGCTTCAACTCTAGCTCTTGCAGAGGTCAGTTTCTTCTTCAGTTGCACATTTTGTCTGACTGCTAAGCATGCATCGATTTTTATGTTATTGCTCGTTTCTTTTTGTTTTGTGGGTCCATTCAAATATCTGATGGTACAAATTTTTAACCAACTGATTTATGTCAGTCGATTAAAAATGCAACAAAGGATTCAAAGAAAAACAGAGGGAGGCAGAGACAAAGACAGAGAAAGATATCAAAGGAGGTACGATTCTGTCACTTGTAATGTCGTTGTTATACTTAGTTGTAGAACAGAAGTATAAATCATGGTCCTTCGCTGCAGAAAACATCTGATGTCAAAAGTACAAAAAAATCAGCCAAGAAGAGGCGTAAAAGAGATGTTTGAACAGTGGGTGATCTTTTTAATCTGCAGCAAGGATAGTTCTACAGGAAAGATAGATGATGAACAACATTTTCCCCCACCAGCATGTACACGAGTTAAAGCATTACTTGAAAGTATTATTTGGTTTTACTATGTATTCAAAGTCACTTGAAATGTTGGTTTTGTAGTTGAGTCCCTTCAGTTTTGCTAGTCGTAGTCTGAACCATAAATTTTGAAACGTTGTCATTGTGTTTCAATAGTATCTGGAAGGTTTTCACAAGGAAATTCAAGATTGATTTGGTCTGCTTAATTTACACTTTATTTGAAAGCAATAGTTGGACACATTTTCACAAGGTACCGTTTAACAATGTCATAAAATTGAAGAATCTATTAAGGAGGTGAGCTTTTGAATTACGTCTGGACTTGGACACCTGCAAATTTGAGTTATTAGTCCTTTATGCTCTATTATATAACTTCATGTTGCTTTCATCTGTAAATTTAGATGGCCTGGGCTTTTATGTTCAAGGATGTCTCAATCTACAAAACCTGTACAAATTAGTCTGGTTCTTGTTCTTCATATGTTTTTATTTATTTTCTGGTTTTAGTGTAGATAAGTTCAACCATATGCACATCATTTGACTTAGTGCAATCATGATATATCAGTAAGGTTCAGTCGTTTACATGTTAATACTTTCAAGTTATAAACTGAAACTGATATCCCAAAAAGTAATCAAGTTAAAAATTCTTCAGGACAATATGTACATGAGATGGGACAACAATTGGCAAATGTACTTCCCCCTCTAAGTTGCAGACAAACGAATTATCATTTGCCACTACAAAAAACATGTTTATATTTACAAGCAAACGCTAATGAATATACTAAAATTTTGACCTAGTATGCAACAAACTCTGCATTCACTTGCCACCTGGAACGTCCATCTTCCGGGTTTGCATATGAAACAATTCGGCTATATCCGTGGCTGTGGTACAATCACTGGTATTTTTATCTGGGCGGGATCGGATGAATCTCGGGAATCTGACTGAAATGCCACGTGAAGGGTGTACTAAACCAATAGCAGCATGGTGAGCCGGGGATATGGTGAAATCGGCTCCTCGTATCTCCCAAACAAGTTCAGGAGTAAACCACATATCAGGCTCCTCGCCTGTTTGATAATAGGGTGGTTTCTCATTCTTAGGTAGTATCTTGTTGTCTATGAAGAACTCTTTCATCTGCAGGTTTCAATTGCAACTTTTATCTTGACATATTATTTTGAAGATATTGTTTGCTATTTGTGAAATATATCTAGAATTTAACTTTAAAAGAGACTCGGAGAAACTCGTGACCCAAATGAATACTTAAATATGGTACATCATAACAGGGGACAAACAGGTGGTGTAATGTGAAAATTTTAAAATTCACTTTGCGATTTTGATGTGAAACCAGAAATAGAAACACAGAAATTTACTCAGATCTGGAGAATATGAAAATATTGCAAACATTGCAGTTTGCTGAAATAATTGATGTTGAAGAAAGATGTGCCGCATGCGAAGTGTTTTCCTCTTGCATTTCAAAATTTATTGATCATTCCAACAAAAGTGTAGTGTTTTTTAGCATAAATGAATGTCTATAAAATGTCAAATACAACTATTTAGAAAGTTAATCACCTGCAACTCTGCAACATAAGGTGTATGATCTCCTAAACAGGCACATCTGAAGAGTACAAGTCCATATTTGACTACTGCTATGTGTATGTGACTATGTGTGTAAGCGGAGATACTAATTCTTAAGGCATCCAACACACCTAATGTGTATGTGTGTATGTGGGGATACTAATTCT
This sequence comes from Erigeron canadensis, assembly GCF_010389155.1. Classification (NCBI taxonomy): domain Eukaryota; kingdom Viridiplantae; phylum Streptophyta; class Magnoliopsida; order Asterales; family Asteraceae; genus Erigeron; species Erigeron canadensis. The sequence continues at coordinate 36,143,366 of NC_057762.1, read as the reverse complement.
CCTAGAGGATATCATTTCAACTGATTTAATACGAAAATGAGTCAACTCAGATTGTATGTTATTTGTAAAAGGTCAAAGGGATATATTACGAAAATGAGCTACATACAAAAACACATCAACTGGAACTGTATTTTATATGTAAAAGGCCAAATATATGGGGTTGAATGGGTCATAATCTATAGTTTATTCAAATAAGCTTACAGTCCTCTAAATCCTTTTATTTATTAAAACAAATTCTTAGTATTTGAACAATATATATTTTGTAACTACATATATACATTAACTATCAAGGTTTCAGAAAACATGGAGAAAGAATTTTGGTAGGTAAATCATATCCATTTGACCAATTGACCTGTCACTCATTACCCAACTCCCCACCTTAACTCATTTCCTATATATCTGTGTATGCATGTATTTGTGTATCCAACATGTCTAAGCCTTGACTCACGACAAGATAATACATTGATGTAGCATACATAACAAAAAACACAAACCTCTATATAGAAAGAATCAGAGAACCCAGACATCACACGGCAAACACTCTGATATTCTTCTGTGTCAGGGTCATAGCATGCCATGAGAAATGGGCTGTACCTGATAAACAGAACGCATATACAACATATTGTATAAAAGACGAGATCAAAAGCAAAGAGAGCTAGTACCTTTAACAAGTGACAGCATGACAATCACAAAGGTTTCATGAAGTCCAAATAGAAGAATGATTGTAATACTAATAGCAATGATACAGGATCTTACCATCCAGCCTTCCTTCCATTCCCAAACCAGGCTCCGATAGGAACCAAGTCCAGGGAATCATTTAAACCTTCTATATAATCTCGCTTGACCTGCAAACGACATATACCTACTGAGCATCTAGCATAAATTAAGACCATGTGATTAAGGATAAGAATTCTCTAAAGTTGCTTCAACTTTATAGGTAAAGTTGAAGCAACTTCAAAAATGGATTAAAATCAATGATCAAGATTTAAACCTGAATTTTTAAAATCAACCATTGATTTTAATCCAATGGTTCAAATTGCTCCAACTTTACCTATAAAGTTGAAGCAACTTTAAAGGATCTCTATCCTGTGATTAAACACTATAATAAAACCTTTAACCAAGAATCCGAACGCTCTGATGGGATATAACCAGCTTTAATGTCAAGAGATTTAACCATGATTCCTTCACATGAAGAATGGAAAGCATCGTCAAAGAATTGCTTCATCTTAGTTACTGTAGCTTCATTTTCCACGTAGGCATCATCCATATCCACCTAAAACACCATGGTTACTTAGAACAAGATAAACAATATAAGAAACTGGATTGTCAAATAGAAACATAACAAAATACTCACAGTTATTTCCCGTGCATATTCGAAATATCCTGTCTTCTCATCACCAAACAAATCTTTCAAATCTGAAATTAAAACCACAAATTAGACACCAAAAAATAATACCCATAACTGCATATAGAAATAGACAAATAGTACTCTTACATTTTCTTCTTTGGCGTAGAGGTAAATCCAATAGTCTGTGACATATAGTTGAATTAGAATTATTGGAGAACTGCAATATTAAGAGCATGAAACAATAGCGAGAAGAGAGAGGGAAAAAAACCCACTACTGTTTACTGGGAAAAACGGTAAATGCATAAATATTCAAATTCACAAATATCATAAGAGTAGGATCAAGATTATTACTGTTCTCCATTAGCAAACATGACATCAAATGCGAAGACACATACATCAACCTGCAAAGAAAGTATATCAGGCATTTCGTAGATACTGGAGGCTAAGAGACAACTAATTTCCAAGGTGAAATTTTTGTATCCGAGCTAAATAAAGGCCACGATTAAGGCTGGCAAATCAGGTCTTAACAGGTTCAGTGCGCACAAAATTCTCAGCTTTCAAACATGAAAATGACTCATTTAACACTTGCCTTTGATGATTTGAGTTTGACAGTTATTCGTTTTATGTATCAAAAAAGTTAAATGTTGAACTTTAAAATATTAAAAACAATTATTTTTAAAAATAGAAAAAGTTGCATAGTACATTTTTTTCTTAAAGGTACTTTAACAGGTCTTAACAGGTACCCAATTGCCAGCAAGAGCCACGATGCTTCTTTGTCTAACAAATTATGATGCTCAAAAAATAAAAATTCAAGCATGTCTTTCAGAGAATATAGACAGACCTTTATGTTATCTACTGCAATTACTGAATTTTTGCCTCCTCTGTCACGTGAAGATAGTTCTTGAAATGATAAAAGCTTGGTACCCTTTTTTCTATCAACAGCAACCACCTGAACTCGAAAATGTTGACATTAAGTAAATTACGTAATACGTATTAAGTAGGGAATGAAGATGAAAAACAATCATGATGAGATTCAAATATGAAGACATACCTCGGCATCAATTATAAAAGTAATAATATCAGCTTTGCAAAGCTCATTTATTGTTCTTATAACATCAGGAAATCTAGATGTTGTTTCGTCCCCCTTTCGTGAAAACACGCGTATAGATCCATCAGCTAATTTGTGAATTTGTGCACGCTGACCATCATATCTATAATATAATTAACAATGCTAAAGTTTAGCAAAGCCTTTAGTATAATATGATCTGTACTCTAGTGAACATATAAATGAATAAGTACAAAAGATATAAATATGAAGTATCAGATTCAATAAACAAAAACTTACTTAAATTCACAAGTAAATGCTTTTCCTTGAAAATCTTTCAACACTTGAGGGATTCCATTAGTAATTCTACAATAGGACCATTAAAACAATTCATATACTCCCTCCGTCCCATATTAAGTGTCCAAATTTGACTTTTTGAGTCTTTTTCTTTCAACTTTGACCATGAATATTTTTGTTTATGTTATATATATAACATATATGAATCGATTGAGTTTTAAATGTACTTTTCATTGATATAACTTTCATCAACTAATATATAACACAAAGATATTTACGGTCAAAGTAGGAAGAAAAAGACTGACTAGTCAAAATAGGACAATTAAAATGGGACGGAACCACTGACAATTAAAATAAGACTAATATCAATGAAGTGATAAACCATACTTCGCCAGCATTGGCTTAATTGGTATGCTGGGAACCACTGACAATGTTGCTGAAGAAAATTTCACCCCCTTATCCATGATGGAAGGAATGAGCAGGTCCTGAAGAATTAAGTAGTGCATTAATGCATCAATCTAAACTAGTTGTAGAAGAGAAACAAAATAGACTGTAAGGTAGTTAGTTTCTAATATTAATAGAACAACATATCACATTCAGGCACATAAGATACCAATCCTATTAACCTGAAGTAAATCATTACACAATGTCTAGTGCAAAAGAACATTTACCATATTTGGGAGCATGTTATATGCTTCAATAACTGCTGCAGATAGACCCTAATAAGAGATATACATTCATAGAGATTAAGTAAACCTGCTTGACCCATTCTCTAGTTAGGGACAAAACACACCTACCTGAGATCATCGTAAGAACATACCTGAAGCTTTTCTTTCAGATTTTCCATGGTTTTTCCATCGCTAGAGTTCATAACGATGGCGTGCGCTAATGCAGGCAGGACAGTTTTCATCATGGCCCCGATTCTCAAATTCCTAACCTAGAAATTACCAAAAAAATAAAATATAAGATACTGGAATACATCGCATGATCATACACAAATGAGATAACATGTCCTATCGAACTCAGATATCCAATTTTGAGGTGCTGGTTACAAAATGTGAAAAAAATCAAAAAAATACCCAGACCGAATACTTACCAAGGTTCTAACTATAAACTTGATCTCCATTTCTCTACAAGATCTCATTAGATTAACAATAAGGTTTCTCTTTCGCATGGTACTTCCGCTACCTGTTTGTACACTGAAAATATTAAGATAGAATTAGTTTCCATATTAGTATTAGTTTACATATTATTAGTTTTGATGTATTAGATTAGTAGACTCTATAAATACAACCTCTTGTAATCCTCGTTATCAGATTTGTTTCTATCTCAATCCAAATATATTATAGATCTCTTGGAACGCACAAATTTGTCCAATGCCAGACCAGTTCCATCTCCACTTTCTACATCTGTGGTTGTCTAATGGTGATAGCAGTGCTTTCTCGGATACTATAAAAATACCGAAGTATTGTTGGGGGTCTCCAGTATGCTACTCTTTCTAGGCCTGATATCGCATTTGCTGTGAACAAAGTGTGTCGATACATGCGTTCCCCGACTGAGAATCATTGGCCAGCTATTAAGCATATTCTTCGTTACTTACAAGGGACATCCAGTTACGGATTACGCATCTCTAGCAACTCATCAACTCAATTACATACTTATGTCGATGCTGCCTTAAATGCTATTAATGCCTACTCTTATGCTGATTGGGTTGGTTGCCCAGATGACCGTCGAACCACGAGGGGATTTGCTATATATCTAGGATCTAATCTTGTCTCTTAGTCTGCTAGAAAACAATGCACTGTATCTCGGTCATCCACGGAGGCTGAGTACAAGGCTATGGCTGACACTCTCGCCGAACTTACATGGCTTCAATCTCTACTTCAAGAATTGCGCAATCCTATACATACTACTCCAACATTGTGGTGTAACCATCTAGGCGCTACTTATTTGTCAGCTAATCCAGTCTTTCATGCTCGCACAAAGCATGTGGAAATGGATTTTCATTTTGTACGAGCAAAGGTTGCTCAAGGAAATTTGTCAGTAAAGTTCATATCTTCACATGATCAGATTGCTTGCTGATGTTTTTACGAAGGCGTTATCTTCGGATCGGTTTATGCTGTTGCGATCCAAGCTAAGAGTCGAACAACGGCCTTAGCTTAAGGGGGCGTGTTAAGATAGTATTAGTTTCCATGTTAGTATTAGTTTACATATTATTAGTTTCCATGTATTAGGTTAGTAGACTCTATTAATACAACCTCTTGTAATCCTCATTATCACAATTCAATACAATTACCTACAAGGTTTTTCATAAATAATATATTAATATGTAAGAACAAATGGATTCTTGTACCAGACAGATACATCATAGAAAATTAGGATTATATTACAAAATTATGTCGCGAAAGTTAAAAGGTGTGTTATTTTTACAGTAAATAACATTTGCTAAAAAAAACTGGCAATATAAACAAAAGCCAAGGGCATCACCAAAATGTAAAGGGAAAGAAAAGTAAGCTAGAGATTGATCATATATTTACATAACCAAAGTCCAAAGCCATATATCATAATATATTTGTCTAACGCAAATTAAGAAAATCATGAAACTATATGGTAGGTGGAACACACAGCACATATTCATCTCATTATTACATAACTATTTGATCATGCATAACCATGTCATATTTACGAGACCAACATATTCAATAACTCCGATCAAAACAGACCAGGATTGTGTACAAAGTTCATACCTTATCTCCCGAAGCACAGAAAAAACACCACGGATTGAGAGTGGGGCTGGGGGTGCAAGTAGCTTTTGTGTCTGGCGGCAAAGTTGAGCAACATCACCTTAATCGAATAAACGAATTAGCATGAGATAAATATGCACAAGATAAGACTTTGCAATCATTGATCATATTCGCATACCAAGATCACCTAAGCTGTTGTACAAATCCCGAATCTTTGATTTGTTGGTCCCACATGCCTCTTCCAATGCTGCCGTGACGACACTTCCACCAATGTTTAGTTCCTGCACCGTAAGCCGATAGATATGGTGATATACAATACCATTCAGGTTGCATAAAACCAAAGGCCTTGGGCAATTGATCCTGTAATTTTTCCAATTGCTGGAAATATATGGGTTCAAACTTAAACATCTCCCACAAGTTATTCTAAGAGTTTATTTCCAATTGACCACGAATAACCGTCAGCATCAACAATCTCGTTGTAAATGCATGCTATAGAATTCTTCTATTGCATAAAATACAGTAGTTATTAATCAAAGAGAGAACACAAGCAAATGCGCACCACAAGCAGACATACTAACCATATTTTCATGTTCAGGTGCAATCTTGTTTATGCATAGGTACACGGCCGGCAGCACATCCTCTGGTGACAAAATTAACAAGCTGTTTGAAAATATAGCAGGTAAGGACAGCACAAATCGTAAAAGCTAGATACCCAGTTACACAAACTGTTGAATCAATGGTGAGATTTATAACAGAAAGCACAATAGCAGACCTCCTAAACATATTGCATAGCATAGATGTAGCTCTAATCTTTCCTTTTTTGTCCTCCAGCAGGCTGAATGTCCTGGCAATGTGTAGATAGGGAGCAGGCTGTCCATCTTTCCAGCAGGCTACAACATTCAAATCTTAGTATTATAAAAGTTTTCAAGTTGAAAACTCAAATAGATGGAATAGCTAACTTCATCGATAGAACATAATCTTAAGAGAAAGTATTAGTGTTTCATTGATAAAATGTATATGGGTAAAGCCCTAGGCATCAGCCTTTTACAAGAAACTTCAACATATTTGGGCATCATATGTGTATATTAACATAAATTAAGAAAGTTCAGCTACACTGAAAACTCAAAGTAGCAAAGACCAACCATGGTCTGTCGGAGAATACTTCTCAAGTGGTAGTGATACAAGATCAGAAGCAACATTTCCAGCTGGTGGTTGAGGTGTCAAAGATTCTATTTGTTGCTTGGACGCGGGCTTTTCACAATTATTTCTATCTAGTACTTTAGTGTCTTGACCAGAGATATAAGCTTTAACTGAACAGCTACCCTGGGCTAAACTCTTTTTTGTTTCATTTTGTTGATCTATGGAGTTTGTGTAATACAGGTCAAGAGCCTTATTAATATCTCCCTTTGTCTCCTGTAAAATAGTTGTAGCATAGTCACGCAATGACTCGCTGCCATCAACGATTTGTATAAACTGATCTACATCATCTTTGTAATGCCCAATCGCATCACTAGGCAGCGAGTTGTCATCATTGTCAGATTGTTCAGGCAAAGTTCCCATGCTAGAAACTTGAGAAACCATAGGTGAAAGCTTATTGAAGAATTTAGTGATCGTGTATTGCTTTGGTTCACATTCCGAAGTTAATTTTGGCTTCTTGCCTGATTTGCTATCATTAGTAATTCGCTTTTGGTTAGGAGAAATACTGGTCTTACTCGGTTGTTTAATGGTAGATGGTTTTTTCCTTTTACTTGAAGAAGTGTCCTTACTTCTTTTCAAAGTTTTAACAGGAGTTAAAGGTGACGAAAAGCCTTTAGTAAAGCTTTTAATGGACACAGAGGTGGATGAAGCATTGGCCATGACCTCCTTGAGAATATCAATTGAGCTGTCTTGCGATGCAGAAGCAGATGTACTAGTAATGACCTGCTCGTGATATTCAGTTTCATGTTCATAAAAATTAGAAACTGCTTCAACAACGTTCTTTCCTGATCTACTAATAAGATCCATCATCTGATCTCTAGTAACCCAAGAAGGCAAGCAATCACGAAGTTCCTCAATAACTTCATCCGTTTCCTTGTCCGTCATCAGCACCAAATCCCTCGAACCATATTCCTCTTTCTGATCACAAACTGGGCTGGAATCATTTTGAGCATCTACTTCAGCAAGAGCCGACTCTTTTCCCGAACCCGGCAACTTTTCCTTTAGCCTGTTTGAATCCCGGGACCCACGATGAAATCCCATCAAAAAATCCTGCTTGATAGCCATTTCATCAACCAATCCAGCAAAATGCTTCAGCATTTTATTCACATGCTTCCCATCAAATTTCTCAACATCCACGCCTACAGTTGGAATAACACGTTTAGGTCTTAAAAATTTCACATACTCTCTAAGCTCTTCATAATTCGAATGCTCACTGTACGGCACTAAATGTATCTCAAACTGATCCTTCGTCCTCATAGCAAACTTGTTACGCTTCACTTCATAAGTCCAGCCAGTGGGCACAAACCCCACCACCTTAGAATATCCTCTAGCTTCCATAACCTCCTTCATCTTCACAAAATTCGGCCTAAAATACGGCCAAGTCTCACCTAACACATTCCACCCAATCACATGAACATCACTCTCACACTCCTTATCAGTAAACACCCCATCATCCCCAAAACCCAAGGTCTGCAAAATCCCCATCTTTTTATCGTCAACATATATCTTCCTACCACACCTACGCGAAACCTCAACCAAAATCTTCTCTTTCCCAATAACATAAGTCGCAATAAGAAACAAAATTGACTTCCTTTCACCCTCATTCTCACCCTTATACTTATTAATCACACTAACAACATAATCAATAGACTCCTGTTGCAAAGGAAACACATATTTCGGGTTACAATAAGTCGTATCCAAAAAAACAGCATCCGCACCAACAAACTCACCCAGATTACGATCCAAAACCATTGAACTACTAAACCTAAAGTCACCAGTATGCACATACCTCTCATAACTATCCCCCTCCCCAACCGGTATTTTAAACAAAAACTGCACCGCACCAGGACAATGATTAGCGTCAACTAACGTAACCTCACATCTGTCAACCAAAACCGTCTGCGACAACGGCAGCGACACGACAAACGCTTCACTAACCTTAAGTATTTGAACAAGTAGTTTAGCAGTAACATGTGAACAGTAAATTATACCTTTGGACCAAGTGGAATTGAGACCGGTGTAGTGATCGGAGTGGAAATGTGACAGGAAATAGGAAACCGAGTGATCACCTGAAAAGCGGAAACCGTCTACGATGAATTTGGTATGGGGAATGAGTTTAGGGAGAGGGAAATCAGGTGGAAATGGAGGGAGGTTGGAGTTAGAGGATAGTATTGAAAATGATGACTGAGGCGGTGGCGGATATAGCGGTTGCGGTGATTTTAGGAATAAAGTTGTGGAATTTAGGGTTAGGGTTTTGGATTTGGGGGTTATTGATGATGATGGTGATAATGATGTCATGTTAGGTGTATATAAGCATGAATTTAGTAATAAGATAATGATTTAACAGATATGGAAATATATATGTGTATATGCATATATTATATAGATATATACTTACCGGTTGTTTGGCCGGAGAAGATGACGGAAGTGGGCGGTGAGTGTGGTGGCGCCAAAATTGTTTAGGACATTAGAGAGACCATTTACATAAAGTATCCCTCTACTCTAGTATGTATTTCACAACTGACTTTTTTTTTTTCTCTCAATGGATGTCGGATACTTTGATTATACTTTGTATAAGACTAACGCACTAATTGAACTAACCAAGACGGATGGAGCTTCTAGCCTCCTTAACTTCACGTTCGGTGAAAAACCTACTAACTCGTCTGCCCATCAACACGATAACTGATTAATGATAAACATAATACAACCTTAGATATAAATTTAGGTCTTATAATCATTTATAATCATGATGGATAAAAGTTATACAAACATATATAAAGGCTATGCTTGACACAAGTTTTTCAGGAGCTTTAACTTTTTGTTTTAAACTAAAAACTTTTAAAATGTTAAAAGTTTTAGCTTTAGCTTTTATTCGTAAGAAAAAGCTGTAAAATAAAACGTTACCATATCAAACACTTTCAAAAAAATAAAAGCTCTAACTTACAATTTTGCTTAAAAGCTACAAGTTACAACTCCAACTAAAAATTAAAGCATTTTGCCAACATACCCTAAATCTTTGGAATCATCTCATATCATTCGTAAAATATCGACCTTAATTAATTACGAGTATAAGTTTTTTATAATCTCGTTTTGATATAAATTTGTTTGTTTTTTAACATGACATACGACATCGAAAATTATACTCGTAGTTAGCATTTTGATAATGACTAGGCACCAAAGTCTTGATGAATTTTCAACGTGTAGAATGCAGAGAGGTATTAGATTAAGAAATTTGGCAAAAAAATTTTAATCCCAATTAAATATAACAACATATTAAAAGTAATTAAAGATATTATCTAATCTTATACTACCTCCGTCCCACCAAAAGTGTCCAATTTTGTTTTGTCAAAGTCTTTCTTTTGTATCTTTGACCATAAATATCTTTTATTACATTATATAATATTTGATGAAAGTTATACTCAATGAAAACATATGGAAAGCTCTATCAACTCATATAACTTTTATCAAATATTATACATAATAAATAAAAATATTTAAGGTCAAAGTTGCGAGACAAAGACTTTAAAAATTCAAAAGTGGACACTTTTGATGGGACGGAGGAAGTATTAAATTACGTACTAACTGTAAAAAATCATAAAGATGAATATTTATTTTATATCCATAATTACAAATGAATTGTTGCTTAAATAATATTACAAAACTATAAAAATAAAAACATCTACCGCAATTTCGTTTCCTGTGCTTACATATCTAACTTCACAGATAAATTACTTTTTAATATCTTTCTTAATTATGTTTTCTAAAAATTTTGATGTTGCATTTTTTTATACATATACATATTTATCTATTTGTAGAGATATAAAACGATTACGAGATGATGTGTTTGATAGTAATTATTATTGTTATTTTTTTTTTGAACGACATTCTAATCTACTCCTACTTCTAAATTACACGTATGCCTGGGATGAAACTCAGGACTCTCAAAAAATCCCTATTAATCCACCCCACAAATGTGAGAAGTGAGATTCGAACTCAGGTGGATCCCCCTAAGATCAAAGACCTCACTAATGGGTCACCAACCCCCTATTATTATTGCTATTATTATTACTATAGTTTATTTTCATACGTATACATCGTACAAAAATATTTAAAGTAGTTTTTCTCTCAATTTTATCGATATTCCTTTTGTTCCCTTACAATATGAAAGGTAATTGTTCATCATGCGTTACAATTTTTTTCTCTTGCTTTTCTTAATTGATTAGCCATAGGCATGTAATCTGGTTTTACATATTGTATAATCACTTATATATTTAGAGCAACATAATTATAATAGACATCGTTATATATATTTCAATTGTGGAATAAACTACACAATAAAATTATGCTAACTAAACTAACTTTTTGGTTATCAGTATCAATGTTACAAACTTTAAAAAATTAATTCAATAACCGCACAACGTGCGGATAAGAAACCTAATTTACCTATAAATAATTAGCAATGCTTACACGTATAATCAATTATAGAAGGTTTTAGTTTTTAATATTCTAATCATACCCTGGTAATCAGCAGGGTCATTAGCTAGTTGTTTATTGAAAGAAGTGTATTCTTAAATATCAATCAGAAAAGCAATCTTCATACACATAGCAATCTTCATAAGCTAATGAAAACGATTTTATTAAAACTGAGCCAAATAACGATTAAGAAAATGTTTTCCTAATGTCACATACCGACTGAATGTTGTGAAAATTTTTTTTGACAACTGAGCTAAACATTAAACAAATCAGTTTCCCCCAAGATATAGTCTGCATTCCATGACTTCTCATCCATCCAAACTTCCGGAAGACCTTTCTTTAGTGCTGTCACCAAGTTCTCAAAATAGGATTTAGTCACTTTTGTCAAAGTGGCTAACTTTTGCCGGAACTCACTGAACGCTTCTATTGCGTCTCCAAAGTTTGCAAGTCCAATGTCAGATTTTAGCTCCTTCCCTGCACAATGATGAAGCCTTTCTAACACACTCTCTGCTTCGCCCTGCAAATACTCGAACATATTCTTTTTCCCCTCTTCGTTTTCAGGTATATAGTAACCATATGCATATGTCCACTTCAGTATTCTTCTGCACTTAACTATCTGCAACCAAGCATCTTCAATGAACTGCAATTGTGTCACGGATTGATGGTAAATAGAACCAATCTGCTCAAGACGATTACTTTTAATATCCTCCAAATCAGAAAGCGCCTTTTTCTTTGATTTCTCATTAGCAGCCCATCTTTCATAGTAATGTGTGTATTTCACAATCGATTTCTTAGCTCTCTCTCGTGTTTCTTCCTCATCTTTAAAGCGTTTTTTATAACGATTGCAACCACGATGGCCCCGATAAGGCTGAAGACATATTCAACAAAATTCATGACGACAAGGGGCCCTACAAGTCATATGAATACACCCTTCGTTCTTCTCAATCGACCTTTTACACTTTGGACAAGGCTTAGTATATGCAAGTATCCAGTTAGTATTCTCAGCCTCAGCCGAATTTTTAATCATCCATTTAGCCACGGTGTCGCAATCCAGTTAGTATTCTAACAAACCTACATACTCCCTAACTTTAAATTCGTTATCAAACCAAGCTTCTTGAACGTCACCGACACTCCAATTATAACGAATTAAAAGCACGCATGCATCATGTTTATTAATAGATAAAACAGACATAACCTCGTTAATATCGTTGTTTAGACGTTCAGACAGTTCTTCTTTTTTCAGAGTAAGAGATGATGAAGTTTTTTTGCTAGCATCATCGGCTAATTGCGGCTCGCTATCATGATGATCATCGCCGGAATCATTGTTGTCATGATCATCATTGTGATCATAATCATCCATCATGTCATCATCCATTATATATATATCTTCTTCATAATCGGAATCCATTATTAGATATACAGAGAAGAAGTGATGAATTGGGGAATGTGTTAAGTGCGGCTGAGGAAAACGAGTAATGATGTCGTTATATATATATGTTAGGGTTGAGGTGAAAATTTATATATTATGAAAATTGTATCTATAGTTAATCTAGAGATCAAATATATCTCAATCTCTACGAATATATCTCTAAGATCTTTATCTATCTATACTCCCTTATAAAAAGTATTAGATTTTCTTAAATTCAGCACTTTTTTTCTTCCCAAAATATCCCTAGTTAAACATAAAACCCATATATACCCTCTTTTTCTCATTCCCTCTAATCATTATTGCACACTCTTATCGACCTTTTATCACCCTCTGCCGCCGCTCACCTTCTCCACTGTCTCCCTCAATCTTCACCACCTCCTTTTTATATTGTCATCACCTTCTACCCGCCGCAATGCATGGGCACTATGCTCGTAGGGTGTTAAACTATTTAGCATTTTTCTTAATAAAAAAATTTTAACTTATGGGTTTTGCTAAACGAAACCCTAAATGTTTTCATTAACGTGCATTAATTAGTTGTACACTTATCATAAAATTAAGGGGTGGACTTTTAATAATTTGTACAAGTTTACCAATTAATGGGTTGATATCCTAGTGGCATCCTAGACTTCTAATGAATACTTGTCAGTTAACCAAGGTTCAAATTCAAGAGGTGCAAATTTTATCTCAAATGACATTCAATGACGTAGATGTCGTGCCGTTTGACAATCTATCCGGATGTTTTCTTGTGAACTATCACGTTGGCTCCGGTGGGTATAGATACCACGTATGGGGTGAATAAGCTCTGAAAAAAACGAACTTTTAAAAAAAGTCAATGTTATTTTGTATTTTGTTATCATTATTAATATTATACTTGTTTTAATATCCTTAAAATTGGCTATGTATATTGCACAATTAGATTTCTAATATGTTCAAACGTGATAAAAAAAAAAAAACTATAAATTTTTAATACATTAAATTTATAAACATTAACATAGATGATGCCACTTCATGGAGGTTTTTAACGGTTTACGTGAGCTATATGATATCAAATAAACAGATGATCTTCATGGTTTATGTCAAAAAAAATTTATTTTTTGTTATTTTCAAAAATATCATACAAATAAAGTTCTGATCAAGTATTTTAATTTGAAATTAACATTGTTACAACACCTCGACCGTTGTTTATTTTTACCGCTGCAAAGTGCGACACCCATTTATAATTTATATATCATCTATAATGCTAATCAACAAAGTTAGGTCAAGTGATTAATATTTTTATCATTTGAAGATAAGGTCAAGGTCAAGAGTTTTGACCTCATGTCTTGTAAGATCAAAAGTTTTTTTCTATCTTAAATAAAATTTCTCACTTTAGATACAGGTAAAACTGGTTACAACTTAAACATGTAGATACGGTATTAGGTGTTAGTACCATGGTTGTTGACTCGTAAGTTTTCACAAGATCCGAAAACATGATTTTTTTGACTCGTGACTCGGAACATGACTCGACTCGTAAGAGTCACGACATTTTTAAGTACTACATAATATAGTTTAGTTATATTCGTTATCTTAATAAATTTACCAAAGTATTAACATAATACTTTATTAACATAATACTCGCGCATTGCGACGGATACAAGTGATACCACAAAATAATACTACACCAAAGTAACACATATATTGGGCCTGTCTATCCTTATTCGCCATAGATTAAAGTAAAATTCGTTTTGGAAAGGAGAATGAAGGCTATATATAGTAAAGATCTGTACATAAACAAAAGAAACATCTGATAGAAAAAGAGACGGGGTGGGGAAGAATGAAAGGAACCAATAATGGCATGTAAAGAAATTGTGGGTCACGAAGTGTCTTGGATTAAAAAAAAAAAAGTCAATAGTGTGTTGGATAAAAAAAAGTCAAATTAAGGGTAATCTTGTTTTTGCGCATCTCTTCTTTTCAAGTATAGGCCATAATCATTATAAAGTAGTATAGAATTATAATAAATAAACGTGACAACTAATTAAAGATTAAACAAATCAGTTTCCCCTAAGACATAGTCTGCATTCCACGCCTTCTCATCCATCCAAACCTCTGGAAGACCTTTCTTTAATGCAGTCACCAAGTTTTCAAAATAGGATTTAGTCACTTTTGTCAAACTGGCCAACTTTTGCCGGAACTCATCGAACGCTTCTATTGCGTCTCCAAAGTTTGCAAGTCCAATGTCAGATTTTAGCTCCTTCTCCACGCAATGATGAAGCCTTTCTAAAACACCCTCCGCTTCGCCCTGCAAATACTCAAACATATTCTTTTTCCCCTCTTCGTTTTCGGGGATATAGTAACCATATGCATATGTCCATTTCAGTATTCTTCTGCACTTGACTATCTGCAACCAAGCCTCTTCAATGAACTGCAACTGTGTCACGTTTTGATCGTAAATAGAACCAATCTTCTCGAGAAGATCAGTTTTAATCTCCTCCAAATCAGAAAGCGCCTTTTTCCTTGAATTCTCATTAGCAGCCCATCGTTCGTAGTAATGTATGTATTTCTCTATCGAATTCTTAGCCCTCTCTCGTGTTATGTCCTCTTTAGTTTTCGCGTGTTCTTCATAATGATTGCAAGCATGATCGTACCCACCAAAAGACCCAAGACATAACCAACAAAAGTGATGACCACACTTGCAAGTCATGTGCATACACCCTTCGTTCTTCTCAATTGACTTTTTACAATTCGGACAAGGCTTAGTATATGCAAGTATCCACTTAGTATTCTCAGCCTCGGCCGAATTTTTGATCACCCATTTAGCCACGGTTTCGCAATCAAGAGGACGATGCGCGTCTTCCGAACACTTCCAACAAAAACCATACTTACAACCACAATATACATCAAAATCATCATCACCGGTCTCCATATCATGGTCATCCTCAGCAAACTCAACCGCGTACTCGCACCCAGGACCCGGACACCACTTGACCTTTTTATTACGCTCAACGTATGACATAACAACGAACCGGTCGTATCTTTTCTTTTCCTCATCATCAACAAGCACGTTAACCATATCGGGGCCCACAGCAGCACCACACTTGGGTTGGGGACACTTGAGAGTCAGACAACCCATCCCACCATCAATAGAAGTAGAAACATAACTTTTCCAACACTCATTGCAAAAAGAATGACCACATCCACAATTTGCAGTATCTATAACCCTAACAGACTCGAAACAAATACCACAAAGAACCAGTTCATTAGACGTTTTCGGGAACTTAACATCCGGATCAACGTCTAACAAACCGACACTCTCCCTAACTTTAACTTCATTATCAAACCAAGCTTCTTGAACGTCACCGACACTCCAATTATAACGAATTAAAAGTACGCATGCATCATATTTAGTAATAGATAAAACAGACATGACCTCGTTAATATCGTGTTCTAAACGTTGAGCCAGATCATCTTTTTTCAGAATCAGATGATTTTGTTTGTCAGCAATTGGTTCCTCGCTATCATCTTCTTCTTCTTCTTCTTCTTCTTCTTCTTCTTCATATCCATCGCCATGATCACTATCAATGTCATCATCGTACATATCTTCACGATCATCTTCAAATGGATCCATGAACTGATCGAGTTGATAAATTGAGATTAAAGTGCGGCTACAATATATATAGTCTATTTATTTATATTATTAGGGTTGATCGAGACGTGAGAATTTATATACTC
Organism: Erigeron canadensis; assembly: GCF_010389155.1. Lineage (NCBI taxonomy): Eukaryota > Viridiplantae > Streptophyta > Magnoliopsida > Asterales > Asteraceae > Erigeron > Erigeron canadensis. The sequence continues at coordinate 36,127,125 of NC_057762.1, read as the reverse complement.
GTAGTATTTATAGGAGATTGTGTTTTTGGTAAGGCCTCTCCTTATAAGGATTAGAGTCCTGACTGACACGTCAGCAGGACTCCTCTCAGGACTCTCCCTGCCTATAAGACAAGTTTCTTCAAAACTTCTTCGCCCACACACATACACACACCTGCAAATTTTAAAAACACACACACACGACACACTATACATACAGAAAGAGACACACACACCCAGATATGTATATATATATGTATATATATAGATATTTATCCCACAAAGAAAAAAAAGTTTTTTTTTTATTCCCTCCTCCGCTCCTCCTGGCCCACACACGCGTCTTCAAGAGTCCTCGTGAGGACTGGTTCGAGGGACGCACACATTTGGACGATCGCTGTCAATGGCGTCTTGCGTCTTCCAAATCAAGGACGGAGGGAGGACTCCCTTATAAGAACCGCCCTAAGTCTATATCGTTTGGGTTTTTCCTAAAAGATAATTGTATTTAGTTAATTTATATAGAATATATAATAATATATCTCAATAATAATATTTTTATATAATAAATATTTTACTTATAATATATCTTTTAGGTTTCTCCTTATAACGAAGAGATCCTCCAAGACTCCTCTTAGGACTTCTTCGCCGCATCATCAACTCTTTTATTATATTATATACTAGATGTAAAACCCGTGTTAAACACGGGCTGTTTTTTAAAAAAGTTGTGGGTTATTTTTTTGAAGAATAATTTTCGACAGGTAAATAACTTTCAACAAATATAGTAGTAAAACAAAACAAAATAAGAAAAAAAACCATTAGATTATTACCTTGCATCATCATCGGCTATTTTTAATCTGCTTACTATTACAAGTCCACAATAATAAATCTGAATATATCAAGAGAAAGAAGAGAGAAATATTTGATTCAAATCTAATTTTGAATATTGATATGGAGTTGTATGAAAACTCTCTTTTCTGTTAAATGGAGAAGTTTTCTCTTTCATTTGTCAGGCACAACTTTTTTTTGTATATCCCGCCTAAACTTTATCTCGCCCAAACTCTTTTTCCTCTTTCTATAAACACTGTCAATTTTAGAACCCTTTTTAAATCCTTTTATTAATAATTTATATATTACATCATCAACGTGAAACACAACTTGTTGGCTGCTCCTTTTTTGTTTATGATATCATTTTTATGTATGAAAGTTTAAAATTCCCCTAAAAAATTTTGTTTTTACAATCTTTAATTAATAAATAATCATACAAAGTAATACCTATTATATATGAATTTTAATGAAATTTACATTTGAATCCTTTGTATGTTCTCTTTTGCAAGTTAGAGAAAGTTATTGTATCTGTTGTAACCGAAAAAAAGAGTCTAGTGACTTTATTAAACTTTAAAATTCCTTTAAGTTTTTTTTGTTTTTACCATCTTTAATTAATAGACAAGCCAATACAAAACAATATCTTTTATATATAAGGCATTTTACTAAACATACTTCTAATTTACTTGTATGTTAATTTTTTGTGACAACAAAAGTATAATTAAACAAAAAACATAAATAATTTTAAAAAGTAAAAAAAATGAAATCAAAAATTACTTTATCTTTCACTTTACTTAACTCTTTCATTTTACTTTATCCACATACTTAACTCTTTCATTTTACTTTATCTTACACTTCACTTTACTCTTTCACTCTAAATCGATTAAATGGTGGTGGTCTCACAAATTCGACAATGGCTGATCAAGTAAGATATTCTACGAATCTCTTATCACTTACGTTTTATTTTGTATTTCCAACATCTTTAATTTATTGTAGTTCATCTATTATATGTGTTGTAGTAAGCAAATGAAGTTAGGGTTTCTATACTTTTAATAATAATATATAATTAAAATAGAGATTTTCGATACAACATATTACAAGTGAATCTTGTATATATATATATTGATGATTGTTTTTTAGTAGTATATGTATATGTATATATATATATATTTATCCCATGTGATTGCTGAATTTAATAGGATTTCAAAAAAAAATTTTGTTTTTAGGTTTTCGGAATTTGATAACATGACACTACTATATTTGTTTAGGTTTTAGATTTATACACCAAAAATGAAGTGGGGGACCATCTCTGTTTTTTGAAAAAAAAATGATTTTGTTTCTATTTTTGATGTATTTTGTTTTCCTTTTTAAAGACTGGGGGACCATCTAGGTTTTTTGTTAAAAATAATATATTCGTGGGATGTTTTTAATATTTGTAATATTCACGAATTTTGACCTATTTGACAATGTGATTAATTGTAACACCCGTGGTGATGGACCCGTTGACTTTCGTTAATTATGCAGGTAACATTTGCTTTTTCTTTCCGGATTCATCCTTCATATGTATAACTCATGCTTCTAGTAGACTAAATGTGGCGAAATCAGAAAATAGACTAATTCGTAGAGTATTAGTCTAAATAGACAGAATGAGACTAATTCGTAGAGTATTAGTCTAAGTGCTGGAACCCCACACCCCCTTATCTTAGACTTATTTCCCTTCCACCCATCTCATTCTATCTTCCCTTTCTCTCTCTACTTCTCTCTCATGAACACACACAAACACATATCTCCCTCTCTCTAGATTTCTATCATATTTATGGAAATTTAAGCAAGATTAAAACTAGAATAATAATCTTCATGATCTTCTAAACAACATATCAAAGATTTGAAGGTCAAAGTCCAAGAAATTCTTCCATCTAGCTAAAATTCGGGTTTGACTCCTTGAAGATAATTTTGGTAAGTAAAACTCATCTCAAATCCACCATTTTATGTTTATAATCATGTTTCTAGTCAAATCCAAGTGTTCTTGAGTGAAATTGTAGGTCAAAAGTGAAATGGGTCGAAATTAGGGTTTCAAAGTGGGTAAACTAGGTCAAATCCGAATCTAAACTTAAAATGGATGTTCTAAATCGATTTTTGCAGTAGATGTACCTAATTTTCGTTCATATATACTTCCAAATGAGTTCCAAGCCTTCAAAAAGGCAATTTGGTTGATTTAGGGTTTTTGCAAAAGTCAAAGTGGGTCAAAAACGGGTTTTGATGATTTTGTGAGTCATGGGTTAAACTTTTGAAGTGGGTTATGTTCGTTAATGTTATTTCATGTCTAATAAAGCATGAAATTCAGTTTTGAAGCATTACAAACCGGTTTCAAGTGTCTAATTAGGGTTTGGATGTTCTTGGTCAGGTTTGACTTTTTAGTCAAACCATTCTTACCCATGTTGTAGCCTACTTCCTTCTTGTATGTCTTTAACTCGTTTAATCCTTGTCAAGTCGATTCTTAACATCCTTTTAATCTCGTATCAATCCAACAAACATCGTTTTGATTCTTATGATTGAACGAGTCCCGAATAATAAAATTATGAACGTGTATTGATATGCATATATGTATAACTATAGGTTGGGATCGTGTGACGAATATTGTGCGCTTGTGATCATTCTTAACTTGTTTATGCCGACAAAGGTGAGTTTCGTAAACCCTCCCTACTCAATTGAGATTCGGGCCGAAAAGTGTACGTGCTTGTTATTGTTGCTTAATCGATTGATTGATTGTTCCATTGACACATCGACTTGCTGCTTGGTTAATTATGCTTTCGCTTATGTATACACGTTGTGATTTGGTTAGTTGTACATACATATAAGACGATCTTACTTTCAATGAACTGGAGATGTGGTGGGAAGGCTGCAGGTGACCCTATATATAAGCATCAAAGGTTCCTTGAAAATAAAATCGTATGAAGTGTATGTGCATTGTGTTGTTGGATGATGGAAAACGTTTTGATATGGAACGGGACATAGGACATTGCATGATAATATTTTCCCCTATAACGTATTATAGATTTGTGATAACGAGTAAGTCTACGATTTGTGGCATAACGTGATTCCGCCATGTCGATGGCATAACGAATAAGTCCATATTTGTGGCATAACGTTGTTGTTAATGATATTGTTTAACGTGTATATTGTATATGAATGCTTAGTTGTAACGTAACGTTGATATTGCGCATTTGAAATGATTTGATATTAAACGATGATTTGTGAACCTAAATGCTTTATTTTCCGTAAACGTATTCATGAATGTTTGTTATGATCATGCCGTTGAAATATACGTAAGACATGCCGTTAATCATGCATTTGAAATATATGTAAGTCATGCCGTTGATCATGCATTTGAAATATATGTAAGTCATGCCGTTGATCATGCATTTGAAATATATGTAAGTCATGCCGTTGATCATGCATTTGGAATATATGTAAGTCATGCCGATATGATCACGCCATTGAAATATATGTAAGTCGTGCCGATATGTGTTGATTTGTGTTATGTGTTGATCTGTAATAACGTGAAACCTTTTAGGGTTTCCCTTGGAACGTGATTAGGTACTCTAATTCTCGTATATCGTTAACGGTTGTTATCCCGACACACTTGTTTCCTATTACTTGCCCCTACGAACTCACCAACTTTATGTTGACGCATTTTAGTACACTTTTCAGGTGAACATGTTAGCTCATAGACGTATTGGATGGTTGATTGCTTGATCATGCTAGACTTGGACTTGGACTTCTTGGATCCGTGATTCATTTCCCGAATTAGGGTTTATGCTTATGTGTGATCCGGATACTTGCATTATTGAATGGTTCGTATGGATTACTTGATCCTTTTTATGCATATAGACTTACTCTACATAATTTCCATGTCGTGCTATGTTTTTCTTGTGATACCCCATGATTCCGCCTTGTTGGGGTGTTACAATATTGTTTCTGAAAATGACAGTAGTGTAGGACAGAGGAGAGATTAAAAGTATGATAAATTGTTTGGTGAAAACGACATTGATGACCTAAAATAATAAATCTTGATATACTTCTTGTATTTTCATGTTAAACTACCTCACAAATAACTTTCCAACTGATTGTTGATATCAGCAATAACCCAAAGCTGTTGAAAGAGGGATTGGTAAGTACAAATCCACTTGTGTTTCATAAAGAACTTGATTATGATTAGTATATGGTGAACAAATTTAGTGATATTGTTTTTTATATTTAGGATATGCCTCAAAGTTTCAAAAACCAACTATCAATGGGATGTGTGTTAGTAAAACTGAAGTATAACAATGTTCGTGAGTACGTAGTTCATGTACAAAAAATATATGCAAGAGGTAGTGTGAAGCTTAGGTTGGGACAACGGAAAGATTTTGTTGAAAGTTGTTTACAGCCAGACAGTACAAAATTGTGTTTTAGGTCAGGTGGTAGGGATACGTTTGAAGTGACTGTGTTTGATGAATGTGGCGTGGCTCATAGGTTTTATACTAACTTTACCTATAAAGTTACTACAACTTTAGAGGATCTTAATCCTATGTAATTTTACTTAACATCCAACTCGATTTAGTTAAAATATGTCCATCACGTAGGTATTCTTCTAATAATTTAAGAGCGTAGTCTAAAAAGTCAAATTTTATATTAAAATTCATGAAAAAAATGTATGAGATCTAACACCTTATTAAATCGGTAAAATCTAATTAAATACATATGGAATAACTTAACTTACAGATTACAATGATGATTTGATAAAATTTGAGTTTTCGTAAATGACTTAGCATTTATTTTCTTCAAATCAAATACTTCATCCGTCAACAAAGAGCAAATAACTCAATGGTACAAGATATTCACACAAGTTTCTCAGTGAAACTCGGGTTGGAGTCTTGGGTTTTTCAATTAAATGTTGTGCCTTTAAGCAGACAACAATTTAATTGAGAGTTTTAATTTCCTCCTACAAGGATTTAGGGTGAGTGAGTTTTTTATAGAAAACCCGATTAAGACAACGTGAGTTACATCTCCTCTTGTGAGCAAAATGATCCACACCATTCAAAAATATCCTTAATCTGTCATATTTTAAGAGTCCTAGTTTGACTTGCCAAATCTTTTTATTTTAATTTTGACATAAATATACTTATAAAAAAGTATATTCAAAATTTATTTCATTATATATTTTATATTAATTAATATATAACATAAATAAAAATATTTACAGTTTAAACTAAAATAAAAGAAACTCAAAAAATCAAATATATAAATTTGGCATAAAATTTTAGTCATCGTTTTTATTACTATTAAAGTGTAAACTATTTAGATTTACTCCAATAGTTGAATCGACTGCCTTTTAAGATTGGAAGGAGGGTTCACGCAAGTACGCAACAATGCACGTTCCTCAAACATCAATAAAAAAAGTTTTGGCCTAAAAATATCAAACAAACTTATACTTACAGAAAGAACCAAAATCATTTCAGTTCGAAAACCCGCCATAAAAACCGTATTCAAACTCCACGTGGCACCTAACCATTGTTTGAATCCGTCAGCTTACGTGTCCATCAGAAAAGTAAGTAAAAAGTTCTTTCTGTAAAGTATAAGTTTGTTATGATATTTTTAGGCCAAAACTTTTTTTATTGATGTTTGAGGAACGTGTGCATTGTTGCGTATTTTTAGGCCAAAACTTTGTTTGAGGAACGTGTCCATCGGAAAAGCTAAACTCAAAACAAACCTCTCAATATTTCATTCTCCTTTACAAATCCCAGATCCACATTTTCAATTTAAATGATTTAAATCCATAAAAACAAACACACACTCACACACATTATCTTCACACACACATTTTTTTCCGGTTTGATATGGCTTCCCGGAGGCTATTAACCTCCCTTCTCCGCCGTGTTAAATCACCCACATTCCCAAAACAACATACCCAACAAACCCCGTGTCGCCATTTTCGCCCTTCCCCGCTCGGTTTCTTGTTAAACCGAGCTGTAAGGGCGGGGTATGCCACAGCTTCTGCAGCTGTGGCATCACCCCAATCTTCCAAGACAACTGGGAAGATTACGGATGAACATTCGGGTAAAGGGGCTGTTGGACAAGTGTGTCAGGTGATCGGGGCTGTGGTTGACGTAAGGTACGAAGATGGGTTGCCGCCTATTATGACTGCATTGGAAGTTATGGATAACCCGACCCGGTTGGTTTTGGAAGTGGCTCAGCATTTGGGTGAGAATATGGTTAGGACTATTGCTATGGATGGGACTGAAGGACTTGTTAGAGGCCAAAAAGTTCTTAATACTGGAGCTCCTATTATGGTAACCATGCAAAAAACTATAGACACATATAATATGATGAATTATCTGTATCTATCAGTTTTGTGCTATCAATATCTTTTCATGTTTAGCCTTTCTGTTTTAGCGTGTTCATCTATATATTATGTATATCAAATGTACACATTATATTGACATGAAAAAGGACCATACAACTTTTTGTAAAGATGGTATATTGTATTTTTTTCATAATGCCCATAATCTTGTCTAACAAATGAATATCTAGCCATTGAAGCTTAAGTCTTGGCAACTTCAAATTGACTAAACTTATGATAACCCAAAAATCATGAAAGTTTCTGGGACTTTCTAGCTCCAGTATTCAATCTTGGCTCGATTGATCGATATTAAGTTTTGAAACGAACATGGGCTGTCGTTGTACTTGTTGGTGTTAGAATGACTAATGAGAGTGTTGTTTGCATACGACAGGTTCCTGTTGGCAGGGCAACACTTGGTCGTATTATAAATGTTATTGGAGAGGCTATTGATGACAGGGGTGAATTAAGTAAGGTTTTTGTGATCAGCAATGGTTTAAGTGGCGTTAGAACAATACTGTTCTATTTATTAATCGTATGATTTTATTAATACTACTTACATTTTTTATTGTTTGAATGTACAAGAAACGAGTCACTATCTTCCAATTCACCGTGAAGCTCCAGCTTTCGTTGATCAGGAAACAGAACAGCAGATCCTTGTGACAGGAATCAAAGTAATTAATACTTTACTTATACTAGTTTTTAGTTGTTTTATTGTTGTCTTTCATTGACCCTGAGATTTTGATAATTTGTAGGTTGTGGATCTACTTGCTCCCTACCAAAGAGGTGGGAAGATCGGTTTATTTGGTGGTGCTGGTGTCGGGAAGACAGTGCTTATTATGGAACTTATTAACAATATCGCAAAGGCCCATGGTTTGTTTTTAGTTTTTTGGTTAAGGGTGAATCAGTAATGAGTTGATTTTGTACGTGTGATGGAATAGGACGATAAAACATCTGTTGTTACTTTTATAGGTGGTTTCTCGGTGTTTGCTGGTGTTGGGGAGCGAACTAGAGAGGGAAATGATTTGTACCGAGAAATGATTGAAAGTGGTGTCATTAAGCTTGGAGACAAGCAGTCTGAAAGCAAGTGTGCTCTTGTGTATGGTCAAATGAATGAGCCTCCTGGTGCTCGTGCTCGTGTTGGGCTCACAGGACTGACCGTTGCTGAACACTTCAGAGATGCTGAAGGGCAGGATGTGCTTCTATTCGTTGACAACATTTTCCGTTTCACTCAGGTTAAAACGAGCATTTATCTTATGATGTTGATCTTATAGCAATCATTATAGGTGGCAAAATGGGCGAGATCTGGATAATGAGTCTGGCCTGTAGACCTGAAAAACTGTTTTATCAGATGAAGTCCTTACTATGTAATAAGCATATAGTTTGTTAAATATGATAACAAAACTTATGTTTTCTTCTACTAAAAAGATATGAGACTTATGCACGCCAAAAACATGTAGGATGATTTTGACCCAGTTGACTTGTTCTAAGTTGATTTTACATATTTGACCTGTTACAGATAAAGCATAACAAGAACCCATTCATAAGTTAAAGGAGCCCACCTATAGCATTCAGGGCTCGACATTTTAGGTTTATAATCTCGGTTTATGTGTTTGTAATCTTTGTTAGGCCAACTCCGAGGTGTCTGCTCTGTTGGGACGTATCCCATCTGCTGTAGGTTACCAGCCAACATTAGCAACCGATCTTGGAGGCCTTCAGGAGCGTATTACCACTACGAAGAAAGGTTCCATCACATCTGTACAGGCTATTTACGTGCCTGCTGATGACTTGACGGATCCTGCTCCAGCAACTACTTTTGCTCATTTGGATGCCACCACTGTGCTTTCTCGACAGGTATTCTAAAGTCCAAACTTTTTCAGTCACCAGTTCTACAATTTTTTCCAAATTTTATGATTACACTTTGATGTAGATTTCGGAGCTTGGGATCTATCCCGCGGTTGATCCGTTGGATTCAACTTCTAGAATGCTTTCTCCGCGTATTCTTGGTGAAGAACATTATAAAACTGCTCGTGGCGTCCAAGAGGTTCTCCAAGCCTATAAGAATCTTCAAGATATTATTGCCATTTTGGGAATGGATGAGCTTAGTGAAGATGACAAAATGACTGTTTCACGTGCTCGTAAAATCCAACGTTTCTTGAGTCAACCTTTCCATGTTGCAGAAGTCTTCACAGGCGCTCCTGGGAAATATGTCGAGCTAAAAGAGAGCATAGCAAGTTTCCAGGTATTAACTCTTTCAGCTAGATGTTTATCAAATGTCTAACATATATTCAGCAATAATGAAATCTTGTAGACCTCAATCAACATTTCTATTTTCATATAATGATGATCACGGGCAAATAGTATTTCATCAACAAAACCCTTAAAGAAAAGAGTTGAGGTAACACATACAAATCAACTTGGTATTCTATATATTCTCTAACTTATCTTCCTAACGATTTGTGTAGGGCGTTCTTGATGGGAAATATGATGATCTCCCTGAGCAATCCTTTTATATGGTTGGAGGGATCGATGAGGTGATTGCTAAGGCCGAGAAAATCGCAAAGGAAAATTAATTCTTATCATCTTGTTGTTTTATTTATGATACACTTATTCAAAAGGGCATCACGACCACATGCCTTGACTCTTGAGCTCTTTTTTCGGTTTGGATATTTCCTGGTGGCTAGCTGCCCATTTTTGTCCCGGGAGGTGCATTTTAAGGCGAGTAACTTATGTATTCCGATTTTGGACCATTAGAAATAAATTTAGCTTAATTATGTGTGCTTGTGGGTTTAAAATCTCTTCATTCTACAATACACACATATGTCGTTGAATCTCAGACTTCCATTTGGTATAAACACAATGATCATATCTCATAAATTAAACTCTGAGTGTAGGAAATTTCATAAATCTCTGAAGTCCCATGTTTTAATTGATCGCATAATGCTTCGTTCACATTTGTATGTATTGGGCTATAGATAATAGATTGCTAACCATAATGTTACTGATGCAAACAAAATTATAAACTGTATTAAACACCCACATCCATACTTTTTGGTGAATCTTCTTTACATGCTTGAATTCAATAAACGGGACAAAGCAGGGGAGGAGGATGTACTATACAAGTATACATGTCAACAGTAGTGTACAAATTAACAGTTTGAAGTTTTACATGTACACCTTTATAAGATAAAGATATAGCCATTTCAAACCATCTAAAAGAACATCTCAATCCGGCAATATTTTCTTGATAACAGACTAAACAAAGGAAACAGATTAAAAGCAACCTAAATGCTATGTTTAAATGCATACAGCGATGCCATCTTTTAACTCGTTTTAGTTAACAAAGTTATTAACATTTTATGATATAGTAATCACTGTAGTACTACTTTATAAATCAAAAGAAGTTATACAAACAATGCTAACAAGTTAACAAACCATTTTGAACCCACAGTTAACTTTTACCTGTTTTTATTGTTTTTATCAGTCCATTTTGCTGGACTCTTAAGCCACACAATATGGACAAAAGCAAGTAGTCGTTAATCACAAAGCCATTCCTTAGAGTTAACCGCCCTTTTTGCTTCCTGCCAACATACAATTATCCACATAATGGCAGGTCTAGTAATACTGTTTGATAAACTGTCGACATAAGAGTTCTTTTTTATATAGGATGTTGCATAAAAGCATGACATATCAGTCAAGCGGAAAAGATTGCACAGATGATTTTGATATGCAAAGGATTGGCAATTTTTTGAGTTTTGCTTCTAGAGGTGACAGGGTTGGGCTTAATCTGATGTTGAGGGAAGGGATATCGCCTAATGTGCAGGATTATGATGACAGGACCGCTCTTCATCTTGCTGCTAGTGAAGGCCATGCTTCGATTGTTGAGCTTCTTTTGCACTATAAGGCTGATGTTAATCTAGATGATAGATGGCATCGAACTGTAAGGATTAGCATTTGTTGTGAGTTTTGTTGAACGACAAGACTATTACTACTCTAACTTGATGTAATTTTTAATTTTTTTTTAATTTTAAACTATAGCCTTTGACCGATGCAAGACTATATGGGCATCGAGACATATGCAGGATTCTTGAAGTGAATGGAGGAAAGGATTCTATATTGAACAGCCCAATGGTAGTTTTGTTGGTTTAGTTTAGCATTTTAAACCTATCAATATATTGTAAACATTACATTTCTTATGGTCCAGACAGTTCGTCCAGACGAAGATATAAAGGAAGTGAATATTGAAATTTCAGAAATACATTTGGAGCATACAGAAAAAATTAGACAGGTTTAATTAAGCATGAGTATTTGGTTGTTATCACCATTTTAAAAAAAAAAAGTTCTTTCACATAATCTTATATCAGTCTTGCTATGTTAATCAATCTTAAGAAATTTCTGTTGCACGTCGTGTCTTTTTTCAGGGTGTGATGGGCGATTCGCGCATGGTTAAGTGGCGGGGAACATGGGTTGTCAAAACAATAATCCCACGGCAGATAGACTCCCCAGTGAAAATGTTCGTACATAAATTCTGTTGGTGTAATTACTATGCTTGTAGAAGTAATCCTCAAAAACTACTAACATGTTTCTTCTTTCTATACGTAGGGTTTTGTCAGCTAATGACCACTCACAGTTAAGGGAACTTCGTCATCCAAATATTTTGCAGTTTCTTGGTTCTATTATCCATGATGGACAAATGATACTAATAACAGAACATTTGTCAAGAGTAAGCAACCATAGTTATGTAGACTTAGTCCTTATATTTATGATATGTACAGTATCTCTTTGCTACTCAAAAGCCAACAATTCATCCACTGATCTCTATATTATGTTCATCTTCGTTGTTAGGGAAGCTTGGATGACATTTTGTCTAACAAGATTGTACTCGATCTACCACTTGTTCTGCGTTTTGCACTTGATATTGCTAGGTACCATGATTCTGACCTCAATGCTTGTCTTAAAGAACAATTTATTCTTTAGAACCGATTGAATTATTATGAAATGGACCGATGGTGAAGAATATAGTGAATGGTTGAAATTTTCAATGACATGTTTATTTCTTGCTTTCTATCACATACGTAACGTTTATTCTAGTGTCATAATTCTTACTATAAACAAGAAATTATGTGATGCAATAACAGTACATATAATGACAGGGGGATGAATTACCTGCATCATCACAAGCCCTGCCCGATAATTCACAATCATTTGGATCCAAAGTAAGCTTATGCAACATGTAGCTTTAAATATATGAAAGTTGCATATCTGTAGAAATACGATCTAAAACTGCATTTGCATATTTTTTTTCCCCAGAAACTTGTTACAAGATGAAGGTGGGCATTTGAAGATAGGCGAATATTGGGTCCAAATGTTGTATGAGCTTGACCCAAATCAAGACTGTATGGCTTACGAACTTGATTTTTTTATATATATAAAAACTATCATGTACGTTGTGTTCGTTTGTCCAATGAGTTGGTGTTCATATGATTAGGTCATAACTCGGGCAGAAATCTAATCAATAAAGGAAGAGATATTCAATCATTTGGACTCATATTTTATCAGGTAAGAGTGGCTTCTTTGTACATGTAAATCTGCAGATGTTTTCTTTAATATTGTACATGGTCTATAATCCTTTTTATTGCAGATGGTAGAAACAAAGTACATCAAAGACATGATACATATCACATCTGTTGATTTTGAACTAAAATTCAGTAGTAGATGTCCACCAAGAATTCAACAGTAAGTCCCTATTGTTACATTTCCCATTTTTATATTTTGGGTGAAGATCAGTGCATAAGATGTACACCATCAAACATGGTTTAGGTTGTTGTCCCGTACTATAATGTTAAACAAGTTTAATGGTGGGCAACTAAAAAAGTTGGTATACTGGTCGCCTACTTATAGTTTGTTGTGGGGATATCACTTCCCTAGTTTGCATCTTTTAAATGGTGTGTATTTTCTCAAAGATGTAATACTTCTATATTATTCAAAGACACGTAAAGCTATGCTATGTCAGGTGAGATGAAACTCTGCGTAGATTTGGAATAAACAACCGTTATATGTGTTATATATATTCAGTTTGTGTGCCATCCTTGGGTCATCCATGAATTTCAGTTGTGGTTTTACATGTGTCTTGCTTTTCTTGATGATCTTTTCAGATCGCGGGTCTTATCCTCAGAAAAAAGTGTATCATTACTTTATAAAACCCTTTAAATCATTGTATAAAATAGTTGGATAATTGTTGACTTTGTACAAAATTTGCAATCTCATCTGCCACATTAATTACTTTATAAAAAGTACAAATTGTAAATGTGTAACATCATTGCCTTCCAAAAAAAAAAAAAAAAAAAGAACAAAATGCTTTGGGTCAGTCCAAGCTGACCCATTTCACCATATGCAAAGACATATATTTGAGCAATTCATAGCCCACCCATTTTGCCACCACTAGTTCAAACAATATGCCTAATTTATTGCAACTTTTTTGGTATTTTGTGAATGCTTAAGCTTTTTTATAATGAAAGGTCATTGTATGTAGGTTAATAAACAAGTGTACAAGGGATATTGCATCTCGGCCCGACTTCAGTGGCATCATCGACACGCTAGAAGAAGTATACTCATGTCTAGGAAGACCTTCTTGTGTTTGTTGAGCAGAGTACGTCATTGAAAACCCCATGGCTACAAATAAGGCAAGAGTGATTACAGTGTGATGATATACCAATATTGGTTTTGTATATATGAGACATTATGTGATTGTTATTTGGAATTGGCACTCGGTTACGTTGCATTTTCTTATAATTGTGGCCTTGTGGAAAGTTGAGGCAAAATTATGTTATAAAAATATGCAAAACTTCATGGTTTTTACTTTTATATAAATATATGTGAACTTGGGTGCCATCCTAATCTCATTCCGAAATCAAATACATGAAATTCAAAAAGTAAAAAGAAAAGTTATAAGTTTGATGGGTCACTTCTTCTATTGTAAGTTGGTCTTTATTAGAATTACAGCAACCGAAGGCTTTAATATTCAAATTCAAGGTCACCCGTCAACCAAGAGGTCATGAATTCAGGTCTTAATTTCCTTTCTAAAATACTCGTAAAAGAATAGAACTACATCATTAGTACAAAACGTGGACTTATAATGTGTTAGGCTGGATTAGGAATGAAGTAGCAAGGATTTGAATGTCGTTGTTCAACCAGTTTAACTCTTATGGCGGATTATATAGGCCCTTAATTGGCGATCAAACTGAGTTGTTTGGATAAAACAAAGATCAATACGAAAAAGACTGGATATATGTCGACTATCTTAGAGGCGTGGATTTGAGCACATGGTTGTTGAATTTAAACTCCATCATACATTATTGTAGAAATATTATGTCAAAACCAACATGTAAATTTAGCGTTTGTATTATCGGTTTGCTAACTTTGAAGAAGATGATTCATAAGCTATGCGATTGTTAAATTCAATTAGTCCAACAACTGTACAAAGGGAAATCATGTGCATCTATTTGACTTATTTCGAAATTCAAAATCAAACTTTTTTATAAATTGATGCGGGCCAAGTATAGATGAGCATACCTGATAAACGCTTAATTCGTCTAATCTTAAAGTATGAAAACGAACATGTTTTGTGAATGTTAATAGACGATTAGGGCGTTTTTATGTTTGTTTAAGTGTTTCAGGTCTTTGGTGACAAATTGAAGTTAAATGGATCATTAAGAAGTCAAGCAAAGTCAAGAATCAAGTCAAGAATCAAGTCAAGAAGTGTCAAGGCAAAAATCTGGAAAACTGCCATTTCTGGAGGGCAGTCTGGGACGCCCTGGTGACCATCTGGTACGGCCATAGCTGCATCAAAATTCTGAATTTAAAGGGTTTTATTAATTTTCAGTTTATATAACCTTCATACACGAATTTGGAAGTTACCACTTCATATTTTCTCATCCCTGGGCAGTTTCCTAACACACACAACACCCCAATTTCATCATCAATTCATATTTTCATGGAGATCAAAGTCTTAATTGAAGAATCAATTATGAAGATTATAGGCTAGGGTTTCTATTGATCATTCTCATGTGAACAATTATGTAAGACTTTTATGTTCAACCTTTCTCATATTCATGTTGGATTAGATGTTTAATTCTTAATTGTGTTTTGCATTTAATGTTGTTTGGATTTGAATGAATGATTACATGTTTATGACTTTGAATTAAATTCATCCATCTTTTGGTTCCAAATTATTGTTAATCATGGATTATTGAAAGAATCTCTCATGAACTTGTAATTCTATTTTAATGAATTGAAAATCTAGTTGTGTCAATTCCTCGGTTTTTCATTATCGTGAATCATCACACTCGATTACTTTAGTTCTTAAGTTCATTCATTCCAAACATTATAACAAATCATGTCTATGTGATTTCCAACGAATATAAGTTAGGTTACATATTTGAAAGCATAATTAGGAGCATGAGAATGGTCTACTTTGTTAATTGAAGTATTTTGTTAAGTTTATGCTCAACTTTAGTTTTAATCAAACAAATCAATCAATTAATCGATTTTAAGTTTATGTCTAGTTTAATTAACTTTGTAAAATTGTTTAACACTTTTCCTTGATTCCCTGTGGATACGATACTCGACTTACCCTAACTAATTAGTGGTAATTAGTTTTATTTTTGATCGGTCCAACGACATTGATCAATACCACCATGGTGTATTTGGAAGCCAAGACATGGCTTCAAAGGGCGACTCATTAAAATGGGCATAACTTGAGCTACAGGGTTCCGTTTTGGGTGTATGACCACTCAAAATGACCTTTTTTCTATGACTTTTGGGCATTTTTTTTAAATGTTTTTTTGGACTTTTGTTTTGCTTATAACTCTTGGCCCACTTAAACATTTAAGGGCCCATTCGAAATTCTCTTATCTATTTATATGTAATAGAACCCAAAGAAATGATCAGTTTTATGAAATACAAGAAATCATTTTTCCCCTATTCACTGTGTGTGTTTAGCGTGTGAATCCCAGATTACCGGTATTCAATCTGAATTAATGATAATTTGAAAAATTATTTCTGGTATTATTTGAATCAACAGGTTCGATTTATTATCGCAAATTTCCGTCTGTGTCATAAATATTTGTATTTGACGGCTTCAGCTGTCGTAAATAATAATAATAAAAAAAAGTAAAGACTAAAAATCCATGTTAAACTATAGTCCTTGTTAAACTATCACAACATGCGGGGTAATAAACCTTCTAACAACATGGGGGCTAGTAATCCTTGTCAAACTAGAAAGACTAAAAAATCATTTGACTCAAATGGAGAAAGGAGTGTGATAATTAGCTTTTTTCCGACGTCTAATGACTAGGTGTTGGTATGGTTTTGTGTCAACCTCATGATATTCTATGTCAGAATGTATTTGTTGGCCGGGGATATGACATCACAATGTTAACTTTGCTTCTTTCTTTCCACGCGTAAATTAATCATTGATGATATTTAACTTCAAAATAATAATGAATGATAAAATATAAAAATACTACATATATATCAACGCAATTGAAAAATATGTGATGTTAATATGACATACCATGTTTAGTGGTAGATCAGTACCATGTTTTTTTTCGAGACTAGCAACAACAACTCGAGTCGTGTTACTTCGGATGATTAGGAATGGCAATGGGTCTGGTTCAGGTCGGGTTCGGGGCGGGTAGTGTCAAACCCGAACCCGAACCGATACCCATCGGGGATAAAATAATGTCCCAAAACCCGAAATGCGAAACCCGACCCGATAAAAATAATTATTTTTCAATAATAATTACCAAAATCTTGTTTAATTTGAGAAATGATACTACATGCTTTTGATGTTTTGAGAAATTGATATGCAAGTCTGCAATGGAGATACAAATTAGTTGATATAAGTGTGAAACATTATAATTTTTTTAAAACGGATGAAACATTATAATTACAAAGGTTAAATATAAATTCAAAACTAATACACTTATAAATATATATATAGTTATTGATATCGGGCCGGGTCGGGGTGGACATGCCCCACTCTCTGCCCCGAATGGGTTCGGGTATCGGGTATTGTCGTTGGGTATTGGGTTTTCTCGTCGGTTCGGTTTTTTTTTTTTCCATCCCTACTCTTAAAATACCAAAGTAAAGTATGTATGTGAGATATAATTGTATTTTTACAAAAATTAAAGGGTTAAAACATAAAACTTTATATATATCCTACGTGGATAGAAAAGCGTATCTTCCTGTATGTCCTTCACTTTCATCTCATCGTCAGCTTCAGTCTCTCTCTTTCAAATCTCTTTCCATACTTTTCTCTCTCTCTCTCTCTAGGGTTTCCAACTTTCTCTCTCTATACATATACTTACATTTTTTCAAAATTTGTAAATCACTTAACAAAAGTATGGCCGGAAACCGATTACCTCCGGAAGATGCCGATGTCTCACCGGTGGTCCGACCGGCGGTGGCTGCCACCATCGCCGCCGATCTGATCTCCGATGACGATAATCGGTCAATAGCTGCTGACTCGTGGTCTATAAAAAGTGATTACGGAAGTACACTTGATGATGACCAACGTCATGCTGACGCCTCTGAAGCTCTTGCTGCTCCACATCGTGCAGCTTCTGATTATAGGTGATTTATGTTTACTTGTTTTTTTATAATTAGTTTATATATTATAATTTTTTGTAATTAAAGTAAACTAGTGTAGATTTTAGTCTTAGAACTTTATATAGTGTATTATGTTAAGCAAACTTAAATCTAAGCTCCACTCGTCGTGATTACATAAAATACTGTACATTACTTAGTAATGTCAACCGGCACAAACTAAAGTGTGATTCAGGGCAGGATGTAAGGCCATCTCCAATGCACAATTTGCTTACGACAAACTTGCTTCCATTGCACTCTCAGTTTGCCTTACCAATTTGCTCCTAAGCAAATCGAAGGCAAATTAAGTTTGTGGGATCATCTTCATTTTTTCCTTTAAGTATGTGTGTATGTAAATTTAATACGTGTTTTATAATTTGTATGGATGATGATATGGCATGGGCAAAATGAGTTTAGTGCTGGAACAGTTTGCTGAAGGAGTCAGTTAACTGATAATATCGATGGAGATGGACTAAGCAATTGCAATATGTGCAACAAATACTTTTAGCCTTTAAGGTGGCCTTACCATATGACTAGTAGTAATATAATTTTATGTTCGTGTAATTGTTACTTAAGTTGTTTTTTCACACAGAATAAACACTAGTATTAATGTAAATTAGAACTTTGTTTTGAATTCTTAAGGTATGGATGATGAATATGCAATCCAGACAATCGACCACAACATGTTTGACTTGGAGAAACTGTATATTGTGATCCATGTGTGAGAATGACGAGTCACCAGGCATGAGTTATATGTGGTGTGCGCTCTGGGTACCAAGACGGTACATGGGAGCAGAGAGTTCCCACCCATTTACCCTTTTTTTTCCATCTTTGAATAAGATTTCCATAAACATTTTCAAAAGTTATGTGAAAATGTTAAAATGGTTAAACGATCCAAAACAATAATTGGTGAACTAAAAAGTAAGGGAATTGTTAATATAGACTTTAACTAGTCTTCATGAGAATCCTAGAATTACAATTGTTTGCCACAAGCCCACAAGATGAGGAATGAATACTTCTATATTATCTGGTTTCAGCATGAAGATTGTTAGCTACGTAAAACAATAAATACACAAGAGCATGTAGTCATGTACTTAAAGGCTCTAAATTTTGGTTTTATTTTATCTTACACACAAAAATCTGAAGTATAAACAGGACATCCGTTAGTTTCGAAGATTTTTATAATGCTGTCAGAACTATAGGTAAAGTAGTTTTGAAATGTTAGATTAGCTAATAAACAAAACAACCATGAAAAACGCCTCTTCAATCTTATTGGTTTTTTTTTGGTCTCTGAAACTAATTTACTTAACGTTTTGACGACGTTATAAAACGCTTCATGAGTAACCGGTTTCTTCTTATCTATATTTTTCTAGTGTAAGATACAATAAAATCTAAAGATTTAAACCCTTTTAGACCAATAATATATAAGTTTTCATTCATCATATTGTTTTTATCAATTAATGTTCTCATTAGGACTATTGTAAAACTCTATATCAAGAATTCTCTTGCTTTCTAGTTCATTGGTCATTATTTTGGATCGTTTTATATTTCTAACATTTTCACATAATTTTTGGAAGTGTTTATGACAATCTTCTCGCGATATATCGTGGTCGATTGTCTGAATTGCATATTCATCATCTATTCCTTGAAATAAGAGAAAGAAAGAGGTGCGGCCGCGCGGTGTGGTTAAGAGTTAATTGAATTGATGTTATTAGTTAATAGGCTGCCATAGTATTGGCTAATATAACAAATTTTTAGTTTATATTACTATTAGTGTTTTGATTCTGTGTGTACACACAAACAATTTAAAGACTATTTATGTAAACTTTATTAATAATGTGTAGGCTGTAGAACAAATATCACTATTAACTATGTACGTGTATGATAAACGGTAACAATTTTCTTTTATTTTTCTACGCAATGTGAATATGAATTAGTGGGCTTGAAACCTTTATTTGTGGATACTTGGTAACGATTTTTTGTAATATTAGTGCACTTCTTCAGATATTAAGGTGGCCCCCGACTACCATCAGGTGTATTGAAGCTTTTTGACCGTTTATATGGAGATTTTTTTTGGTTAACGTAGGTATATTACCCGTTTTACGAGTAGACCGGAGTCGTCGCTAGTAAACTCCGTGGCGACAAGGGGTTATATCTTTCTCCTACGAGTTTACTTGGGACCACCAGGTATTTTCACCCTTAGAGTTTAAGCTTTTACCACTAGGCCACCACCTTTGTGGTTTTATGGAGAAAAAATCTATTTAATGTATGACTGGATATTTGGATTCACAGATGATATTCAAATTGTTAAGTATTCATCACGTTAGGAGTGTGATGTAACTGTTGAAACATAAGTATTAGTGGTTTAGTTTAGATGATAATATTGTGTCACTTAGAATGGTCATGCGCGATATGAATCCGTTGGACCTTTTGTGTTTGGAAACAGGAAACTTATGCTGCCAAGTGTTTGGAAATTTATGCTGTTAATGACTAGTGCTAGAAATGTTTATGTTTGTGTTTGTTGTGTATGTATAGTTCTGACAAGGAAGAGCCTGATGCTGAAACAATTACGTCAATGTTGGGGTTCCAAAGTTACTGGGATACAGCATATGCAGATGAAATGACAAATTTTCGTGAACATGGGCATGCTGGTGAAGTCTGGTATGTTGAAAATTTATATATCTAGCCTCTAGTTAAGCTAACTTACTGCCAATTACATTAAATGTTGGGGGAACAGGAGATGCCTCATATCAAAGTATATATCTTTTTGAAGCATAAAAATTTGTTACCTTTCCTAGTTTAGAATGGAAATTCTTGTTATTTTGTAGGTTTGGTGCTGATGTCATGGAAACGGTTGCTTCATGGACAAAAGACCTGTGTATTGACATTGCTCAAAAGCAAGTTCAAAATCATCATGACAACAGTTCCGATCTTGGTAATCACAACGAGGGAGATTTAGCAGCTTGGAGCATACTTGATGTCGGAACTGGCAATGGACTGCTTCTTCAAGAACTTGCTAAACAGGGGTATCTTTGAAAAATTTTTGCCTTTTTTTTCAAGTGTTGATACCATACGATTTAATTCTTGTTTCTATTTCTTCTTTTACTGAACCTTTCATTTTGTTCTTTTTCTTATAATTGCTAAACAATGAGTATCATGTAGTTTTATTATGCACTTCGTTAATATCTCACAGTTTTCACCACATGTCTGGTAGTGGTAATATATGTTAATGCACTTACTTTTAGCCATCGGAGAATGTTATCTGTAATTGCCTTGATTAGAATTGGCAAATCAATCTTTATGTCGCTCTTCTATTGTATACGATGGATAATAGGTTCATTCTGGTTCTTATCTTTAAATATTGTGATGAAATCTGTAGATTTATTAATCTTTTCTCTGTTGTTGTCTAAGCATGTTTATCAAGATGTATGGCTGTAGTAACTGCAATAAGATGACAACAATAGATTTTCAAGTTATATCCTCTTTTGTGTTTTATAATAGCACATTTTTGGAATAAGTAACTCGTTTAAACATAAAATTTGCATTATCGTCAGACAATATGAACAGTTGTGTTAACATGATTGCTTTGTATGCCAATATACTTCTTCCTTTCTGTATGATAATATGATTAGTATCAGTTTTGTTCATGCATACATAGTTTTAGTTTATAGGGCCTAACTGTTGATGTAAATGGATATAGGTTTTCTGATCTGACTGGCACGGATTATAGCGAAGGAGCAATTGAACTTGCTCGAAGTCTTGCAGATCGTGATGGATTTACTACTATCAAGCTGTTGGTATGATGCATAATTATCTTGTGTTTCTTTTATCTTTGCTGCAAGCAGTTATCATGCTGAATTTATGGCCAATGGGTTTTTTTTTGTACTGGTGCTGAATTATATCCAAGGTATCTTTGTAAACTGGGATCTCACGCAAACAATCTTTTTCTTCTACATCTTTCACATAATAGAAACTACAAATTAGTACCTGTGTCACTGAAGTGTTATTGAAAGATTTTGTTTTGTTGTTGGTCACTAAATGAACTTGCTGGGTAACTGGTCAAAATATTAATGGTTTGCATGGGTCAGAATTGATCAAGGGTCAGGCTGATTCACAATTCTGTTTTTGTCCCTTTTATTATAACTTCTATACATAGTTATCGACTTGCCGTATTATTTTCTATTACAAACACTATATTGTGCAAAAGATAATTAAAATAAATGGATTGAAGAGGTTTTGACTTTTGAGCGTTTAAGTACATTTCAGGTGACTTTTAACTTGTTTGACACGTTTCACATAGGGATTGAAGACGTTTTGAGGATTTTAATTTTACATGTTTGATTCATTTGGGATTAAAATATCCCTTATTGATCCATTTTCTTTGTAAATGTTTCGAAATTAATGCCTCTAAGATCTTTTCATTCATTTCTGCTATATGTGGGTAGATTGAGAAGGGTAACTGCATACATATACATAATTCAGTCTCTGTTTAATTCTTCATATCGTTTTTGGTGGCTTTCTATATGCTATTAGTGTTGTAGATGCTAGACTAGTTGAGCACGTGTAACCCTTTAAATTTACCTACTTAGAAAATTATAAAATAAAATATCAGGCAAAAATTATGTTGATTGAATATGTTAACTAAATTTTCCATCCCTCACTTGCCACCGTTGATGTCTTCTTTGCTGTTGTTAATAACATAGTCTCTTTCTTGTTTCTTATCTATTTATTAATCTGTATGTGGAACTTGTACCTGCTAGATAACATCCATGAGCTGTATTTGTGGTGTGTGTGTATATGTCATAATATACTAATAAGACACAAATATAGTTTCTTCTACTTTCAACTCAACTAAGATTTAAAGTTCAAGCATATGCGTGTTTTACTTTCAACTCGATTAAGATTTAAAGTTTTTTAGGTCAAGCATATGTGAGAATCTATGCCCTATGTATGTTATCCTTATAGCATGAATATATAACTTAAGCTTTCATTTTGAATGTTAGGTTGATGACATTCTTGAAACAAAGTTGGATAAAAAGTTTCATCTTGTTACGGACAAAGGAACGTTGGATGCCATTGGGCTGCACCCTGATGGTCCTGTTAAAAGGCAAGCTGTTCTATATAATATTTTACTTTGTAGTCTGGGTAGGGCAATCTGTATTATGTGCGAGCACCCCACGCCACCCCACCAAACACACATACACACATAGTGACAATGCCAATTACATGTTGATTTATTTATTCCTTGATCGGCTACAGGATTATGTATTGGGAGTCTGTTTCAAAACTTGTAGCTCCTGGTGGCTTAGTGGTAAGAGTCTTTACTCCTGTTTCCCTGTCGTTTCAGCCCCATGTTATCATTCGGCTTTAATTGAAAAAAAAGAGAGAAACATTAAATTATCTGCCCGTGGACTTGTACAAGTGATCACCAATCTGATTTACTTTAGGTTGTTACTTCATGCAACCACACCAGAGATGAATTGGTGCAAGAAGTTGAAAACTTCAATCAAAGTAAGGCCAACATCTCTCAGGAGACACAGACCCCTGCAGAAGCAGATGAATATGCTCCTATCTTTTCTTACTTGGATCATATACGTACCTACCCAACATTCATGTTTGGAGGATCTGTTGGGTCCCGTGTTGCCACCGTTGCTTTTCTCCGTAGTTAGATGAGCTGATACCATAGACAGCTGAGCATGCTGTCAGTGTTTTTGGGTGTTTGCATGTGAGCATGTCTGTGTGGCATGAGTATTGCTGTTCCTTTAACCAAAGGAAACTAAAGAACTTTATAAAGACTGCATCTGTTTACCAAATACTAACCGCTGGGTGTTGAGTTAATTTTGTTCCTTTTTTATACCTAACAGGTTTTTTTGTTGTTTATGACTCTTTGTGAAAAGGAACTTCACGAAATTGCTCTTTTTAAAAAATGGGTTAACGTATTATGTTGTATCAGTTGTCAGTTTGTAATAGTATGCACTTTTAGTCTAATGTCTTGATACTTTTATTTTGATTGTATCTTATTTGGTAGCTGAGAAAGTGAGAATCTTTGGCAGTTCTAAATTTGTGGCGGCTGTTTCTAGATATTCGGCGTTCTAATAATTATGTATGCGGCTTTAAAGAATAAGCCACCTGAGGAGCTATGAAACTATGGAAGTAACAACCATGGATTATAAGCTGGATTTCAAGGTGTCAATGGCTCAATGCTCTCATGATTCAGTTTAGAATAGATTTTTCTACGAGCAACCCAGTAGGAGCTTATTTAAAGATGCATCTGCTTTCTATTCTCTTGGCTGCTAAACATATTTCATGATAAACCCAACTATGGCTATCATTATAAAGCTTTCGGAAAGCTTTGTGTGATAAAAGTTGATCTAATTTGACCTATAAAGTTGGATTAACTTTAGAAGATTCTAATGCTTAAATTACAATTAACAGAAACACGGGGTATCGGTGTATGACAAGAAACTTAATTGCAGATGCTCTAAATTCTATAAGGCCGGTCTTTATAGGGACGTCGACTGGCGTCCGACGCGCAACCGGAATAAGACGTCATTAGCATGGCCACGTATTCGTCTGCGTCCAAGTGGTTTTTCCAAGTTTAGACGAGGCAAAAGAAAGAAAAGTGGGGCCTGATTTGTTGCTAAATTAAAAAAAAAAAAAGAAATTTGTTTTTGTGTGTGTGTGTGTGCAGGTGTGTGTGATGTTATATATCTAGTGTGTATATGTATCTAAATCGAAGAAGATGGTGAGCATAGGAAAAAAAAATGTAATGTAATATTTTTTTAAATTTTGGTCCTTGGAGTTTATGTTATTTACGAAACAATTATCATACTTTTTAACTTTTACTTTTTAAACCCTAAATTTCTATATAGATTTTTTGAAAATTGTAAAATATTTATTATCATTAATAAAAGTTTAATTTAATTTGTTTTAAATTTAGTTTAATTATATGAAAAAAGAAAAATGAAATAATAAAATATTGGATGAATAGTTGAATAAGTAGAAGTGGGTGGTATAAGAAGAGGGGTTTCTTGGGGTTTTTTAGGAGAGAGAAAACTGATTAATAATGTAAGAAGTGATATGTAAAAAGAGTGACCTAATAATGCACATATGGCGTCTAGAAATTTTTTACATTTTAAAATGAAAAGTATAAATCAAAGCAATCTGGTAACTTTGTAATAACAAGTTATTATTACTTTAGATATCTAAGTTAGGTTATATTTTGCCATAAAGTATTAACAGTCTTTAACCTTGGAATAGTTACTAATAATCATTTCTTAGTGCCGGCTGAAATTTAAGACGAGATGACTAAATACCCTTTTGTGGTCATAAAATTAAAATAGTTAATAAGATTATATAAAATATAATGTTAAGAGAAGAGGTGATTACAAAATCGATTATAATATGATCGAAAAATCATTTATGACAATAATAACTTTCTTTTATGAATAAATCAATTTAAACATATATATGCATTTAAAAAAAAGAGAGATTCCACCAAATTCACCCATTTGGCCTATCACAATTTGAAGCAAAGCACAAATCAGCCTGTTAACAACCTAACATTGAATTTGCCATCAACAGAAAATAGTCAAAATACTACGATAGTTTTTATTTCATTCTAGCATATATACCGATCAATATTATAGCTGGTTTTCTACCCTTGTTTCTTTTGAAATCATCATGTACTGTTACTAATATAACATATAGGAATTTAATGTTGACATAATCAATGTTTGGACACACGATGACAGAATGATATATCTGTGAGACTACTAAGGTTCCTATCAATCAATGTTTTAGTGTTTTTTTTTTTACTTATATGGTTTCTACATGAATTACATAGTACATTTCAAATAATTAGAATAGATTAAGCCATTCTGCCATTCCAATAATATAGAGGTAATTGTCAAATGCGATATCTATACACCGTCACTTTTTACCCGTAAATTATCAAAATGTTTAGTTGTACACATTAAAAGGAAAAATAAAAATAGAAAGAGAGCAAATTTTACATAACATAAACAAAGTTTACATATGACATGGAGATCCCGTGGAGCAACTACTACATATTTTAATATTATGATGATTTTTGTTTTTTTGTAGCATAAATCAATTTAACTTGATTTCGAAAAGCCGCCAACACCTCATGTAAATTCCATGATTAGCCGACATTGTAATATATAAGTTTTATACAGTTAGATATAAGATTGTCTATTTTTAAAACTGGAATTAAAGTAGATTTTTTAGCTCCTTATTATCGTGGAAGAAAAATTGAACTTTACGGGGGAGCTGTTGGGTATATCAAAGACATATTACTCATAGGAAGAAATTTATTATAAATGAAAAAAAAAAAAAAAATCTTTGCTCAAATACAACCACAATTTTCATTTTTTTTTATCCTATATGAGATTTAAATCTAGTGACGGAGTCAGGTTTTCATTTTGGATTGCCGAATTATTTTTCACAATACTAACAAGAATAAAATTAAATTACATCAGCCTGATGAAGTTGCCAATTACATTTAAAACTAAATAAATATATAAGTATTACATAAAATATAAAGTTTTATAAACATTATGGGGTCGTTATAGTCACGATTAACTATCACATAGCTCCGCTACATCAATCTAAAATCTTTTTCATTATCAAAGTTATAAGACATATACTTCGACGGAGAGTTATCGCCTATGAGTTTTATCTTGCTAGTGGACTAATTAAAGCGACTTTCCATGGAAAAATTAGAAAAAACGTGTGTAAGTTAAGAATATTGGTGTGTTCACATGAACCATTTAGAATTTGATGATTGCCGCTTATAGACTCCCATATAACTTATTTTATTATGCAAAGAAACATTCAACCTAATTATTGGATTATCTTTAACCTAAATCAATTAAATTTTTAATGATCAGTAAAAGACAAAGAAACATTCAATCTAAGTATTCTATTATCTTTGATTAACTTAATTAATTTGTGAAATGATCAGTCTTATTTAGACCCACATTCCATTCTTGACATTCTGGAAACAAAGGGTTGAAAATACTGTAAAAACTTAAAAAGTCATTAGCTAACCTGTAGCAAATACTATTTAAAAAAACCAAAAAAAAAAAACACCACGCATATATATATATATATATATATATAGTATTAAGAATACTTCAAAAACCTTAATTATCTATATAAAAAAAATATAGATGAAAGTAGAATATAATCAAAATTACATGAACATAAAATTAAAAAAACCTTAACTATATAAAAAGAAAAGAATAATTAAAATTAAAAGAATGTTAACCTATTTCTTCTTTATTAAGAACACATAGCTAGCTATACACTTAAAATCACATCAACAATATGAATCCGGGCATCGGAAACCATCAAAACTTGGTCGATCATGACAATAGCCAATCGTTTATCGATCTCCTCGCACGTATTTGTAACGTTGTACGTCACGTTGTTGTTTATAGGTGGTTAAGATAGATGTGCGGCAGTGACAGAAAAAATGTAAAGAAGAGTGGTGCCAATGAAGATTGGAAGACTCATGGTGCCACACATTAAGGCCATTGTTTGTAGATATCCGGCTTCTTCTTCTTTAGCCGGTTTTCTTACGTAATTAATTGAGGTGGTGTAATCCCAACCGGAGGGCCTGCAATTCCTCTCCAGCCTCTCTTTTGTTCTCATCACCTCAATCCTATCTTTCAGAAGTTTCATATTTGAATCCACAAGATTACTACTACTCGATCTCCCTGCATATATGTTCAATACAAACAGGTGCATTTAATAAAATTTGCCAACATTCAAAATTATCACAAAAAATAACACTGGCTATGTAATTATACCTTCGTCTCTAAAGCTTTGAGCCTTAATATTCAAGCGTGGGCGCGCTCGTTGACGAAGTGGCGGTAGAATCGCGGCTTGTGTGAAAGAAGGTATCGTGGTCGTAGACATTTTTAATTTGTTTGTGTTTTTAATTTCTGTACGGTGGATCTAGATCGATTGTGGGGTGTTTTTATGAAAATGTTGAAATATTTCTCTGTTAATTGACAAGCTAGGGATCTGTTTTAGAATCACATTTCTGTGTAGTAATAGGCTAGGTTTATTTATATGCGCAATTGGTTTCATATTTAATCGATTTTTATTAATGTGGCATGCTAAGGACAAAATACAAATGCTGTTAATTTTGAAGCTGCCAAGTTATCGACGATTATTTTATAATTAAGCGTCACAGCCGTCACTTTTTATTTATTACTGTAGCATATTGTAATGCAATGTGTAAATATACTATTCGTGATTAATTTCTTTTACAAATGAAAAATTAATCATAATATAACAAGTTAATTGTCTCGATCACGTGGCTTATATCTATCTATTCTCTTTTATAAAAGTTATCACACGCCCCATTTTTACAAATAGATACAAAATAATTACATGTGGAATTACTAAATTACCCTTAATAAACACCCATTATGGAAAATTTTTTTATAAAATACCCAAATTTGTCCATAATTGTAACACCCGACTTTTAAAAATATGGATTTTCAAAAACATTTAAATAAATAGCAATAATTGCGGAAACGTCCCTTTAAAAAACTTAACCATTTCCTAACGGAAATGTCAACAAAAGGTTTCGATGTTACATATTGCATCACAACGACAATATATATATATATGGAACCCATATTCAAACAATCAACTAACATAAGGATAAACCAACGACAATTGTAAACAACATCTAATTAAATGAGGCAAGACTATGGCTATATAAATTCTTCAATGAGCACTCATCTACCCATGTCTCACTCTAAGCATAATCAACATCCAACCTGAGGAAATACAACATTTTCAACAAAACAAGTGTTAGCATTAAAAGCTAAGTAAGATAACTACATATTGTATAAAATGGTTGTCAGTTCAAACATCTTTTAAAACTATCATACGCCTGTTAAGTAACACACAACAACAACAACAATAATAATAAGCATTAGGAATATCATATCCTAAATGTGCCTAGCAACCTCATCAATCGACAATAAACATCTCAATAAATCAACATCAAGTTACGCCACAACAAAGCGAAGTAACTTATGTTACTTGTTATCGACAATATAAATTGTGAGAAGGCGGTCCATTGACCTTTAGGGAGCCTCGCACCCGACATGATGGGTAGACCATTCGGTAGTCCATCGGCGTTGTTACGGACGGCATAACCAATCCACGAGTAAGCCGGCATCGACAAAAATGGCTAGCCCACGCCATCCGGCAAACCCCAACAACAGACTGAGTCGAATGGGGGTTATCATGATTACGCCAAGCGACAGTGACGATAGCATACTAGCCAAGGCTAGCATGGGTTAAGCTTAACACTTTCGACAATCATTATACTCGAGTATCATCAACAATAACAACAACAACCTTTAGGGCCCTTAACGTGCTCGTGAAATGGAAATCCTACCAAGTCTAGTGTACTAGATGTACAAGACAACATGTATTCAACTAAACATCAATCTCAATCATTTCCAACATCTAAGCATGCACATCAATTATAATGAGAAATAAAAGATCATAAACATGCATAAACAACACCCAAGTGACCTCCCGTGAGTTTCCATACCCAACATACGTACGAAAGGGTTTAAACAAACATTTATTATAAAAGCTAAGTTTTCATTGTATCCCTCGTGTCAAAAAGTAGTTATCTTACCTCTCGTAGTTTCTTAAAAAACAAACAATGTGTTACTGTCCTTGGTATGTGTCCTCGACAACCTATGATCAATATATAATTAAAAAATATTAGAAATCTCTGATTATACAATGGAAAAGATTTCCATGACACCCAAACACCATAGACTCACACAAACTACTCCACAACAAAGTCTACATGAATTCAGCATTACACGTATGTCAAAACCATTTTTTTCACAAACCATTACCCAGCCTATTAACAAACTGTTGTAATACATTATAAATAACTCTTTTATGTAACCATAGCCTTTGAAATCACCTTAATACGATTTTTCATTAATTTTCTATGAATTTTTGAACATTGCATTGTTGAACTCGTCTAGAATCTGACCACTTTTAGAAATCAGTGTTTTCGGAGAACTATGAAGCAAAATCAGAGCAAACTTTCTTCTGGACGAATTTAGGAGACACATAGACCTTTTCATAAATGTAAGGATCGACCTCTATAGATTTATAATGAATGATTTATGATTTTTGTAAAACAGATGAAATTTCAGACCTACAAACCCGTTGTTTTCAAAATCAATTCGACACTCATACGACCTTAGCAAGACACCACGGCCTATAGAACTCATATACATATATTATATGACTCAATTGATGGTTTGAAACCATAAATTGTTCCCTGAATCAATTGCAAAATAAATGGAAATGTTTAAACACTCGAAAACATAATAAAACAACAATGATTCGGAACCGGATTAACTCTAACCCTTGAAATCAGAATATAAACCCTAAGAATAGATCAAGATGACTAAAAACCAGTAGTAATTTCAATCCTTAACTTAAAGATGATTGGAGAATCGAAATACAAGCGTTTAATCTCTCCGATTTAACCCGAAATCAATGAAAATATAGCTAGGGAGGTTATGGAGGCTCACACCATGAAACACACACACACACTTATGGAGATAATTAGGTATTAGGGCTGCTTAAACCTACTAAAACCGTTCCCTCCCTTTAGCACAATTACCAAAGTGCCCTTAACTTATATTTAACGACCGTTAAGGCTCAAACTAATGATCCGGGGACTCAACCGACCAAACGAGCACCTTAATTACTAACCGACAACTATAATAACACTTTATGATCATTAATAACTAATTCAAGCATCACAGTTATCTTGTAGACAACAATATATAATTACTTGGGCATTTAAGCAACTAACGACGTCCGGTCAAAGTCAACGATAGAAAAGTTTAGGATGTTACATTATTAATTTATACCCTAAACCTTTATTTTGATAATTAACACTTTAATCCTTTATCTTCTAAAAGTTTCCACTATCACAATTACATCAACCTACACCACTTGACACCGCCACCACAACCAATAGTACCATCACTGACACCACTAAACCGTCTTCCTCACCCCCGTCGCCGCATTGCGTGGGTACCATGCTCGTAATCCTTTATAACAATTATGATACCCCCCGATTTTGGAAAGTGTTATACAATAGTTATATACAAAATTACTAAATTGCTCTTTAAAAAAATAACCAATATGGAAATAGTTTTTATAAATACCAAATTTGTCCCTAATGAATTAATTTACACTCTAAACCCTTATTTTAAAAGTTAACACTTTAAACACTTATCTTTTAAAATAATCCACTATCATGTTTACATTAATCTACACCACTTAACACCGCCGCCACCACCAATAATACCGTCACCGATACTACTAGACCGTCGTCCCCGCCACCGCCGCAGCATTACACGTATACCATGCTCGTATTTGTGGGTAATTATCAAAGATGATAAAGCTAGGATAAGGGACTAGTTCTGCTTACTAACGAAAACTTGAAGTTGAAGGAGTCAAATGAACAAAGGGAAAAATGGGAGGACCAGAGCTAAGCTTTCTTAAGTTGGAGCTGATAATGTAAAGACCATGAGAAGGAGATTGCTATACACAGTGCTATAAAACTCGGACGGGAACTCGGGATTGGAATCGAAATCAAGGGTTAAACGAGTCGAGTTGGCTAGAATCGGGTGAAAACTCGGTCAACGACTTGGTCGCTTGTAAAACTCGGGCAAACTCGCCTGGATCGGTCAAAAATCGGCTGGATCGGTCAAGAATCGGTCGAATCGGGTCAAAACTCGGTTAAACTTTGGTCAATTTTTTTTTTGTTTAAAAAAGATACCATAAATTGGTTTAAGTTTATGTTTCCAATGAATGAAGTTTGAATGTTGAAGTATTATATTAAAGTATCCAAACAGTTATGTTTTAAGTTTGAATTTTATTCCATATAATTCAATAACTATAAATTTTCTATATAAAAAACCTAATCCGGGTTTTCCCCGATTCCAGTCTGAGTTTTTAAAAACTCGTGACTCTCCCCCTCCCTCCCCCCACCTCTTCTCCTTCATCGATTTGATCCCGAGTCACGAGTTCTTCAACTTTGGCTATATGTAATTAACTAAATACCCTTATAGAGTTTAAGACAAAAACCCACTTTAGGGACACCGTTGATTAACGAGTCATGAGTGTTACCCATACACGACAAGTAATGATGCGTTGTACGCAACAATTGTTGTGGATATAAATATTATCTTTGATATTTTACGACAAGTTTTAATAAGATTCAAATTCACAATATGATAGTTGGTTATTACCCAAGTGACTTTAAATTCATTCTTATCAAGTGCCGATTTTGTTCCAAACAACGTCGTTTTGATCACAAAATTTCTTAATACGGTATGTTTTGAAGTTTTTTATGATGTGGATGAATAAATAAAGTTTTGATAGTCTAAAATGGAGAGGCCAAAAAATACATAAGAAACTAAAGCTTACTCTTTTAAGTCATATCACGTAACTGTTTTTCATGAGTTATGAAAACTAAATAACTTATTTTACAATCTTTATTATAACTTTTAAAATTAAAATGTAGTTATTAATTTTAGTTTTGTCAAAAGTTGATAACAGGTATTTTTTTTTAAGACAAAAGGGATAACTAACTAATACCGTCAAATTTTGTTGCGTCCATCTGAAGATCGAATCTTGGTTACACACTTTTAGTGTGTATAACAATACTTATTTGACTCGAAATATATATTAGATGACATTTGAATTAAGAATTGTATAAAATAAAACATCAGATAGATAAGGGTATCTAATTTTGCATGACCTATTCAACTTAATCACTACCTAATCTATTTATTTTTATTATCGTAATTTAGAAAATTGTGAATATTCTTGTCCCATTGAGAAATAAAAGGGTTGATAATATCATAAAAGGTCATTAGCAAAACAACATCACATAAAACAATAAACATTTTAATATTAAAAAAATGTGATAGACAAATTAAGCAACTTATCAATATATACATATATATAAAAGTTAAATCGAGAATACAAAATAAATATTAAAAATAAAATAAAATCTTACGCCAGAACTTCATAGTAATTCTATTCTCAAAATATACGTATAATACAATAACATGATTATCATTAAATTTGGTTGGTTAATTAGGAATTTTTTGTTAAAATAGCTTTGTCATATGTTGGGGTTACAAAAGTGGTATTCACAAGTTTCGAAAGCTCGGATTTCGCGTTTTCAAATTTTTTTTTTTTTTCTTCACTAAAGGTGATAGGAGTGTGGCAATTAAAGAGTACTTGGCAAAAACGAGAAGAAAGGACAACCCGAGTTTGGGTCTTCAAAATCACACAACTTACGCTTCGGAATCTCGGGTACTTTTACGGTTTTACCCCCAATTCATCCTTCGGCTCCCTACTTTTCCAAATATACCCATTCTAACGAATGTTTCGGTTGGTTTAGTTACAAAAGTGACGATGTATATATCATTTTCACATATTTTTTAAAAATAAATTAACAAGGAACCAATTAGTAAAATTCATGTCATTACCATATGAGTTATATATATGATAATGCAATGTGTCCTTAACCCACCAAATTATGGGTAATGACTTTGAGAAATGTTTTCATTGTTAAACCATTCGTGACTTGTTGAAACAAAATATTTAGTTTGTTGGTATTATTTTAGCAACATATTGACCCAAGTCCCTAACTCATGTTACACCATTTTTACATGGGATAATGTTATCCCAAAAACAAGGTTACTCAAAATTACTTTGTGAACGTTGAGACTTAACTTTGTTTCGCCTCAGTCCCCTAACCTTCTGTGTGCAAAGCTTCGAGCTCTATTTTTTAAGCGTGAATTGATATTGTGGTCTATTTTACCTTTTAATTGGAAAACCACAGTCGTGCAAAGGCATATATAAGTTTTGTATCGTCTTTGATAGCTTGCAAGTGGAGCAACCGTATGGTATTGGGTCTTCACTTTTTTGAAGCCTTTAATCAAGTGCGATCTTTCTCAAATGACTTACGCTTAGGCATGAACACGGGGCAAATGACCCGACCCGTGCAAACCCGTGACCCGGCAAATTAAAGCAACAAAATTGAACCCGTGACTCGACTCGTTACCTTTTTCGGAAGGGAATTGATAATAGTACCATAACTTTTAATAAATCTACCACTATTATGCATTATATAATTGTACTGTGTGTTATATCAGTTGTACGTTGTGGTAGATTAATAAAAAGAATTGGTGGAACAAGCTAGTATGAGCTCCCTTTTCGGAATTAACCTTTAGCATTTTCTATTTATCTATACTTCTATACTCCCTATATAAACAAACTACCCTCCTCCCAAATTAAACACTCTACCTTTAAAATCTCTATTTTACCCTTTTAATTTACACTACCACCAAACCCTTTATTCCTAAATCTATATCTATACTATATTAATAAACAAACTAACCTTAATTTTTAACACATTCCTAACTCACACACTAAATCTATCCAATATATTCTTAAAATATTTTACACTCATATTTTTTCAAACTATCTATCTCATTTTTTAATTAATTTAAATATTTCCACCTAATATGTCTATTATATTTTTAATAAAGTTATTTACAAAATATACATCTCTTAACCATAAAATAACTACATTACCATTTACATCTATTACTTTAAGATTAATAATCACATCGTTAACACCACCGCCACTAGCACCGCCCCTTGCCGCCACCGCTGCATTGCGCGGATACCCATCTCGTTATATTATGAAGTGCTTGATTAAAGATAGCGGAATTAATTTTATTTGGGTGAAGTTTTAGCTTGCATTTAAGTCAGGACTTGACATTTGTGGAATTGCTGGTTTTAATTATTAAGAAAAATGATTAATTCTCTTAAAAATTAGCCTAAAAATACTCTTAAAATCATAGTAGCATAGTACCCGCGCAATGCGGCAACGGTGACGGGGACGACGGTCTAGCGGTGTCGGTGACGGTATTATTGGTAGTAACGGCGTCAAATGGTGGTGGGGATGCGATGGCCGGATCTGGATGGTGGCAGTGATGGTTCCAAGCGTTATTGTATCGCT
Organism: Erigeron canadensis; assembly: GCF_010389155.1. Classification (NCBI taxonomy): domain Eukaryota; kingdom Viridiplantae; phylum Streptophyta; class Magnoliopsida; order Asterales; family Asteraceae; genus Erigeron; species Erigeron canadensis. The sequence goes on along the minus strand of NC_057762.1, from coordinate 36,092,158 downwards.
ACTATCCATATTCATCACGATGGTGGCGGCTGCAAAGGAGGAAAACCCTCCTCCATTGAATCCGATTTTGATAATGATGATCTAAGATTGTATTTGGATTGAACATATGATCGATTGACATCAATATCTTGCGTGAAGGATTCATCTTGAAGCTTTAATTGTCGAAAAACATCATTGTATTACTCACCTTCAAAACTGTCAACTTCAATATCTATCTTTTTTGATTTTTTTTTCCAGAATTTTTTCGAGGTTTTGGCATGGTAAGTTACGTGGATTCGAGAAATACCCTTTTCAATATATACAAAATCCTAATAAGTGGATATAGAAAAACCTTCAATTCGAGATACTGTAATTATGTTGTCTTCGTATATGTTCTGTACATGTTCTTGTAAACAATTTTATTTTAGTAGTAGCTAATAAAATTTTATTTTAGGGTAATTTGAATCTGTGTGTGTTTGATGATGATGAGGTATGTATTTTGATTAGTTGCAGAAATAGTCCTTGTTTATAATGAAAAGACAGTATTACCCCTCACGTGAGGGGCACATGATGTATTTAACGGTAAAAATAGACGGAACGTTATTGTTGGACCGAAATTGCAACAGGTATGATATGACAGGGATGCGTTTCATGACTTTGCACATGTTTGTATCAAACTTGCAAAATGTGTGATAACACAAGGACCAAAAATGCAATTCGTTCTATTTGTTTTATAATAATCAACCCTTAGAAAATGTGATAAAAAAATTTAAAATAAAACTTTATAGATAAATGTTTCAAAGACTACAGGCTATATACAACAGTCGACATATAACATTATAACAAAACTTACAAATTTTAATACCTATTAAATGTATAGATTAAAAAAATAATAGTATAGATGCATCAAACTATACACATTTTCTACGAAAAATCACATCAATATTGGCCCATCCAATACCAAAAAGAGCTTCACATATATGACCCATATAAATTATATATTTAACTCGGCTGAAATGATCACTTTGTTAGCGCGCGGTTGCTTATTTAATTAGTTATAGGTTGTTGATATGAGCGATGGCAGCGAAAATGCAAAGAAGAGTGGTGCCAATGAGAATCGAGAATATAGATGTGCCAAAAAATAAGGCTATCGTTTGAAGATATTCTGGTTGCTTATCGCATCGTTTGTGTACGTAGTTTGATGAATTATAGTCCCATCCATAATAAGGTCTATCATTCCCCTTCAATCTCTCTTTTATCTTGATCACCTCAATCCTATGCTTCAAAAGCTTCATATTTAAATCCACACGATTCCCCGGTTTCCCTTCTATATATACGCCAACAAAATCAAACGGAACATATTAAATCCAAGAAATTATGTATGAAACTAAAAACAGAAATTCATGGTACGTTGTTTTACCTTCATCTTGTGAACTTTGAGCTCTAATCGTGAAGTAAGAATTTGCTTTATGCTTCTTGTGAAGCGACGAATTTGTAGCACAAACAAAAGAACGTATTGACATAGACATCTCTTTGATTTGTGAGGCCTGGGTAGTTGTTTTGAATTAACCTCATTATACTAAAGTGTATTTATATGGTTCATTTAGATTTAGTGTACACTTTTTAGATTTAATGTACACTTTCTATTCCATTTAAAGGTTTGGTAAGGACAAAACATGAGCCTAATAGTAGTAGACAATGTCACGTTTGGGGCTTTATAAGGAATGGCACACGAATTAACACATTGACATGCTTTTCGTCTGGTTTTGAAGCCTTCCACGACGTACGTGTTGATTCTTAATTTATCATTCAAATGTATGTTCTGTTTCATAGATTGTATCTATTTTTTGAAACTGTATATAGATATATGAAAACTCTTTACACTTTTTGAGGTTTTCATGTTTTTGGTAAATAAATGTGATGACGCATGCCCTCCGGCATCCATTACGGACATCATCATCAGCTGCGGTATTACTCATTAATCCTGAGCTAATTGTACCTCGACCCAATGACGTCCATGCTCGTACACTGCAGAAACGTACTGAATGTCAACTAAAGAGACAAAGTTTGTAACACTAGACGACGCACCGAATAACGGCCTCTTGCTATCAAGACGTCATACACCAAGTACCACCCCTTCTTGGTGTCTATAAATAGCAGCCTTGGCCTCAGAACAACACACACAAATTTCATGCAATACGCACACTCACATACTTCAATTCTTGGTAGCGTGGAAGTTGTCCATACCTCCACACCAATTGGGAACCGCTAGCAAGTCCTCGTTAAACCTTTTCACGTTCTAAACAAGATTAACCCCTCTGAAATTAAGTATAATATATACGTATTAGGCCCGTGTAATTTATGCTTAAACAAAATGCTCTTTCTAAGTGCTGGAATTTTTCGTGTTACAAACAAACCAGTAATATGGAAAAATCAAAGAAAAAAGAAGAAGAAAGAATAAACAAAGGACTACATATCTTTATCTTTATCTTTATATATACTAAAAGACAACTTACAGCTTATTAACCAATCATAGCTTTCGATTTTATCAAATTGGAAATTGATGATGTCATTATTAATTTAATTATAAATTAAAATTTCCAATAATCATTATCCAAATATAATAATATATTATATTTATATTAACTAGATTATAACCCGTGTGAAACGCGAAAGAAATCTATAAAAAAATTACATTTATACGTATAAAAAAGCTAGCACAATGATATAACAAATACTTAAAAGCTATTAAAAAATGACAGAATAATAAATAAAATAAGAATAATGAAAATAAACCGAATGTTTTTTCATAAATCAACTATAGTATAAATATAATTTCAAAGACTAAGGTTTGACAATGATTTCTCATCCACCTGAAAAGTGTTTTTTGGTTTTATGTAGTATTACAAATGATTATATTTTTAAAGATTACAACATATATATATGTTTTTTTCCCGTGAATTGAAAGCTAAAACAGTTGGTCAAATGCATTAGGGTAGTTAACTATGTATAGTATAAAAAGTTATAAGGATTCACGGTATCCACAAAATAATTGGATACACAAATAGTAGTGGTTTTGTAGAAGCTGATTTTATGATTATGATCCACAAGCATGTAATCTCCTTCATTGAAGCCATAGCGAAGTTATTGATTTCCCTAATGCCTCCTTCATTTAAGACTAAAGTGAGACTCGAATGAGACAATTTTTGGGTTATACTTATGTGTATGCTTCCAAAGTAAGACAATTTTAACCAAGATTTTCTAAAATTCCCTGAACGCGTCGATGTCAGTCATCCTATCAAACACAACTTGATCTGCCATGATATATTGTATATAGTGATATGGAAGCAACTATGTAATCGGTATTATGCTAATGTATAGTTGATGTATAGTATTCATACATTTTTCATATCACAATAATGACTGTTTGTCACAATATCTCCTATGAGCTCATTCAAATGATTCATTATAAACAATAACAACCCTATTTTTCAACCTTAATCACATATCATCAAGTGTATAGTTATATTTCATAAGCTAAGGTTAATTTAAACCATAATCCAATACAAAATTATTTGTTATTAATTATTTGTAAGAAAATCAAATACGAAAAATAAACTATAATGGAAGATGGATCATATATTACTTGACACAAATTAATCAACTGCAAATATAATTGCTAATACTTATTAGAAAATCAAATATTAAAAAAGTTATAAGATGGATTAATATAGTTTTTTGAAACAATCATTATTTGTTAACAAATCAAGAAAGCGTATTTATTTAATAATATTAATTTATAAGAAAATTTGTAAGAAAATCATAATAAAACTAAAAGAAGATAGATGATGATGTGAATCAAAAGGGTATCCAAAAAATTAGACATATTAATGGGTATCCAAAAAGTTAGATACGTTAATTTTTGATATGATTAGTAAAATATTAATTAATAATAAGTATTGTTAAAATATTTTATCCATAGTTGTAGGACTAAAAGAGCATTTGATTAAAAGTTGAGTCAATGATGATGTCATCATTTTGATCTAAAGGTGAAAGGTCCAGATTACTCCATTTTTGAATTAAGGGTTAGACACATTAATTTTGATATGATTAGTAGAATGTTAATTAATAATATGTATTGTTAGAACATTTTATACATAGTTGAAGGACTAAAAGAGTATTTTGTTAAAAGTTGAGCCAAGCAAAAATGCATATCATGAAAAATGAACAATGATGTCATCATTTTAATCTAAGGATGGAGAAATAAAAAGAAATTTAATAAAGGGTATAGAGTACTCCATTTTTGAATTAAGGGTTCTGTTTTAGTATTTAGTAAAGATGTTTGTAAAAAAATCTTACTAATTTACACTTTTTTGTTTTACATCAACAATTTACACTTTTAAATACTTAATTTATAACTATTTTAATCAACACTTTTTTGTTTTCAATCATAAATATACACTTTTTAACCATTAATTTCAATATAATAGCTAATGAATAATAACTGATATATATCCAAAAGAATAATAACTAATATATAATCAATAGAATAATAGCTATTATATATCTTAATTATACGTTATGTCATATAAATATAAAATTAATTATGAAAAAATAAATAAAATCTAACGTAAATATTAAGATTATAAAAAGTAATTGTACTAGTATCTTTTTTTTGAAGTATTTGTAGATGAACATGTAATCCACTTTCATTAATATATTATTTATAACAAGTATTTATTTTAAAAATTAATTGTAAATTTATTTATTAACATGGTAAAAAGATATACAACTCAATCCAATATTTATTAGTTCCGAACTTTGGACATCTACTTGAAGAATGAGCGTTCCAATTAATCTCAAACTTTCAAGTAAAATCCACTCACTCAATGTTTCTGCTAGCTCAAATTTTTGGATAAAACATCTATCTTTATTTTTAATTACGTTCTTAACATCTTTCAGAATTATTTTTTGGCTATTTATCTTTTAAATTAATAAAACTTTTTAGCTTGCATATAGTAAACTATGATAATAATCTAATCTTTATAACAATGTAAACCCGTGTATTTGATACGAGTCTAAAATCTAGTAATGAACTAATTTAAATGGATACATGCACAATGTGACAATTATCATAATTATTTCTATTTAATTTACTACTATAACAAATATTTTTAGCTCATTGTAAACATTATTTTCTTAATTTTATGTGGATATTATGCTATTATTATCTTGCACAAAGTTTTTGCTAATTAACGTTATCATGGAACCTCGCACGTTGTGTATTGTCGCGTCGCATCGCATGGCTGCCCATCTAGCTCAGAACTAAACTAATTAAATTTGTGCTTAACGTAAAACACTCATCTCCATCATTATCAACAAATGAAACACCGCCAATTTTTGAAGTGATGAGACGATATTATTTCTAATGAGGTGAGGTGGTGGTGGTGTGTGTGGATACTGGTGAGAAACTTTGTCGGCCAGCAACGTAACCTCCGATGAAATGGGTATTCGATTTAGTTTTATGTTTTCCTAAAGGTAAACTAATTAATTTTGATGGAAGTTCGAGAATAGAAATCGTTATTTTTTCTTTTATTGAAGTCAATGATAAATGAAAGAACGTACTCGGACACTTCATATTACGCATGTGTGTCACATTCAAAGATAGAAGGAAAGAGAAGAAAACGAAAATTGTAATATATCATTTTTGAAGTAAACAGACCTATATTTTTAAATGTTTGATGTATTAAGTGGCTGAATGTATAAATAATGTTATTAAATAAAAAGAAGAAAACATAAAGACAGTTATTTTATTTATTAAAAAATGTTATTAGATAATTAACGCTTATTTTATTTATTACTCGTAAATAAAAGCACATAAAATTTAACATAATGCATTAATTTTTCAACTAATAAGTTTATTAAGTAAAAAAAGAAAAAACTACTTTAAATTATTTGTCCTTGTCATCGGATGTATTTAATAATAATATACCAATAATAAGTGAATACCTTGTTAAAATATAGAATGAAGTTATATAATATGAAATAACATAATAAAATTGTGATACAAAAGTAATTACAATTTACAACCCTTTTCAAGGTAATGCAACCAAAGTCAATAGACGTTGGTCAACTAGCATGTGGTCCGAAATACGGTGAGAAACTTTCCATCTTTAAATGTCCTGAGTTCAAATACAAATATTGATGTTTAATTACTAATTTGAGAAAAAATAACTATTAACAACTAACATTTGTGACGCAAAGGGTGTTTGATCTTTTGTTATCTTGATCTTAGTTCGTGTGTTGGTGATGAAATATCCGTACTTCTAAAGATTGAGATGAGAAATAATGGCGGAAAAAGCGCAAAGAAGAGCACTGCCCATGAGAACTGATAAACTTGTTGGACGATATTTGGGTTGTTTTTCATATTTGGGTGTAGGCCGTGTAGCGCAGTCCCACCCATACGATCTAGAGCTCATCTCTAGTCTCTCTTTCGTCCTCATTATCTCAAGCCTGTGTTTCAGAATCTTCATATTCGAATCTACATCGTTACTGGATCTCCCTATTAATCAAATAATTAAACTAACAAAATCAGAAAACGTGGATCCACATCTTAATGTCCATTTAACGGCACCACGATACATACATAATTATCAGGGAAACAAAGCTATCCATATATGTAATATAGCGTACGGGGGCATACTATGTATATCGTTTTACCTTCATCTCGTAAGCCTTGAGCTCTTATATTTAAACGTGGACACGCTCTATGCTCCTTTCTATGTTGGATAACTACAGCACAACCGAAAGAAGGAATCCGCAAAGACATGAGTGTATGGTGAGACTATCAAAGAATCAATAAGTGTTTAATTTATAGCCAAATGATTGGACTATGATAGCTATATCACATCGTTTAAAATGTTTCCATATATAGAGAACTCAAAAAATACCACGTACATTTGAGGGTTTGATGTGGACAAAATAAGAGTCCTACATATATATGTAGCGTGATATTGTGTTCGGGTCAGACGAAGTATGGAGATATGTGATGTGTCCAAATGGATACCAATTTGTTATGTGGTTTTGTATGATTTAAGCTGTCCACAAAGTCGATTGTATCAATAACATTATTTATTCCTTCAGAATAATATTTAAGCGTGTGCATTTAAAATATTATTGGAATGACATAGTAATTGTTGAACCAGTCTTAGGTTATTCATTATACAAAAAAGACAAACTTAGAATCAGCATGAGTCAAAGTTTTCGTTTAGCATTTACTGAAGACTAAAAGGGGAAAACCATGATCATTGAATTGGTTCTTTGTCAAGAAAGTCATATATGTCGATTGGGACTTGTATCTATAACGTTAACTTTTAGGCAAGACAATGTAATTTTGCTTTTGATCGTTTGGAAGGAATGATTGCCAATAACTATGGCAACTGTATGATACTTGAAGTTTGACTTTTAGAAATCCAACAGAGATTATCTAGTTATTTACAAACTTTGGTCTTATTTAACAATTCAATTTCACTTGGTTATTAAAAGGATTAACTGGCCCAAATATAATCCCACCCACGCATATCTCTAGGTCTCTCGTCACTCGACAACCATCACGTAACAAAAAAAAAAGGGGGGGGGGGGGGGGGGGGGGGGGGGGGGGGGGGGGCTAACTTTATTAGAATATTAGCAATGTTTAGAAACACAAGTGTTTTGTTTTTCACATTGTCACTAATATATGCAAAATTGGTCGAATTACTGGTTACCTTGTAACTTGATAAATAACTTTAAAGGCAGGGGTCAGCATATTTGAATTATTGACTCTTTCTTAGGTCAGATAACACAGAAGTTGAAATTTTTATATGCAATTAGGCCCCATGAATGAATACCAAAAACCGTTTTGAGCAGAAAGCAATTTTAATCTTTCATGCATTTTCTACGTCATCTGTTTTAAAAATCACAAAAAATGCAAAACAAATCAGCCGTGAAGTCAAAATAAAGATATTTACGGTACAAGTTATCTGCCAAATTTTAAGGTTATAATAGCTCGGGCATTGCCACGAGATTCTAGATTAGTGTAGAAATAAACGTTTATGCATTGCTTCAACTCTTAGCAGATGAATGCTCCTACAAATAGAGCTAGCATCCGGTGATGCAATCATCCCTGATCGCTTACAGAGGAAATTTCCTGCTAGCAATATCAAAGATCCACATTCTCCAGGTCACAAATCGAAATAACATAATGGACCCAGATTTTAGACTTCATTCCCAATTAACCACACTGCAAAAACCTTGTTGCCAAGAAATTAATACACAAACATAATTTATTATCAAATACTAGGTGCCAACAAAAAACGTGGTGTCTCAAACGCGTACAAACATAACAAACACGACAAACAGGTAGCAGTTGAAACAGAACAATAGCAAATATAAGTAGTTAAAACACAGAGCAAGCAGAGCAGCATAGACTCTTATTCTTCTTCACTTTCAGATTCAGCACTCTGAAGCCATTCCACAAAAGGCTTTGCATTCTTCCAGATAGAGGATCTCTTATTCTCACCGTTGAGTCCCTCCTCATACCACTTCACGACATATTCTTCTTCCAGAATGTCAGCATCATACAGTGCTTTCAAAATAAGGGGCACTTCCTTCACTGCACTTGGGTTTGACTTGCCACAGAACTCCTCAATAGCACGTAACAGAACGAGCTGTGAATCCTCCCCTTCAACCACAATAGCAGCTAAATAGCTTTTTTTCTTAAGAAGATGCTTTGCAAACCCTTTCTCCACCCCATCAAGTAAAGCCTCATAAAGAGCACTTGCATTTTCCTGGTGTGAACCGGATAGTGTCTCCAAAATTTCCTTTGGGCCAACATTTTTTTTCAAATTTTCTTTAGCAATGTCAACAAGCTTCTTGGGACTCGCATTGCCATTAGCAGGTTTGGAATTCTCCTCATGAATAGGCTTGGCAACCTTCTTCACAGGCTCCTCAACTGTTGTGAGCATGACCATGTCAGCAGTAACGGTACTAAGCTGTTCCTGAATACGCAGACGAGCTGCTTCTGCAGATGTGTCGGTCTGCCACTGGACGTCATCATCTTCCTCAGAATCGTCTTTGTCACCAGCCTGGCTAACAGTTGGGGAAACATGATCCTCATCAGACCCGTTACCTTTCTTTTTTGAAGTAGTTTTTGCATGCCCATCTTTAGTCTTCTTCACATCTTTCGTCAACTTCTTCATTACCTTATCAGCTGCCTCGCCTTCCTTTAGACGTTCCTTTTCGGCCCTCCGCATAGCCTTTTTGTCTTTGGAGTTTTTCTTCTGCTCAGGTGGATTCTTCAAAATAAATGATGTCAGCTTGTCTCTCATATCCACATCAGAAACAAAACCACAAGCAGCACATTTCAGCTGGACCATCTGAGTCTTCGTTATTAATATCTCAGTCTCTGGGTTGCCACAACCGTAACACTGAACATATTTCTTAATAAAATTCTCAAGAAGACCAGCCAGTTTTGCAGTATCATGAGAGCCATTGACGAGTGATACCCCAGTTTTTTCATCAAATTTGGATTGGGCTCCAAGCTCACAGCCAAAATACTTGGTAGTGTAAGAAGCTGGCCTCGCCAAAGCTTTGGCAACATCAACCATGTTAACTATATTGGTTTTAATGCCATTTCCACGACCCTCGATCTTTGTAATCATCTTTGGCATCTTGTACCTGTAGAAGGCATCGTCGCTGTTGCTGGCACCAATGTTCTGTAACGCCATGCTTAGTTTGGAAAGTGTGGACTATAAATATCAGAATGAGATAACAGAGGTGAAAATGCGACTGTCTGTAAAAGATTTTATGGCACACAAAGAACGATCAGAAATGGTAAATGTAGGTTGCGGTAAGCTGCAACCAGAAAAATCAATATGTTCCTGAAATGGCGCTCGACGCATACAGCCGACAGTTTTCGAAAAGATAGGAGTTTCCTCCTTAAATATAGGACAATACTCTCCCAGCAACCCAATATACCCTAGGTAGAAAATAGCCTGCTCGGACATAAAAAACCCTTAATACTTCACTTGCTCCAACTTGAAATTCGTCAAAAACAGCTAGCAACACAACCTTCAAAAGGGAAAAAATGTAAAGTAAATTAACATCAACAAAAAGAGCATCAGAAGTCATAGTTTTAATAAGATTACCGCCATACATATGATATATATAACAAGTACTACACATGTATCTCATTACATATTAACCAAGAAAAACCCTTTGGAATTTGGCAATGTAGATAATTAGGATTCAAGACTAGACAAAATATATGTTTTTCTCAATCGTTAGACTTTCAGCTTGGCAAATAAACAATTAACTGACACTGAAAGAATTCAAGTATATATAGACATACAAAGGAGTGTATGACAACAACGTAAGGGCTTAGAGCAAGCACATACAGAAAATTAATTAACTTGTTTGTCAGAAAAAACTATAACTCGGCATTAAGTACACCGAAAAAAATGATGTTTCAACCAAACTACTAATTACAAAACAACACAAAGTAAGGAAGTACGCTCGCAGAATGTAAACTTACGCACATGAACACATAATTGGCCAATGGAAGCAAAACAATAACTTATAATTGGATAGAATATCAGAAGCAGTGTCGTTTAAAAACATAAACACTAAACAATTTATATCAAACAAGCTTTTTTTGACATTTTTCATTACTGTTAAAAGCCATAAAAATATCACAAACATTTTCTAAATATCTTAAATATCAGTGTTTGAGCTTGCTTATTGAACCATATTATGTATCTACTTATCATTTGTTTTTATAAACATATTAAATCAAAAACTGAATCTCCCAAAGAAAGCTGTATCAATTTATTTCAAAATGGATAACTAAAAGCATCTTCAAATAAACAAAACACAAGCAATCATGTAAATACAGCTAATATAGCGCATATTAAATTAATTATAGAAAATTATATAACCTAACAATCAGGATTCAACAAAACATAAAAATTAATCAGATCTAAAAATAAAACCGACTTAAATTCAAAAAAATCGCTTGCTTAAATCTCAAACAACATCAAAATTTATTTATACAAAAAACATAATAATTGAATCGATCAAGTAACGAGATCCATAACAAACCGATCAGATTACAAGTAAATTAACATCGATCAATTAACATAATAAACAACAAATCAATACAACATATATAATAATATAAATATAGATACATGTATATGTATATATAGATATAATAATCAGATCGAAAGAGATTGAAGAGAAGTTACCGAGATCGAATGGAGAGAGAGATAAGAGAGGAGATGTGTGTGTGTGTGTGAGAGAGAGAGATAAAGAGAGATAGATAGTTGTGATTAGGGTTTTCAATTGTGGCCGATAGATGAGATGATATATAATGTTGTAAATGTAATGAGCAAGATTAGGCGGCCATGTATCGGACATTTATTTATTTATAAAAATAGGGTTTCGTTTTCTTATTTGTTTTTGATACCATTACCCACTTTTTATTCCACGTGTGTTCTTTTCATCTCGGCCGTTCATTCGCCGACCTCTTAGATCTACCGTGATGTTTTTTTTTAAAAAAAAAGGTAGATCAGATAAATGACTACCCCAACTTTGATGCGTCCATACCAAGTTAGAATCTTGACAATGCCCTAAAAGCTTTGGTATTTCATGTGTAGATTAATATAGCATTGCTAAGATCCTCTCACCACATTTGCATGTGGCAAGATTTAAACTCATAACCCCCTAGGAAGAAAATACAAAGTGGAAAGCTCCTTAACGACTAAGGTATCACCCTAATGGCTACCACATTTACCGTGATATTTTGATTGAAACTTTTATAGGCAATCTATACAATAAATTATAGAAAATGTCTAAACATATCGATACTTCAGCAATATGTTAGGAAATTGTTTCAGCATATTGAACTTGAATTCATTTGTACTCCAACATAAAAAGCAAATTATTTGGCCCCACATTTCAATTTGTAGACAAAATGCTTATGTTCAAACGGAATAAACATTTTGAGTAACAAAAATTCTTCAATCATGACACACTAGCTTCTCACTATGCACGCTGTCATGATATGATATCCTGATATTCTCATATGCCTATGTGCAAACGGAATAAGCTTTTTGAGCAACAAACTCCACAATCATGACACACTAATCTCTCTGTATGCACATTGCATGGTATTCTTCATTGAAGTTAACCTTAGAGCCGTCTCAAAAAATATATACAAATAATTAGAGAATTATAATTCTGTCAAAAAGATATATGAAAGTAAAGGAAACATAAAGGATTTTCCATCACTAGATTACTTAGATATTCACTTCATCAACAATATAAAAAAACTCATATTCGACAAGGCGCTAGTAGGGACTTAGTACCGAAATTACAGTCTTGTACCAATTCGATTCTAGTACAATATCAATTTATATGAGAACGGAATTGGTACAAACTTTTGGTCAATTTCAATAACAATACGATCGGTACATGGACCGATATACGAGGCGAGACGATTGAGCCTCTTGCCCGTACCTACCTTTTATAACACAATCAATGCTTAACTTAGATTCAAAACATAATTACTTAATATACATTACCCATCATTCTTAAATGTCTAGTCAAATTTCTATATAAATAAACGTTATATTTGGCGTTTAAAGTTTAGCGATTTAGGAATCCATAACATCGAGATGAAAAGTTAAATAACAAAAAGGGGTTTTTATTTTACAAGAGGTTGTGGGTCAATTATATTGACAAATAAATAAATAATTTACTTGTGGTTGCTTGCGATGTTAAACAACGGCAAAAGCTCTAGGCATGATGTATATTGGTCGTAGAACACCGATGAATCTTAACATGATCAACTGCATTAACCACAACAAATTTTTGAAAATAAGAAAATAAGATTAGTTTTTACTTTTTAGAATAAAACAAATAATAAGTGTGAGTCATATATTGTAAACACGGTAATAGTGTATCCTATAGTATACTCAAACTCCAATAATATGCATGCAAAACTTAAATTTTGTACAACAGACAAATAACATATGATAAAAAGCACATTAACGCAAGTGCTTTGGACTAGCAATATTCAAGATGACCCATCAATGAAGAGATCGTAAGTTCCAGTCATATGGACCATTGGTATATATGTTTAGATGTGTGTTATTATTTGCCTTTCACCTATAAAGAAAAGACAGAGTACATACAAGTATAACAACTATACAGTAAGAAATCAAGCTTCTTGGACCATGAGTTATATACTCATCGAAGTCGAGTTTATCATGACTAGCAGAAACCATTGTTGAAAACTGTAATTTATGGAGATTTGTATAAGAAATCTCCTAGTTTCCCCTGATAGCATATAATCAACCAAATAAATTTGTATTAACAAATATAAATTTTGACTAGGGACATCAATCTTGCAAACTTGTATCTAAATGTAATTTTTTATCTCTAACTGTGCCTCAAAATATGTTGGAATGCCATCACAATGAATGATATAATGGATATGATGACCGGGCCAATAATCAAATTTAAATGACTGAACCTCAAACAAAAGTAAGAAAATAAGAAAATACTCAAATTAATTGATCATCGTGTTTAATATGCTTAAAAAGACAATCTTTGTTACTCCATCTGTCTCATTCTAAGTACCCTAGTTTGACTTCCATAAGTTTTTGTTTTTTAAATTTGACCATAAATATTTTTGTATGTATCAAGTGTCATAAACAAAAATTAATTACGGTCAAAGTGTAACACCCGTCGTTTAAAAACATGGATTTCCAAAAACTTTCGCCTAACGGCGTCAAAAGAAAGTGGAAGTAAACTTTAAAAGTCCAAACCAACAAAATCTGTTTGGTTTGTTCATTAAATGGTGTTACTAGCCATATCATTAAAATAAGTTCAAATGGAAACCCATCGGTTGCCCAACATTAAACAACCGACTACATTATCAATACAAGTCAATTTATTTAAACATAAAGAAAATGTCTAAAGCGAGCAGCCACTATGGGTAAACTATAGTCAGCTTCAAGATCATCTACCCATGTCTCACGTCTTCTCACATCTATCTGCTCACTAATGTTGGACCTGAGGGAACAACACATTTTAAAAGAGCAAGTGTTAGCTAACGAATTAGCTAAGTAAGATAACACAAGGTTTATAAAACGTTTGTCCATTTAAAATATTATATAAAAGTCGTATTAAATCGTTAAGGCACATATAACATCAAAGCATCACATCATCCACAACATATCATCGCATTAAACATCATCATAATAGGTTGGATCACCCTAGATGTGCCTAGTCATCTTTTACTTCACATATATCATATAAGCATCATCGTATAGTGTGACATAAGTCACTTACATTAGGCGTGACATAAGTCACTCATCACATATAAGGTGTAAGTTTGTGTGTAGGCGGTCATAAGACCTAACGGGGAACCTCACACCCGACTGGATGGATAAGCTTTTCAGCGGTCCATCAGTGTCGTTAAGGAATGGCAAGTCAATCCAGGAGTAGTCCGTATGTTCAAAGACATTGGTGGGTAATCACTCCACCCGGAGATACTTAAACCACATAATTACGTTGCAAGGAGCCACCCAAGCAACCATATACGCACTCACCGGGCAAGGGCAAGTACGGGTTAAGCTTAACACTTTCATATCATATACGAGCTCGGTTTTCATCACATATAGTTTAGGTGTCCACGTTACCTAAACATCATCACATATCATCTTTTACGTTTGGGCCCTTAAATGTGCACGTGTCATGGCAACTTAATAAGTCTAGTGAACTAGATGAACAAGCCATGTAATCATGCACATTTCACATATCATCAACATATATCACATTTCTATTCATCTCAAGACATTACATATCATTTCATAGCATATCATATCATTACATCTCATATCATTGCATGACATTTCATAACATATCGTTACATATCATCTTTCATTGCATAACATAGTTAATTTTATTATGTATTTCATAACAATTCAAAGCATTTCATATCATATCATAACGTCACATATCTATGGGGTAGCATTTCAGGTTTCAATATGCATCTACATAGCCCATATCACCTCCCGTATAATCCCGAATACCCATAAGCAAACAAGATACCATTTGGGGAAGTTATTATATGAAAACTATGTTTTTTTTGAACCCTCAGCGTGTCAAAGTAGTTTATCTTACCTCGTAGAAGCACATAACAAATGATACGTAAGTTATCGAGCTTTGCAAGTATTCCCGACTACCTATAATCATTAAACGACATAATGAGCTATCAATTACCCACTATTTATGGTCATGACTCAAACCTAGATACCTATAAATATCACCCATGACAAGACTTGATGCATCGGAGGTTCGTTTAATACTTCATAGCTTACATAACTCGACTGAACATGGAAATCACTCACTAAATTAACCTTTCTGTAAACTTGACATCATCCTCAACTTTAAAAAGCATTACCATTAGAAAGTAGACTCTCTCACGATTCCGTGGATAGCTTATTCCTCAAAAACGGAGTTACGGTTCAAAAGTTATGGTCGTTTAAGAATGTTAACAAAAATCAGTCCCTAACGGGAGTTACGAATATTTGTAACGGGAGTTACGCACCTAACGGGAGTTATGAAAATTTGTAACGGGAGTTACCGTGGAGGTGTTATCCTAATTACCCAGCTAACGGTAGTTACACAACCATAACGGGAGTTACGACGACCAGCCGTGAAAAACAACCCCAAAACCTAACCAAACACATTCCAAACGACTTTAACACATCTTCAGGTCTTATGAACATCAAATACACTTAAAATAATACCAAAATCACTCATTGAAAATACCAATTAATCCTTGAATCATTCACCACATAAATCAATCATTGAATCACCCGAATAACATGAAATCGGTAACCGTTTAATCAATTAACCCAACCCAAACCCCATGGCCTGGATTGAATACTCATCTATGACTCATAAGATCAGATTTCAAGGAGAACATTACCTATATTACCTGTAGATTACAAGAGGATGCAAAAGGCTTGATCAACACACCCGAAAACGTATGAAGTCGCACAAGAATTGATCAAGGAGAGGAGGGACGGCCTAGGGCTTGAAGAATGTGTTTTTGGAACTGAATAATGACAGGGATTAGGGTCTAATTACCCCTAAACCTGCTGTACACACTTTTCTAAACTTACATTCAAGCCCCTTCACTTCACATCTTTACATCTAAGGCTTTAACAACCTTACGGGAATACTTACTAATACTTTAATCACAATTAATCATCTTAAACACATTAACACATGAATCATTAAGGCTTTAAAACCTTACACATAATGCACATTAATCACACATAAACATTAAATATCTTAGAGACTTAACGGATACGTTGTGTTGACTTAACGACTCAAGTCAACCGTTAATTAAAAGTTCGGGATGTTACACAAAGTTCAAAGGACATTTACTGCCTTTATGTCTTTCAGCCAAATGTTGGTCATGGGTTCAACACCTATGAAATACATATTGGGACTAACCGGCGGCAAGTTAGTACAGTTCTCCTGCTTGCGGATTTTTCCTTGCGCTGATTTAGGAGCCTTCTTCTTTAGTCTAGGATTCTAAAAAAAAAGGTTGGGCAAAAACAAGAAGAGGTCGTCGTCCGACAACTGTCTACTAAGTGAAGAGTCACTCGCTTTCTTTTATTCGCACATAAGATGTGCAGGTCATTGCTAATGAGGTGAGGTATGTGGGTATTCACTAGCATATAGATGGTTTCTTTCAGAACGGTAGTGGGACTAACACCGCCAGTTATGCCCTCGGATTAACTGTGTTGGTTACGTGGTCGATCGCTACTGGACAATGAAGAGACAATGCCGCTGAGTCCAATCACCACTGATGTTAAAAAAAAAAATTTAGCCTAATTTTTAGAAGTATTTATATATATTTTTTTAAGATAGATATATTTTTTAACCATCTAGGCATGTTAAAATAACCACGTTTTAGTTAACTTTTACTCAGTCTCACAGTGTCATTTCTTTCACCCTCACTCGATCTGATATGATATAATAATAGGTACTCAACAGAAAAACACGCACACTCAAACTTACCATATCTGATTATCAGTAACTTCAGGGAAGATGAGACGACCGCTGATCAGAAAAACGCTCATCAATACTCTGTAATTCCCCCTGACTTCCTTTTTCTATTTTCACCTATTATATTATCTCCCACATTCTATTGAATAGAAAAGGGGATTTATTTACTGAAATCCCTAATTATCCGCGTGTATCTCCTTTACTTTTTTGTTTCTTCCTGCAATATACAATCTCAATAAGCTGTCAATTTGACACTTCATCTGTCTGTCTGTCTGTCTCTATATCCTTTGCTTGAATGGGGAAGAAAAAAGAAAGAGTGATACTATAAGTAGAGCTGTTGCTTCTGATAGATTGAATTCTAAAAAAAGAAAGAAAGGAAAAGTTGTTGATAGATCAAGCAGCTTGCCAAATGACCTGATACATAAAATCCTTTCTTTAATTAGAATCAAAGATACCGTGAAAACCAGTGCCTTGTCAACTAGGTATAGATTTATCTGGACTACTATGCCTTACCTCAATTGAAGACTTTCCTGATGTTGGCCTCTTTTATTCAAATAAAGACCTGAAAATTTTTTCCAAGATTGTTAGACGTTTTCTCAAAATAGTCGTATAGATGTGTCTTCCCTGAAGCTCCAGTTTTCTGGAAAGGTTGTTGAAAAACTTGTGCGTTATGCATTCTCTCACAATATTCAATGTTTGCTCACGGATAACATTGAAATTCCCCTCTCACTATTCAGTTCCCAGTGTCTCAAACATCTCAGTTTAAAAAAGGAATGCAACATATATGTCCTTAAAGCCACATCAACCTTGGAGCTCCCCGCTTTAGCAACATTGTATCTCCAAGTCACTTTCTCTAGTGATGACCATACTGACAACTGCGTTGGCCTTTTATCCGAGTGTCCAAACTTGAAGAATCTCACCTTAAGAAGATGTGAAACTAAAGGATTGAGTTATTTCGGTATTTGTCATCGTGGATTATCTGATCTCACTCTTGATGAGATGCTCAATGATGTAAAGGTTGTTACTGTGTTTGCACCTCAACTCGAGAATTTCACTATTAGATGCGACAAATTTAGCCGCCTTGGTCGGGAGCATGTGATTTCTGCACCTAATCTTGCCTCCTTGGCTTATAGAGGTACCTATCCTTTACACCTTTCTATCGATGCTCATGACGCTCATCAGATAGTTTGTCTGCTTCAACAGCTTCACAGTGTCAAATTTCTTACACTTAACACGGAAATTATTGAGGTATAGCTATCTTCATGTGCATCTTAAATTGTTATTTATATGTAATATCTTAGTTATTACTTGAGTATTCTAGAAGCACTAAAAACATTTAAAACAAGGTAAAGTAGAAGAGGCATATTGAGTGACGATGACTTACATGTATAATGTATTGTTTGGGTTGGGTCTCCTTCGGGTCAGGCCATAAACAAATCCACACGAGTAACACATTAAATTAATGAATTGGCCTTCCAAACGTGTTTAAAACTATCAATACAAAAAGTTAATTATTGTTACAAATAGCACTTTTCTTCCCAAATCGTGCAAGTCTTATGCTTTCTTAGCAGATGTTTATAGTTATTACATACGGTATGCTTTAGACTTTAAATTTTAGTTTCCTTGATTTTTTAATTCTGGAAGCACAAGCCGAAAATCAAATCAAGTCAACTAGGAACAAACCAAATCGAATAAGATGATTGACTTGCTTCCGGTTCAAATTTAAACCAAACTAGACCAGTTTCAACTTCTGTAGATTTTTTGTTGGCAAAGTTCTTTCCAAAATTTCTAACAAAAGTTTTTTTCTGATGGGATTTTTTAATTTTACTATTTATTCATATATTTTTATAAGAACTGAATTTGGTTTTCGGTTTAATTTGTTTAAAATCATATTGCAAGTTTGGTCCCATCAAAATGACAAATTCAAAAATTCATATCAATTTTAAAAAATCGACTTTGATTTGGTTTGGTTTTCTGTATGTTTGACTTGAATCCAAATACTGAACATCCCCAGCTTTTACCATAAAATCACTATAGATTTGGATTCATAGAATGGGATGGGATGTTGAAAGTCGAAACCCACCACCCTTAGTGGGTTTATATTATGGCTATTTTGTTGGGTTTTGATACCCAATTGTTCATTCTAATTAACCAAATAATTCTAATGGCACGCTGTTGCATTTAAGATGGGTTGTAAACGGGTCACTAATCGTTTATTGAAAGGGTTACTTTTGAGTAACTTTTTGATATGATCAACTAAACAGATTGGATTTGGGTTGAGATAGATGATCATGCCAACCGAGACGCATCATCTGTTACATAAGCATTTACTTAGTCAAATTTTAAAGGTGTTGTTTTGAAATGGATATGGTTTTAAACTGTATCCAATTTGGACAAAACTTCCAAGGGATAAACTGTTAAATCATATGAACCAACCCCTTCCAGTAACAAGTGACACCTGCCTTCCCCCACCCCTTTTTCTCTTTCTTCTTCATTTGTGAGTCACTGAGTTTTACCAAGGTATTATACAATGAGACACCTGTTATGTCTATCTTTGACCTCTTTGTTTGAATTTGAATCTGTATTAATTTTGGAGTATTGATTTTCATTCAAGATATGAATAAGTGGGATCTTGGCTGTATTTATAGGACGACCATTTGTTGTCGTTGCCAACGACTGGTAGCTCCAATGTAATGAGATATCCATAAGCAAGAAGCAATTATTGGCATGTCCTTTGATGTTTGTATGGGTGGTCGAGTTGCAGAAGAGCTAATATTTGGTCGTGACCATATTACTACCGGTGCTAGTAGTGATCTTTAGTCTGCTATAGAACTTGTAACAAGAGGAATGAGAGCTTGTGTTGGCATAATAAATGCTGTAAAATATGTATTACAGTATTATGATTTACGATATAAATGTGATCAATGGGGGACTATGTATAGTGTTGTATACAATATAACTATTAAACAACAATGCATAACAGATATGGAAAAACTATTAGTTTTGAAAACGGATTAATTAGAGTTCATTAGAGAGAGGGAAAAGGAAGAACTAGTTGTCTGCCTTCGTCACAACTCACAAATGGAGATCAAAGAGAATCAGGGGTGGGGGAGGCAGGTGCCATTTTGTTATTGAGGGGATTGGTTACACTGTACCCCACGGAGATTTTGTCCAAATCGGATGTATTTCAAAACCATGTCCATTCCAAGACAACACCTTAAAAATTTGACTATCTAAGTAAATATTCCTTTTATATCGTTTTGTACATATAATTTTCACTTACAATATATTCTGCAGCTTCTTTCTTCAAACGTGGAACTAATCTCACATCAACCTTCCCCGTTTGTTAACTTGAAGAGCTTAACTATTTTTCCGAAAGAGCTTTACGAGGGTGGTCTTCCAAAAGGGAAAGTCAGTTTGTCTACTGAAGTAAAAAACTATTTGCTAGATAGTTCACCAGGGGCCACCTTCACATTGTTTTCCCGTGAGGTATGTAAACTACTACTCTTGGGAGTATAGCGTGAGCATTCTTATGGTTCTATAAATTCTTAATTATTCACGTATAACAGGAGATTATAGCTAAGGAGAATGCCAAGTTGGCACAAGAACTTATGACAAACTTACAGAGACAGCTAAAGTGGAAGCAAGCTGAAATCAAGACCAACAAGGCTCAGATGGATCGATGTAAAACACCATGGGAGAGTGCAGAACTTGGTATCCATAGCTATTGGAGTTATATGAGGTTTCAGATTGAGGAAGGAGAAAAAAACACTAGTCACATTGTTTCAGATTTGCGAAGAATTAAAGATGTAATGATAAAGCTCCCTACTTCAAAGAGGGTTGAGATGCAAGAATGTTTTTCTAGTTTGTGTGCAGAAGCGGAAACCGTTGTTAATAAAATAATAGATCGTGTTAATTCACATTTACAGCGTAATATGGAGCATAGCCATTTTAGTGCGTTCTTTCAAAAGATAGCTACAAAGTTTCAACCATCTATTTAGCAAATTGTAAGTTCTTGATTTCTTTTGTACTCCCTTTAGTGATTCCCGTGTCATCTTTGTGTTCATGTATATTTCAGGTTCCAGTGTTCTTTGTTACCTCCCCAATGCGATAGTTAACACTTAACAGCAGGTTCTGCAACTAGAATCCGAAGGTTCAGATTTCTGCCTCTCAACTTCTCAAGGTTAAAAGTTTTGCTGATCAAGTGACTAATGATTATCTATAAGTACTAGTTACATAGTCAGATACTCAGAATTGTAATTTGGGACTGGAACAAGTTTTCTTCTTTTATCTTTGTCGTTGGCTAATTACCAATTTCCCCTGTTAGTATTGGACATCTGGCAACTCACTACTAATGATCATAATTGGAAATGTTTTGAAATGTTTTTTCTTTTAAGTGATGATGTGGAATTTAATTACTAACTCATGTTTTTGGCTCGTATAACACATTTTGATAAGTCACTTTCTTGAAATTAAAGTGTTATAAAGTCTGTTTTAAGACATTTTGACACTTTGACCAGCCTTTCATTTTTCGTTTCTTTGTTAAAACATCTCTCTTTTTATATCGCAGCCATGGATTATTTTCTGATATTGTACTTTATATTTTATTTCATCAATAGATCTCCTTTACTTTTTGTATCTTCTCTGATTCCTGCGTCATATCATCTCAATCGCATCTGATCCGTGGTTCGTTTTACTGCTGTTCATCTTTCTGTCTATATATACATATATGTATATGTATATATACTTTGCTTGAAGGTAGAGTGATCAGCGGGGAAGAAAATGGTTTATGGGAATGGTAGAAATAGAAAGTCGTTGATATATTAAGCAGGTTGCTTAATGATCTAATCCATAAAATACCTTCTTTTATTAGCATCAAAGATACTGTGAAAACCATTGCTTGGTCATCTAATGCCTACTGATTTGTAAGTTCATCATTTCTCTCATGAGAACTACAATCAAAATGTTGCCATTTTATCCTTTTGTTTTAATTGCAACTCTTCGATGTATTTTGTTATTACCCTAATGCAATAGCGAGCGACCTATTTGCACAAGTTGGAACGGTAAGTAGTATGGACTCAAAATCTCAAATAGTAAATCATATATGCTTTTTTTTGCTACTATGATGCAAACGGATGACATTGATCATCAATCATATATCATAATACACATTGCTATCTTGTGGCTCGTATATTATGATCATCCAAATGTACGTTTTTTGGAACAATATGATGTAATAATAAAAATGATACTTTGACAAACTGATCCATTCCCTTTACTTGCAATAATCCTAGACTGGCCGTTATCACGTTTACACTTGTCAGGTCCTACTACAAATCTCATGCATGAACACTTGAACATATATAGTCTTCCTTCTAAATTTCTTTGCCTTTTGAATCATCATTTTTACCGAAAGCTATGGCAAAATTACAGGTGCTGACCGAGTGGGAGAGAGCCAACGTGCTGCTCAAAATGGGTTATGTGGTGTGATGGTAAACGTAGCTGATGTAGATTGGGGGAATGGCTAAACATGTCAATAGAACTTAGAAAGAAGGGTCCGACAAGATTGTGGACAATGTATCAGATCATATGAAGATCGAATGTGATATGAAGGGTCCGACAAGCTTGTGCTTGAATGATTTATCATTTGTTACTTGGCAGGAGTATGGAATGTAATCTGGAAAAGTTTATTTCATCATTTTTGTACCTGTCCACTTCTCCTTGTTAGTTTCTTCTCAACTGTTATCTCACTCGCATATAACTTATAAGTGAGCATGTTTTTTTTTTGAACGGCTTATAAGTGAGCATGTGAAATTATTTATGAAGTTCAAATAATCAGCATCAATACGACAAACTGAAAAACAATTTTCAATTGTCCTTATTGTACTTATTTCCTTTCAAGAAACACTCTTGCTACCCAAGATGTTACCTTGATATTTGAACCTATTACACTTGTTTGCTTAGACGTTTGGCATCTCACCACTCACTATTTTTTTCTACCATTCATCTCACCACTCACTATTTTTTTCTACCATTCATCTCACCACTCACTATTTTTTCTACCAATCATTTCTAACCGATCCTCCTATGTCACCTCATTTACCACCCGGCCACTCAGCAAAATCCTTTTTTTTTGTTGACAACTCACCCACCATTCACAACATATTATAGTACTATACCTTATAACACAAAAAGGAAAAAACAAAAAAAGAAAAAAGAAGATGAATGTGAATGACCACACGTGTTTTTCCCCACACAGTGAATTTTTTTTTATGATGGCACTATGGCAGTGCTCACACATGACACCACACAAATCAATTGCCTATAATCCATCCATCGACAACCCTCTTAGTTAAATTGATGTAAAAAAAACAATGCAATTTATACGTCATCTGTTTTAAAAATATCAAAAAATGCTAAACAAATAAGCTGCAAAGTTAAAATAAATATATATTCATATTACGATAATAAGCAATCTGCAAATTTTTAAAGTAATAATAGGTCGTGCATTGCAATAAGATTGCAGAAAAGTGTTGAACTAAACTTTCAAGCATTGCTTCGACTACTTGCAGATGAATGCTCCTACAAATGGGGATAGCATCATCATCCGTTTTGCGGTGATGCAATCTTCAGATCACAAGTTGAAATAACATAATGGACCCAGATTTCAGACATCATTAATTCACATTTAACCACGATGCCAACAAATTTATTATCAAATAAAAGATGCCAACAAAAAACGTGGTGTCTCAAACGCATACAAACATAACACATGACAAAGAGGTAGCAGTTGAAACAGAATACCAAATATAAGTAGTTAAAACACATAGATAGAGAGAGCAGCATAACCTCTTATGCTTCTTCACTTTCAGATTCAGCACTCTGAAGCCATTCCACAAAAGGCTTGGCGTTCTTCCAGATAGAGGATCTCTTATTCTCACTGTTGAGTCCATCCTCATACCACTTCACGACATATTCTTCTTCCAGAATATCAGCATCATACAATGCTTTCAAAACAAGGGGCACTTCCTTCACTGCATTTTGGTTTGACTTGCCACAGAACTCCTCAATAGCACGTAACAGAACGAGATGTGAATCCTCCCCTTCAACCACAATAGCAGCTAAATAGCTTTTTTTCTTAAGAAGATGCTTTGCAAACCCTTTCTCCACCCCATCAAGTAAAGCCTCATAAAGAGCACTTGCATTTTCCTGGTGTGAACCGGATAGTGTCTCCAAAATTTCCTTTGGGCCAACATTTTTTTTCAAATTTTCTTTAGCAATGTCAACAAGCTTCTTGGGACTCGCATTGCCATTAGGCAGGTTTGGAATTCTCCTCATGAATAGGCTTGGCAACCTTCTTCACAGGCTCCTCCACTGTTGTAAGGATGACCAAGTCAGCAGTAACAGTACTAAGCTGTTCCTGAATACGCTGACGAACTGCTTCTGGTGATGTGTCAGTCTGCCACTGGACGTCATCATCTTCCTCAGAATCGTCTTTGTCACCAGCCAGACTAACAGTTGGAGAAACACGATCTTCATCAGACCCGTTACCTTTCTTTTTTGAAGTACTTTGTCCATGCCCATCTTTAGTCTTCTTCACATCTTTCGTCAACTTCCTCATTACCTTATCAGCTGCCTTGCCTTCCTTTAGACGTTCCTTCTCAGCCCTCCTCATAGGCTTTTTGTCTTTGAAGTTTTTCTTCTGCTCAGGTGGATTCTTCAAAATAAATGATGTCAGCTTGTCTCTCGTATCCACATCAGAAACAAAACCACATGCAGCACATTTCAGCTGCACCATTTGAGTCTTCGTTATTACTATCTCAGTCTCCGGGTTGCGACAACCGTAGCACAGATCATATTCCTCAATAAATTTCTCCAGATAATCAGCCAGTGTTGCTGTATCAGAGCCATTGACGAGTGATACCCCAGTTTTTTCATCAAATTTGGATTGGGCACAAAGCTTATAGCCAAAATACTTGGTAATGTAAGAAGCCGGCCTTGCCAAAGCTTTGGCAACATCAACCATGTTGACTATATTGATTTTAATGCCATTTCCATGACCCTCGATCTTAGTGATCATCTTTGGCATCTTGTACCTGTAGAAGGGATCATCCCTGTTGCTGGGACCAATATTCTGTAACGCCATGTTTGGTTTGAGTACAGAAAGCGTGGACAATAAATATCAGAATAACGAGATAACAGAGGTGATCTGTAAAAGATTTTTTGGCACAAAGTTAAACGGAACGATCAGCAATGGTGAATGTATATGTTCCTGAAATGGCGCTCGATGCATACAACCAACTGTTTTCGAAAAGATAGGAGTTTTCTCCTTAAATATAGGACAATACTCTCCCAGCAACCCAATATACCCCAAGTACAAAATAGCCTGCTCGGACATTAATAAACGCTTAATACTTTTCACTTGCTCCAACTTGCAATTCGTCAAGAACAGCTAGCAACACAACCTTCAAAAGAGCATATGATATTATAAGATTAATAAGATTTACACCATATATATACATCATGTATTACAGATGTATCTCATTACGTATAAAATGGTTTAACAGAAACCACATACAGCCAACAAATACCCTTGACAATGTAGCTAGTTAAGACTTGATCAATATTCTTTTTGTCAATCATTAGATAGACTTCAAGCTTAGCACATAATTTGTTACTGAAGGAATTCAAATACAGATAGACATACAAGGTGACAAAGAGCGACAACAAAAGGCAAAGGTAAAGCAAGCACGTACAGAAATGCATTTACTCGGACAAAAGTTTGACCATAAAAAACTACTATATGTATACCTCTCAGTAAGTACGGTACATAAAGATGATGTTTCAACCAAATTACTAATTACTAAAATAATTAGATCAACGCAAAACGTTATTTTAACAAACCTATGTAACCATGTTAAAAATAATGAAAAAGTAAAGCATGCTTTTGATACTAAAGATAGAATGTAAACTTTTGTAGACGATTGACCCGTGGAAGCTAAACATTCACTTAAAATTGTATAAATATCAGAGGGGTGGTTTAGTTAACTAAAAACACCAAACAAACAACTTTTTTTTTTTATATATCAAGCAAGTTTTTTTTTCAAAAAATTATATAACCTAACAATCAGGATTCAATAAATAACCATAATTAAATAGCATAAAACAATAATTAAAGACAGAAAACATAAAAATTAATCAGGTTCAGATATAAAACTGATTTGATTTGAAGGCAAAAGAATCGCTTGCTTAAATCACAAACAAAATCAAAATTTATATACATTGAATCGATCAAGTAACAAGATACATAACAAATTGAGCATATTACAATACAACATATAATGATAAAGATATATGTGTATGTATGTATAGATATAATAATCAGATCGAAAGAGAGCTATATAGTTACCGAGATCGAATGGAGAGAAGAGAGGTGTGTGGGGTTCCGTTTTCTAATGTTGGTTTTTGAGACCATACGTACGTGTGCTTATATACCTACCTGTTTTACACTTCTTTCATCTCATCCGTTCATTCACCGACCTCGTTGATCTACGGTTATGTTTTGTTTGCAACTTTTTGTCACCTTGGTTTTGGGTTTTCAATGTAACCATAATACGAGTATTATTTAGGGTTGTCAAGCAGATACCTTTGGGGGTTAGGTTTTTTATTTTTCCAATAATGAAGTCAAAGAACTTGATTTAACAGCATATAACATTTTTTTATATTCAAGTTTGTAAATAAAAAATTAAGAACTAGGAGGGCATCCGTGTAATGCAATGTCTATCACTAATGGTAGTATATTATTAATGTAAAAGTAAATATGTAAAAATATAGTGTACACACCCTATATCTAAGTGGATTTCTTGTCCATACAGAGACAATTGTCATGAGTTTGATCCTCATCTCATGCAAATGTTAGATGGTCTTTTCTACCATTTAGGTAGAACATGGAAGCAACTTCTCTACTCAGATAGAGGTAGGGTTTGCCTACAACTTAATTTTTTCATATACCGTCGAGGTATTGGGGCTCAAAACTCGAAGAAAACCGCACTGAGCAGTTTTTTGCTTTCTTTTTATTTCATTTTTATAAATACAACCACGAACTCTAGCCAAACCAACTAGTATATATATTTTATTTGTTATACATAGATAATTTTCTCTATTACAAAATTAGAAATTTGCTTCAAACCATTACAAAACCCCATTGAACAAAAGGGAGCTAAGTTGTTCCTATCCCTGGTGAGGAGATTCCATTGAAATTCAAGTTTTGTTTCATCTTAACTATATATAAATTTGCAAGATTGTGGTAAAATCTAAATACTAGTCAATAACTTTAGATTTAAGTAAATGAATTTGGCTTTTATAAGAATATATTTTTTTAAATATAATATAAAGAAATTTTTTTTTTTCTTAAAAATAGGAAAACAAAGTAACCTGTTTTTTTATCTTTTATTTTTGCATTTAGCTTTTAATTGGGCTCATTTGCTTGGTAAAACTCATGTATTTGGTCGACATTCTTAATACAATGACCTTTTCATTTTTTAATCAACGCATTAAGGAAACAATAATACTCTGAGATTCTGTGTTTGTTCATTGCTAGCATGAAATTAATTGAGAACAATATGAGATGAATTTGATATGATAATAAGCACCATTTGGGATTTGGGAAAGATATGAAAATTAATTCAAATAAGGAAAAACCAGTAAGAATGTTTTAATACTCTTTGTAAACCTATCACCTAGCTATGTACTACTCTTTGTTTTGGAAGCAACGATAAACTACTTGCAATTTAAAACACAACTTTTTGTAACACAATCAATGTCTAATTAAATTAATGAAATTCGAAACGAAATTACTTTATATACATCACCCATCCTCCTAAAATGTCTAGTCAACTGTCTATACAACTAAACTTTGTACTCGGTGTTTAAGGTTTAGCGTTTTAGAAATCCATAACATCGAGTTCAATGTATATGAACAAGAGGTAAATAAGTAGGCGATTGTGCAAGATTGTTCTGTTCTTCTGAAGGGATGTACCCAAGATTCTGCCAATTCAATTTTACAAACACAAATTTCAGAGCTAAATAATAAAAAGGTTGTCATTTTACAAGAGGTACGTACGTTGTGGGTCAAAATGTCAAATATATATATTTATTTTTGAAACAAATACATAAATAATTTACCTGTGGTTGCTGGCGACGTTGAACAATAGCAAAAGCTCTAACTATGATGTATACTGGGAGTAGAACACTGATGAATCTTAACATGATCAACTGCATTAACCACAATAAGTATATCAAAACTAAAGAAATAAGATTAACTTTTAGAACAAAACAAATAATAAGTGCGAGTCACATACCGTGAACACTGTAATAGTGTATCCCCCTGTGCCATTGACAACAATTGGTAAAGTATGGCGCAACACGAGAAGAGTCATAAACTGCAAATATATATATGGATGAAAAACTTAGATTTTTTAAAATTTGTGTTCTTAAAACAAATTTTAAAAAATTAAAGAAATGATAAAAGTACATACAAGTATAGCAACCACACGACAACAAATCAAGCTTGTTGAACTAGGAGTTGTATACTCATCAAAGTCGGGCTCATCATGAGTAGCAGAAACCATTGCTGAAAACCGCAAATTGTGGAGATCTGTACGAGAAATCTCCCAATTTCCCCTAATAATATACACATAATCAACCAATTAAACTTATATCAATGAGACATAAATCTTGCAAACTTGTATGTAAATATAAATTCTTGATCTCTGACTACACCTGAAATCTGTCGGAATGCCATCACATTGATATAACGGAGGTGGTGACGTATAATCAGGCTTGAATGACTGAAGCTCAGACAAAAATAAGGAAATATTCAAATTAACTGATCATCGTACGTACGTGTTGAATATGCTCATAGAAACAATCTTTATTTGACCATTTTGTAAAAGAGTGCCTTAATATATAGTTTAAAAATGACACATGTGACTAATTTGGTAGACCTCCAAACATGCCTAAAAATCTCGCTTTAGCATATAACAGATTGCTCTATATGCTTAATAGTTTATGCATATTATATATTAATCTTATCATATTAGTCATATATATATATATATGATTACTCATATTTAAATTCTCATTATGGAGGACAAACCTGGAGGCAAATCTCACATACGGTGTTTCCCTTCTCGTTGCACCAGCGTTGAACACATTTGCGATGTGCATACTGTATACATGTTGAAGAGATTAACCAAATGAAACTATCATATATAACCAAATACACATGATCAGTTTGTGACATTGATTTACAATTAATTAGTGAAGCTCATGATCATCTACTTCTTACGTACTTTTATTTTTATCAGGGTGAGATTAATTTATTATAAACCGAAATAATTGAGAACAACAACCTTTAAGCTGCCACAACAAGCACACGGAGTCTCCATGTTCAAGTCTTCATCTTCATCATGGCAGATCCTGCATTGTGCAAGTTTCTTTGGCAATAATGTGAGATCCATCCTGTGAGAAGCCATTTCCTCATCATTTTCTGAATTCCCCGGATCATGCATTCTATCATTTTGGCTCTTAATGACATCCTCGATTGAGGATTCAGTGAGCAAACGATCAACCAGCAACACGAAATGATCCTTCATCCTCGACAGATTCTTTTAATTTTTTTTTTTTAAATAGTACAAAAATTCGAACACCTACAATTAATCCTAGCAAACCCCTTGTACAACACTTCCTCTTTGTCTATAAATCTGTTGGTTACAACGAAAAAAAGATAAACATGTTAGAATAAGAAAGAAGGAATTGAATTACGCTTATTAACTTTTAAAAAGTGACAAAATGTATCAAAATGAATTGATTAGTATGTCTGGCCAATAAAAGAAGGCATAGATTGATCAAGCCTATAATTTTTCATCAGAAAGGAAATAATATATATACATTATAAAGTTAAGGTACCTTATGATATAAAAAAAGAGCCGAAAGAACAAAATGTCATAACAATGTAGGGAGACAATGGGACTAGACCTGCCTTTAATCTTTGATATATAAATATGCTATTACAAAAGTATATATGCAAGGACTATAGACCAACACGCTTTATGTTCTTTATTGCAAATTACAACATTGAATACAATAAGAATGTACGAAAATGTTAGTACAATATAATGGTGCTTGAGACTGTGCTTTGACTGAAAATATATTATCTAATTATCGTGTTTTTTCATGGACATATATCCTACATATATAGTGTTAGGTGACATTTTCTAAACAGAACAATGGTAGTATTATATATCTCTAAAATCTAAATAATATAATTCAATGGACACAACGACTAATACAAAACAGAATTTGGTGTTAAAAAAATTTTAAAAAAAAGTACGAAGAAACATATTGGGTCGGTCTGTTGGGTTATACAGAGCAATTTGTATTAAAAAAAAAGCGCATAAACATAAAACAAAAGTCATTGATAGATGAAAAGCGGGGTTAATATGAGTCAAAAAAAGTTAAAAAACAACATGACATCAATAATTTAAAAAAATCAGGCAAATTGAAGAAATGAAAACAAACTCGATCGAGTTGACCAAATTATAGAAATAGAACCTGATGATATTGATTATAAAAGTACGAATCGAAGAAATTAAATAAATTAGAAAGATGGAAAAATTACAATATAATGTATTGGAATTCCTGCACAAGAAGGAAGTTAATTGCTTGCTATAGAATTTGTTGTCCAAAAAATGAGATTTCTTCAGCGTGCAACTTTCGATTGAAGCAATCTGTATATATTGAGTACCTTGCCTTGCAAAACAACGTTTCTACCAATGTTGTTTTTGTTTTTATAATGAATTTGTGTTTTAAAAACTATAATCTGGATTTGGTTCATGGATTATTTTGGGGGAAAAAAACGTACTACTAATCAAGGATTTAAATGGCGGATATTTGGACTAATCAATAACTTCCCATGTTCGTCCATTCCCGTTGTCTCGATACGAAAGTGGGGGCTCCACTTTTAAAACATGCACCCAACGTTGATCATTTTTACCGATCTATGTATATTTCCACTTTTTTTTCCACGTGAGACTTAAAAGTAACTGTTATATAGAATAGTTTGACTTGATATGCGTATGATTTATTAGGATCACTACAAGAAATTTGAAATTTCTAGATGACATTTAGAATATTACATATATTTTGATATTTTTTATTATTAGATAAAAAGAAAGACAACGTTGATTCATGTTAAAAATTTAGACCCAATACATGTTAATTATCATCATCTAACACATGTTATTATTTTGATATTCATCTTTGATATACATATTTTAAGGCTATTCGTCCATCAGGGCTGAAAAATAGTACTATTTATATATAACTAGTGCTTAGACCCCGTGCGATGCACGGACGACTCTAAATAATTTTTCTTAAACTTTATTTTAAGATTGTATCAATGAATAAATATAACTGAGTTGGACATAATAAAAATATTCTTATGAGTTGATTAATTTAAAGAAGAAGAATGCTAGATATACCTTGGGATTTATTAATGATACACGAGGGCTTAAAACGCGTACATTGCACGCCGAAGAAAAATTATAAAATGGATTGCCCATAGTAGGCGCATATAAGAAGGATTATGTTGGTTACCTGGATGTGATAGATATCATGAATTTTTCCCCACTTTGATATATAGACCCATGTAGATGCGTTATAACCTTAAATAATTTCTTTAACACCAGTTCAAGCATGCATGTAGCGAAGTAAATGTACTCCTATTACAACTAATGACCATTTTAAAAAAAATTAATGACTTAAAATGCATAGAAAAGTCTTATTTAGCACTAAAATAAACCAAATATACCTCATAATTTTCATCACAAATTTGATAGGCTGTTCTTTGTATAAGATTTGAAATTTGTTGATCATTCATTTTAACTCCAATAGCACCAGTGGCATATACAATCCTAACTTGCACATTAAACCTACCAAAAAAAAAAAAAAACAGAGATACAATTTTACCACACAACTTAATGATTATAGAGTTTTAATATGAAATATAAATATATACATAGGATTGATGAGAACTCCTTCCTTGTTACATGAACAACAAATCCACATTTTGTTGTCCCTTAAAGCATCAATAATGTCGACTGCATCCATGTAGAGATCGGTCAACTTAACTTCTTGAGAACAGTTCACACATTCCATTGAATACCATAACTGGTCAGTTGGAATAAAACCGATTGTTGCAACAACAACCACTTTATCAAACTGTCAAAATGAAAATGTTTATACATTAGAATGTTAAAAAACTAGTTATAAATTCGAAAGAAAGTTATGTTAAAAAGTAATCTAATCAAAAAAGAATTTTCACAAACAATGAATACTTACATGTTCGTCCATCAGGATCATCTCAATACTACCTATGTTATTAACATCTCCATATAGAGGTTGCTTCCATAGCCGCAAATTCTAACCGTTATCGTACATGGCTTATTATTTGGACGCAAATTTCTAATTGAAACATGGTTTAGTGAAGCCATGCTAAAATTGATCTGTTATGTGTTTACGTTTTGAAATGCCTTAAAACTGAATGAAAGTGGCCTTATATAGACATAGACATGCAAGGAAGTAACCGCCACAAGCAATACACGAACGGTTACATATTCAAATTTTTGAAAATTTGAACTTCTTGAAAGCATAACTAATCCGTTTTCGAAAATTTGAACTTCTTATAAAAGTAACTAATCCGTAGACCTTCTAAGGAGCAATATTGTAATGATTTTTGGGCTTTTTTGCATTTTTAAGTATGCCATATATGCAATAACTAACAAATTTTGAAGTGAGATTTATATAATGTAGGAATGTGTTGATGTGTTAAGGGAAACATGGAAAATGAGCAATGATGTCGAAATACTTTTATATGAAAACACAAGTCGCCTTTTACTCTTTTAGACAGTTACAGATTTTTGACCAACGGGTCCTTTTCTCCTTGATACTTTTTCGGGCCCAAGCCCAGGCCCTGTTCTATGGTTGGGTCAGGCTCAAACCTATTACTATCGGTTTACTTTTCAGGTTTCACACATAAGAAAATGTGGGGTACTTTGTGTGTCATGTTTGAGGGTTGCTTTACTTCCATGGAATCTATTATAACTACCTTAACCAAGAGCCTTCCTGTTTGTCTTAATTATAAAGTAAGAAATGATAAATCCTTCTAATTAAAGCTCCTAAAAATCCTCTTAATTATAAGATCATGATATGTGCCAAAATCAAGAATTGAGATTAGGAAAGAGAGTTAGTGGAATTCACTTGTCATGATTTGGAAGTTTTAGGAGGATTATTAGGAAGATTTTTAAAAAGATTAATCATTTTCCATATAAAACTGTTGCATACCGTACCCGTCATCAATTATAACAAGTTATTTGTTTATTTCTTTAACGCCCAACAAACAATTTATTAGGCACTAGCAAGGTGCTAGGCTTGAATAAATCTTACAAAGCATCTATCTTAAAAACAGACATTTACAGCCAAGAAAAAATAGAAAGGACCAATAATAAGACTAAAAGACATGTACTGCAACTGAGAATTGTTTCCATTGATTCCAAGTTAAGTGCTTCATTTTCACCCGGTTAACCATCCACGAAAAACTAAGACTTCTTACTTCAGCTAGTGTATAGCCTACATTCAAGGATTTCTCGTTGAAAAGAAGATCATTTTTTCCTTTCCAAATGCACCAAATAGTAGTTAAAATCAAGAGTTGCAATGTTTGCTAATCGTATTGTTTAGACTTGAAGTACATTTACAAGACTTGAAGTACTAATATTATCTTTTATAAATAGAGAAATCTTACACGAAAGTAAACAGTGTAGTGACGTAAACAAAGCGAACCAACACAGATCACTTGTTAGATTTAGTGTTCGTTTATTAGATTTGATGAGCTGATAAACAAACGTAGTTTTTTATACTCGTGTTCAACCATTTTCACCTATTTCTATAAAGGGCAATCAACACGAACAAACAAATATGAAAATACAATTTTAGAGTTAGTGTTTTAGTTAATGTTCCGTACCATAAATGTTACAATTTGATTACAGCGCAATATATCAATCAATACTCCGTATGCATGTAATACAGCTGGCAATTTCCGACACGGACCTGTTCGCACGACACGACACAACCTGGTTTTTTCGTGTTTGGTCTTAACGTGTTTCGTGTCTTAACAGGTCCGGACCTGTTAAGACACGATATGACACGATAAGACACGATAAGACAAGTAATATATATATGGACATGTTAAAGACACGTTAAAGACCTGTTAAGGACACGTTAAGACACGATAAGATACGTTAAAACACAATAAGATACGTTATCAGGTCCCTTATCGTGTAACTTTTAACAAGTCTCTTAACATGTGTCTTAACAGGTCCCTTATTGTGTAACCTGTTAAAAATCGTGTCATGTTCGTGTTTGGAAAAATTGACACGATTAGTTATCGTGTCGTGTTTGTGTTTAACCCTATCGTGTTCGTGTCTTATCGTGTCGTCTCGGACACGATATGACCGCTCTAGTATGTATTATTGTATTAACAGTCTTGTTGACTAGATTCCTTAGTAAAGTGGACGTATGGGTGTAAATGAAGCGCCCACTTGACTAAACAAACATAATTTTTTGTTCATTTTTGTTAGTTTGCTAAATAAATATATACAAACGATATTCCTATTAAACGGTTAGCCAATGTTTGGTCAGACACTTATTTGTTTTACAGCTTTGGAAAAGAGATTATTTGTGTTTATATGAGAAGGTTGACCCGTTACATAATTGTTTAAAAACAAACCCGCACTTTGTTGGGTACACAGTTTTCTTTAATGTATGAACTGATTTACATACGAAAGTAGAAGACTAAGGGGCAATGGTATAATCGGTTTGTTTTATCGGCAAAAAGTATCGGCTAGGATCAACAAATCATCAACCTTATAGCACATGCATCGGCAACTTTAATCGGCAAGTTTGGCAAGTTTCATCGGCTAGTGTTGGCCGATGCAAGTGAACGTTGAGGAGCTGACATGTGAACGTTGGGAGCCCCCTTTTTTTTTTATAAATATGATCAAATATGCATCGGCAATTTTAATTGGCAAATTGACAACTTTTTGCACTATACCAAGGAATTTTGGCTAGTTTTGGCAAGATTTTTGGTATGACAAATGACATGATTTTATTGGCCTTTTTTTTTTTCAAACTTGCCAATTTGCCGATACATTGGCACTACACCCTTGCCTCTTATAGATTAACAATAATTTTATTGGGGTTCTTAGAAAATAAGAAAGTAAAGGATACAAATTTTTTTTTTTTTTAAAGTGAATTTTGATTCAGAAGTGTTGGAGGCAATTTTAACCAGAGATTTTCTGGACCTTCAACTCCGTCCTCATGGAAAATTCCTATGAGATAAGAACTCCAAGACTCGAACTTAAGAAACTCACCCCAAGGCTCACATAGTGGATTTAAAAGATCCCCTAGCCACTAAGGTAGTGGTTAAGTAAAGGATACATCATACATGATATTCACTTGGTGCCGATAAAAGTGTACTACTATAAATATAATTTCAATACATAAAGCAATATGTCTTTGGGAAAATTTACTAGTTACTAATTGAACTTCAAGATACTTCAACGCTTCAACCTGTACACCAGTTGAAAATTAAATCTTGAAAGGCACATTTCTTCTCCAAACACAAATTCACAAACATGGAATGTATCATGAAACAGTATATGCATCAATTTATGGATCATATATAAGTATGCAACAACTTGAAGTAGATGATGGAATACATCGAAAGAGAAAATAAAGCGAAAATGTGTTGCCAAAAGAGTAGTGCTGAAGCTTCACTAACGGCATAACCCCTTAAACTCGCGATTGCACCAAATAAGATAGCACTTGGTGTGGTGTATTGCAACAAAAGCACAAACTGAAACATCCGATCGCCTTGTATCAACAAATTCATTTTATCAGCCAAGAACACGACCCCAATACCTAAAACAGGAAGAATCAAAAGCCTCGCAACTAGAATCCCAACTGTGGTTCGTAGCCCTAGTCTAGACTCATTAGGACCCTCGGCTATCATTCCACCAAGAACCAACATAACCGACGGCACCATGGCTCCAGCCACTATGTCTAGACTATCGGTCAAAAAGGATAACGGTGCATTATCACCGTACACGATAGATTTCAAAAATGGAACCAATCCTATGACTAGAGCTAGAAGTGTAGCAATAGTAGGTGGTTGGAGAATGTGCCTGACCGGGGTTTGCTCAGCTACAATCCTAATCCTTCTAACCATTCGTGGCTCGGCCAGACACCTAATTGATTTTGGGCTTCGTGGCCGCTCTAGTGCATCTTCTAATGAATCAGGGTCTGGTATGGAAGTCTGTGAGAAATCAGATATACTTGCAAAAACCCGTGCAATAAACGGGGTTTTGCAATGTTCTGTCTCTTTGTCTTCCATACCAGGCCACTCTGCTTCATGTAGAAGTGGCCTACTGAGATCGTTCACGGGCAGATTCTCGGGAACGATCTCAATTTCACCATCTTCTTCCACAACTTCATAATATTCCATTGGTGGTTCCATCATATGGTAAACTAAAGTATAAACTAGTAACACAGACACCCATTGAGCCAAAGATACATAAGCAGTACCAGCAGTATGACAATCCGGCCCAAACGGATTGTCTGCACTATGACAAACTGAACCAACTATCGCTAGAATCAAATTACCCGTGTTCCCAAAACCTGTCACAATGACAGTAAACCTGAAATATTCGGGTGGTGGCCGACAAATTACGGCCACCAACAAGCCCAAAAGACAACCAATAACAGTACTTATGATCACATTCACAGGTATAAACCACCATAAAGCTAAATTCTGGATAGAAACTGATTCACCCAAGTGAATAAAGATTGTGCAGGGTAAAAACAAAGCAAATACAAGTTTACTAAGAAGCTTGAAAGTAGATTTTGGGACTATTTGTGTTCTTGGGTGTGCAAGAAGTATGCCAATAACAGTAAGACATAATAGCTTCAATAATGGTACAACAGCATGTATTAGTTCTTGTTCACTAAATTTAACATCTGATTTATAGAACCCCATTAAGAAAAGATCACCAAGAAACAAACTTTATGTGAAGATTTACTAACCCAATTGGAGTAACACTAATCTTGACAAATAAAGATTGAAACTTTATGAAAAAGTCATGAGATCCCAGATTCAAAGTTCAAATTATTGAGAATGAAAGGGCATATTTTTTTTTATAAAAATGTGTCATACACACATGGGACTTACCTATAAAGAATCTTTTGAGACCTTGAAGAGAAAAAGCTTTTAAAAAAAGGAAGAATAATCTTGAACAAGCAAGATGATTAGTGGGTCGCAAGGTGCAATCATACAAGCACCCAAAAAGAGTTCAGTTTTTATTGTAGGGGCCGGTGATAGTGATCGATCCCTCAAAGGGGTATTTTAAAACTTTCTACTTTGCACAACATTATCTTATCCTAGTTGGAGATTAGAGTCCTAATCCATATAGGCTTTGAGTAATTACTAGGAGAGGAGTGGAGTGATATTTATACAATAAAATTTTATCAGCTACATCAAAGGTATAAATTTTATTGTACTATAATTGTAAATGGTTAAAATTTATTATAACAATATCATTTAAACAAGTAGATAGGTAATTTTTCCCACTCGACCTAATTACATGTATATCTTAAACAAACAATATAGTCATTGATACAATTCAATTGTTATAACATTATCATTTGATCTTGTTATATGTTATTAACTTATTATTATGTTAAAAGGATAATCATAAAATGTTTCAAGGAAATATATTATTATCATTTTTTTTCTACAACGTAAGACTTTAATTACAGATTTGACTTAAATCGTTAATTAGCCAAAATAATTGAAGCTGGTTCTCATTTTTTTTTCCAGCATTCAGTGTACCAAATTAAGTAATGGAATCAGAAGTGATATGTTACCCCAAAATTTTATTTTATAACATATACAGTGTTTTGCATATCATAAAAGGCTTTGTGTACATAATATATCGTAAACTATAAAACATAGCCTTTCTATGGGTCAAAAATCACATCTACTCAAAAGGAAATATTTGGAGAATAAGACGAATCAAACACCTAAACATATATTGTAAGCATCTAAGGTTGACCCTACAAAAGGGCAAATATGTCCACGAAATGATCCTTTTGGGAGTTATAATTTCTTGCGTTCGGGCAATGTCAAAGGTCCAATCCTTGTCTGGTGGCACATGTCCCTGTTTATTTTTTACTTGACACGTTAGTTGTATGGCGAAGATGGGTTTTGTTTCGTTTTCAAGGTTTCGTATCATAAGTAATGATTATAGTCGATGTGTATGTTATTTTGCAAGGATATTTCTTCATATATATCAATGTCAAGCTATAATATAAAAGTTATTGTAGTTCTTTTAATTTAAATAATTCTTACATCTCTCTTCTTAATAAAATAAGGTTCTTTAAGCTTAATTCTTTTTTAAAAAGTGTCAAATGACAGCCTCCCCTCCACTTAAAAAAAAATTCCTTAAAAATGTAAAATAGAACAAGAAAAACAAAAAAAATCCTCGAACAAAGAATTTCACAAGAAAAACAAAGAACCAAAATTATACAACAAATAATGAATCAAGATTGTTCTCTGTTGAAGATCTTTGTTCCCTATTTTTCTCAATTTACAAATCATTATTTCTTAATTTAATCTTTCAAACGAAGGAAGAAGCGAATCAATCAGAATGGAGACATGGAGGAGAGGTAAAAGATAATCCTTAAAAATTCTAAATATCAGATACGAGTTCGAAGATTAAGATTCAAGAGGAAATTTCTTCTCCATAAATTTACGATTTCGTTTCTGTAATTATATTTACAGCTTCGATTTTGAAGATGTGTTTCTCTTTTTTGCCGGAAAAACCTCTATAAAGGGTTCCTCAAGAACACAGGTATCTCAAACTTTCAATTTAGGGTTTTAATCTGTGTTTTTATTGATTTGGTTCATTGTTGTTTATTTCTAACACGGTTAAACAATATACACAAATCTTTTATATCTATCAGTAAACTAAAACAGGATTGTGGTTTTATTTGAATGACACATGGCATTTTCTTTAAGCAACAAGTGTCCATTTAAATAAATATATACGAGTATAATTTTTTGATTATACAATAATAATTAGTATATTAGTGTATGTAAACTCAAATTTGATCACGGATACAAAACTAGAATGAAGGTTTTTTTTATTCTGACACTTGGCAAATCCTTTATATGACACGTGTCATTTTTAATAAATTTTAAAATTTTTCATTTAAAATTACTTAATATTTATCAAATATAACTAATATATTTACTCCCTTATAAAAGAAATAGTCTCTTTTTATTTTGGTAATTTTATTTTTGAATTACTAGAATTATCCTTGACTTTTTATGTTTTGCCCTTAATAAATTATAATTTACACTCTAAACTTTTATTTTAATAATTAACACTTTAAGCCTTTATCTTTTAAAAAATTTTACTATCACAATTACTTCAACCTACACCACTTGACACCGCCACCACCACCAATAGTACCATCACCGACACCATTATATCGCCTTCCCCACCATCACCGCCGAATTGCGCGGATACCATGCTCGTTAATTTTTAAATGTAACCAATCCTAGTCTTAATAGCCTATCTATTGTAACCACGAAGAAGATTTTTTTTTTATAACATTAATTCTTCGACTTATATATTGTCATTGTCCCATGATTTCGTGGATTTATTGTTTTTATGTTTTGACATTACAAAATCCAAAAACTGACAATAAGCTTTCTAATCTTTGACCTTGTAGGGATCTATCTGGGTTTGAGCATCACTTCCTACATTTGTGGGGTGAATTAATAGGGATTTTTCAAGAGTTCTGAGTTTCATTTCAAATATGCATGTAATTTAATAATAAGAGTAGATTAAAATGCAGTTCTAAAAAAAAAATTTAAAATCTTTAATTTATATTTATATCATATCCTTTAGCTATAAGATATATGGAGTACTAATTACCTAAAAGAAAATTGACATATTCTTAAAACGACACGTGACGTAATCCTTCATCAACACATGTCCTTTTAATTTATTTATTTTGTTAAATTAGCTGTTTTTAGTTGTATATAAATTAAAAAAAAAATTCTATGCACGTGCAGATAAAGTCTTTGTATTTTTTTTTCCTCTAAAATTTTTCCCTAATGTTAGGAAAGTTTTTTAATCATTAAGTAGTGTTATACCCGCCCGTTGGCCATGGATAAGAACCGAACATAGACTCGAATACGATTAATTAATTCTAAATTGCCAACGTTACCATTAGACAAAAAAAAACATATTGTTAAACAATACACCGTTAATGTTAAAGCATAAAACTTTGATGGCGAAATATAAACTTGCAATGTTCTTGGAAGATAAAAATAAAAAGCTAAAAACTTTGATTGTGAAAATTAAAATAGACTAAAGTTATATCACATGAATCGCTAAACATAAAACTTTAATGATAAATATAAAAAGTCTTAAAAGGATTTAATGGTTAAAGTGTGAAAGACTAAAATATTACCACCTTAAATAAAATGAAAATTAAAAAACACAAGAAGTTAAGTTAACATGTACACAACACGTTACTTAAACACTAAAATTATATATAAAAATAAAAAATAAACCAGGCAAGCAGGCTTAGGTTCCTTATTCACACGAAAACATTTTAAATAGGTTATAATATATATTTATTTGTAGTGTTGAATAAAATGTTGTTTAAATTTCGGTCTACGGTCAAGATTGGGTCAAACTCGGCTGACTCAGGTCAAATTCGGGTCAACTAGGGTTATTATTATAATTTTTTTTAATAAAAAACTTTTAATAAAATCTTAAATTGATTTAAGTTTATAATTTTGAACAATTAAGTTCAAACTTTGAAGTATTGAATTAATATTCTAAAATAGCTATATTTAATTTTTGAAGTTTATCACATATAATTTTTATTATTTATCTATATAAGAATCAATCTGGGTTCTCCCCGATCTAAATTTTTGAAAACTTCTAACTCTTTCCTTTGCTTATCTGATTTTGGGTCATAAGTTCTCCAACATTGTTAAACGGGTATGTATGTGCTTATGAAGTTCATTCACGCATAATATAGTACATGCCTTTTAAAGTTTGAAGTGCTTTTTTTTATTATTATTTATTGAATTAAATGTTGAAAATACTAATAAAATTAAATTGAATGACTATTGAATCAGTTTGATATGAAACATGGTGATTTATATACACCACCTAGTTTAGCCGTACATCACCAATTATGCTTTACAGTGTTGTACAGTACAACACCCTTATGCACATTTAGTGGTATACGACTAAAATTAAGTGATGTACGGATCATTATAAATGACTAGATGAGTACACAGACATATGTAAGTAATGGACCATAACCATATCCAGGACTAGAGCTGGCAAGCTGGGTTAAGTATACGTAATGGACCATTGGGATTTGGGCAAGTCGTATAACCCATGTTCTCTGCTCTTTTTTCTTTTAATTTTCATTTCTCCCCACATCACCGAAACTTGAAGAAGCTGTCTTACACTCTTACCCCATGCAAGCAAGACTCTAAAAAGTTAAAACTATGATCAACTAAATTATCGATCATACATACTTGTATTTAAAACCATCTATTAAGCTATGAAAAAGGTCTACATGTTTCAAAAATTTAACAATACAACCAATACAAATACGTATACCCTCATTATTTTTCTCAGGCAGATGAAGGTTCTTCCTTTTTCTGTTCATCTTCTTCACCACCTATGTGTCCATTCTGCAACATCTTGTCTTCTGATGGCATATTCTTCAATGCCTTCCTGCTCCCCTCAATTTTCCACATATCCCACACACGAGTTTTGGGTGGCGGTTTTGCATCTGCAATGGGAGCAACTAAACCCGGCTTCCCATCATCAATTACCTCATCCACCAATCCATATGCCTTTGCCTCCCATGCATTCATAAAGTAATCACGATCCGTGTCAGCCTCAACCTGCATAGAAAGTGAATTGTTTGGTGTTAATGTTTGCAACGTAATAAATTAAACAAAATTAAAAAGTGAAGGGTAGTAAAAAACTAACCTTCTCGTAAGGAGTTCCCGAAACTCTTGAGATAATTTTGTTCACCTTAACCTTGTGGTACACCATTTCTCTTATTCTTATGCTCATGTCTGTTGCCTGAATATACAAACAAGTTGTTGTTTAGCAGTCTTGTTACGTAACTATGTATTCTTGAATCATGAAACATAATAGTTGCATGTATTGTTAATAAGTAGAGCATAACACTTACATTTCCTCCGGCCTGTCCAAGTGGTTGATGGATCATAACCCGGGAATTAGGCATACAAAATCTCTTTCCTTTGGAACCACAAGCAAGAAGA
The DNA here is from genome assembly GCF_010389155.1 of Erigeron canadensis. Taxonomy (NCBI): domain Eukaryota; kingdom Viridiplantae; phylum Streptophyta; class Magnoliopsida; order Asterales; family Asteraceae; genus Erigeron; species Erigeron canadensis. The sequence goes on along the minus strand of NC_057762.1, from coordinate 36,049,539 downwards.
AATGCACCCATAGATGCAGCAAGCCCAACACAAATGGTGGAAATATCTGCCTTGCATAGCTTCATGGCATCGTATATTCCCATTCCTTCAGGCATCATCATCAAATACATAAGAAAACAATAAAAAAAAAACTAACTTATTCCCTCTGTATAATGTCCCATGTTGCAAAAGTTCATTGTTCAAGTATAATATTGTTTGATACTTGTCATATAACTTAGAAGGCAATTTTACTTGACCTACAATTACCGCATCAAATTAACAGAATGATGATTATGCAAAGTAATTATAACTTAAAAGTTAGAATCTTCCCAAAAAAATGTTGGTTCACTTGTACTACCAAAAAACAGAATATTATGAAAAGAATATTATGCACTTAAGCAAGAAATGTTGAGAAAGATATAGTAAGCATAACAGAAGGCAGAAACAAAACCTTTGCTAAAGCCCAATTGAAAGTAGAGAACTACAAAATAAAATATATAAAAAAACATGGACGATTCCTGTTATCGAAATTGTTACATGAAATACTTGACTATAAAAATTACATTTGTCATTTTCCTATACTATTCAAGTCTTGTGATCACGAAATTGTTAACATGAGATACTTGACTAAGAATTACATTTGTCATTTTCCTATATTATTCAAGTCTTGTGATCAATAATCCCCACATCAAGTAGAGAGACCCACAATTTTATAACTTTGTTTCTGCAATCCGAATATCAATGGGACCCGGGAAAAAAAATGTTAAATGCCCTGAAAAACCCATTTATTTATTGTCTGAAAATATGTTTGCAGATGAGCTTGTAACCTTTTCTGAACAACGCACAGACACAAAACTACACACCACACCTATTTACTACCCCAACCACTTGACTGAGGATACAGCTCGGAAACCACTAGGCGAAGACCTTTGGTTATAAGTTTAGGGTTTAAGAATGCTTACCAAAAAAAAAGGCATAACATATCAGTGTATCACATTGTTAACATTATGGTGCAAGATTGGTAACATATTATGCATACCAATCTGCATACGTGTATTCTCTACGTTGGAATTCAAGCCTAATTTCTATAGCTGGAAGCATTAACTGGAGAATGAAACAAATATATTTGTCAATTTGCATACGTTTTTAAAGTGGCCATGACCTGCAGTACTTTTGTCTTTTCAGTAACTCACACACAAATTGCTAACCATGATATTTATAAGCTGCAGTAATATATTAGTGATTTTATTTGAATTTTATTGCCAAGTGATCATCTCCAAGTGGTTGAGCAATACAAAAACCATAAATCATGAGTATAGTAACAAAAAAAACAAAACTAGTTAACATAAGCCATACGCATACCAGCAGTAACAGAACCACCAGGCGAATTGATGAACAATTTTATATCCTTTTTATCATCCTCCGCATCCAGAAACAACAATTGGCTGATTATGAAATCAGCTGACATATCATCCACCTGCACAATTCCATTCTTGTCATACTTCATACTTATTCAATAAGATGTAAACAGGATAATTTAACAAATAAAAACTATGCATGAAGTATACACAATAAAACAGGATATGCCAATACGCACAGCTTTGCAACACTTCATCCACGGCAACTTTATCATCCTATACTTTGATGTGTGTTTGGTTTATTTTATTTGAAAGTAACAATTAGTGTTTTCGTGCCAAGTTTTTTTTGTTCTATCGATATGTGCTGGCTGTGTTGAAAAATGTTGTTGCACGAAACTTTTACCTGATATCATAACAAAAAATAACTATATAGTATAGGATCATACATATAGTGTTTCAACACACGCTTTAATATACTGATAATATTTGTAAGACAGACCAAAGTTTGCTAGAACCAGTTTACTCGAGTATTGATGAGCTCCTCGGAACATTCATTCATGTAGGAATAAGACGTTTCATGTTGTTCTAGGTCGATTCAAGTTATTATTTCTACGAGCCTTTGGTGAAATCAAAAGTTATGCTTTTGAATCATTTAGATGTACATAACCACATAAAAATTAACTTAAATAAGTATATTACAAGAAAGATTAATCACAAAATATTCACAAGTTAGTGGATTAACATACTTTCTGAATAAGTTGTTTCTTGGAGATCAAGGGGCGGATGTCTGTTTCTCAATTCAAGGAGTTTATTGCCTAGCGTTGAAAATCAAAAACAGTGGATTAAAAATCATATACCTCTTAATCTCTTATTCCTTTGTGATAACATGTCTAGATATATACGGAGTATTTGAGAGTGGTACCACTATTGGCTTGTTCGTCAGGTAACCAAGACACTTTATGGCACAGTGCTGCGGGAGTGTTTGTGATGTGACTAACAAGCTTTCTAGAGACTTTCTGGGGATCTTGACTACGCCCCAGACGAGAGACTTAATAAGTGTTATCAGAGTCTGAAACCATATGTGAATCAAGTAGTGATTATTGCTCCTGTCTCCTGTGTCTCCTAGGTTTAATGGGTAGTAATAAGTTCTTAACCAGCAGCAAGTGCTACAGCATTTATGACACATGTAATAGTATGGGATTGCTGAGATCTAATTGAAAAATATCTTCTTAACAAAACTTTTTAGACATCTTCGCAACAAAGATGTGGGCGAGGCTTTTCCTATGTGACTTAGAGATGATGCTGCTGCCAACTGAGACTTGTGGTCTCTTACGGCTCAGGAATAAGGATTTAAGTACATGACTGTTAACAATTGATGAGAACATCATGTTTAGGAAGACAAGTGTGCTGGTAAAATCAAAAGGTTCAATCTTTGAACACCACTGAATCAAATTCGCCTTCCAGGATTGTCCTCCTCACTTACCCAAAAGACGGTAGCTCTGCCACTAAGCAGGCCGGCAGAGAGGGTACCAAATGCCTAAACAAGACAAGAACTATATGCTTAACACAAACTGGTCTATATTCATTAATGGGGTTTAGTCTTAGTAAATATCTACGTGTATAACCTGACAGAATAGCATAAGATTTTCTAACCTGCTATCAGAGTTTGAAATGAGTTTCGCAAGATTTCTTGTGTCCCACACTTGTGAGTGAATGAACTTTTCGTGGGTATATATATGTAAGTATGTGCACGATATTAGTTAGCGTTAGACCTGAAGGGAGGGTTCCAAGGGTGCAAAACACCCAGTGCGGACCGTGAAATTGGACTTGAGGGACTCATTTAGGCAAACTTGGCACATTAGACATCAAAGCTCTTACGTTATGAGCACATGAAGCAGGATGTGCAAGTAGTCATATAAGCCAGCTACATGTACACCATCTACATTTCTTGAAGCAATTAGCAATCATTTAGATATAACTTATGTGCGTGAATGAATTGGTACCGAAAAGCGGGTGGGAGGGCTGACTTGGTAAGCTACACGAAATCGAAATCGTCAAACCCAACTCCCTGATCCCTAACAAAAAATAGAATCGTCTATAGTTTGTCTCAAGCGCTGAAACACAAATCTTGTAAAAAATCATTCAATAACATACAACTCGAAAGCAACACTTAAGATTTAATCATTGAAATATATGATATTAACAAACCAAATATGATCATGATTTTTGCAAAGAATCGGGTAACTGGGATTGACAATTTAACTCTATGTTGCCTAATTTGTCACCCTTCTCTCCCAGTCTCCCTCCCTTTCATTAATTAGTTGGCTACACGCAAAAATTTCACTTTTGGCTGCTAGTATATGAGAACTTAGACCTACTAATGGCCAGGGGTGTATACACAACGTTCATATCTCACATCCAAAAGCACAAGCACTGAAACCCCTCACCATAAGGCTTTCACGTCTTAAACATCGAGTTAACTTTGTGTATATGCTTACATAACCTATGTCAAGTAGAACATAATAAAATAGGCCACTATCATTTTAAGCTCCAATAATGCATCCTAGGGAGCATTTAACACAAAAAGTCTAATACTTTCTTGCCAATACATAATTACCTAAGTAACAACTACATCTGTGACCTCGAAAACACGAATAGCACAAACAAAAACCCCACAAACCAAAGACCCACATAAGAAACCAACAATATAGACAAAATTGATACACCAAATTGAATAAAATCAAAACCCCGAAAAATAAAAACAACAAAGTTCATAACTTTATTATACCTGAGACCCCAAGAAAACAATGCGTTGACGAAGAAGCATGTTGGTAGTATCAAGTTCTTCAAATCTAGGCATCCAAGAAGGCGCTGATGCTGAATTTGACAAATTAGTGTTTACATCCCAATTACTTGATAAAGTTTGAGTCTTGAACGATGATGATAATGATGCTTTCACAGATAATAAAGTCCTGCCGGAGCTGCTTGTGGTATTAAATTTTGTGTAATTAGTAGTAGTATTAAGGGATGGTAAATGGGTTTTAGGATTTGTGGGTTTTGGAAATAAAAGTGGTGGTGATGTTGTATAAGCCGCTGATACACAACCATTCTCCATCTTTCTTTCTTTCGGGTGCTTTGTGTAGTGTTGTGGATTGTGTGTGTTATGGTCTTGGTGTACTGTGTGTGTTATTTGGATAGATTTTTCATTTCAGACGCCAACTATGTTTTCATCACAAGTTATTATTTACCGGTATCCCTAAACCCGACCCGATTGAGGTACTCCTGAGTCATGACAAAAAGTTTAGGGGTTTGTGTTAGGTTTTAAAGTGAAAATGATCTAATGAAATAGTGGTATGTTAAACATCCCAATTTTTATTTATAATTAATTATAACTATTTACCTTTTGTTATACTGATAAAATTCAATTAACTTTAAATTTTTACTTATATTCGCAACCCAAACTAAATTAACTTTTTTACTTGGTATGGAGTATAACTGTATGAGTTCGAACCACTTCCACTTATATTTTTGCATAGATCGACATCGTCTTCTCATCTCTTATATTTTTTTTTTATCTTTAATTATTCACTTATCATTTAAACTCCATCTTTATTTAATTAAAAAACATAATAATAAGATTATTCGATCCACTTGCAAAAGAATCGCATGAACCACAAATAATAAAAGTAATTGGTGATCCAATTGGTACCCAATATTCGAACCCTGTAGGTAGATAGTAAACGTTCACATAATGACATCGCTTTTTATCATCATTCACTTAACTGACCCTTTTAACATTGGTTTAAGAGACATCAATATCTTGTTGTATAGTTCGGGTACAATGTTAATTTTCATAAGAGATATCAATAAGCTAATTTCATGAATTACTAAACTTCAGTCACAATTTTATAAAGTCGTCAATTTTTAATCCGATCCTCGTCTCATTTCATTAATGAAAGTATGGACAGTGGTTTGACTAATGCTTATGTTTGATATTATATCATTAATCAACAAGCTGTTCTACCTCAAGGAATTATCCCCTTTTTTGCTAAATAATGATATAATGTCCATCGACCATCAAGATATATTTAGCTCCGGATTAGTTTTCGTTTTGTAGTTTTCGTGCATTACTGATCGACGTGTATGTTGTGTTGAATGTCGGTATTATATTTATGCATTCTTAATTTGAACATATAGTCTAAAATGGTAACCCAAAGGGCAAGTTCACACACAACCAGCTTGTAACATGTGCAACAAAACTCGGAAATTTTCATAAAAAACATGTTGTACATTGCCTTGCATATATAATCCAATGTTGCAATCTCTAATGTGTTCTTTGTTGTTACATGTTAATATCTGGAATGTTATAGCTCTACCGATCACTCTAGTGTACTACATTTTGTCTCTTTTGTCCGTCTTATTTGAAGATAAGTTTTTGGCTGATGAGGATTTTGTTAACTTTTAGTGCAAAACCCTGAACACGTACATGTGAGTGTGTAAAACAAGATCGAGTATATATATATCCAACCAAAAAATTAAGCGGTGAGGCACTTAGGTCTTACTCATGAGGGGCAGAGGTTCAATCCTTGACTTGGCTTTTGTGGGGGTTTTCCCGGAATTGGTGCATCTTGGTGGGTCTCGGCTTCATTTCGACTACAGTAGTGGTCGTTTCAGCCCACACTAGTGGTAGTCTTTGTCCATTGAGCTACCCGGATGGAAGTCCGGGTTTTGTGTTTGTTGGCTGTTAAAAAAAATAAATTAAGCTTAAGCTTTTCTTATACTCCGAAATTTTGTGAAAAAGCTTATTAAATAGGTTACTCATATAATTTAGTTTTCTAACTAACATGGTTATTGTTTCTTCTCTTTATTTTCCTTCCATCTTTGTACTATGAAAGGTTAACATATGACATCAGGGACTGATCATAAACTTAACAAGTCTTTGTCTTCCATGATACCAATTATTGTTACAAGTAACTTGTTTTTCAATTCAATGTCACCCATTTCGGTATGAAGTGAATGGCAATATGGTTTCACAGATATAGTTAGAGTAATGATTTCTTCCTATTTTGGATGTATACATGTTGTTTAATCTAAAACCCGCAAAAATATTGTTTAACTTCTATCATCATCTACAGGATTTAGTTGTGTAATTTTATTGGTTTTATCATATTTCAAGTTTTTGTGTGTATGTGTGGTATTGCAGTGTAGGAAAGGGCACGTAGCATGTTCCTCTTGCCGCTCCAAAGTGCAAAGAAAATGCCCTTCTTGCCACAAGCCTATTGGTGATTTCCGTTGCCTAGCTATTGAGAAAGTCATCGAATCAGTTAAGATACTTTGCCAAAACGCTCACAATGCATGGTTGCAAAGAGATGATGGCTTACAATTAGAAGAGTAATCACAAAAGATTAATTGTGTCCCCATGTTACATGCTTTTGCCCGTTCCCATCATGTCTTTATGCCAATTCTTCCAAAACCCTCTACCTTTACTTTGGCAGTCAACATGCCACTTCCACCACTCTTTTCACCTACAACACCAGTTTCACCACTCTTGTAAAACCAGATGACAAACACATACTTCTTCAAGAACAACACGAAGGCGTCATCTTTATCCTCAATCATGAAGTTAAAGAGCATTGTCGCGCTTTTAGTATTGATTGTGTGGGACCAAGAATGTTAAAATATTCTTTTGTATATCAACTCACAACTAAAGGCATGGGGGCTACTCTCTCTTTCCAATGTGTGCCCGAGATATATGAAAAATGGTCTGAACATACAGCCAAGCTGACTTACTTGATGGTACGTACCATCTGATTTTCCATGCGACAGTGGGGTGGTTTCACTAGATGTGTCCATAACGAAGGCTCTCTGATGAGTATGAACAATGTTTTGTTTGCAAAGTGTTGTTTACTTTTTATCCAGGTGTTCTTAAGCTAAATATAATGAGTTTTAATTAAGGCATGCATTGTTAAGATATTGTTGATGTAGCTTTTGGAAAAACCAATGTTAGGGGATTTCTTTCTTATGAATGATATATTGTTCGATGTATTTGGTTCTTATGTCTATTTAGGACATGACTAGTTAGGATTCATGAGTTTATACAATACGAGTATATGTTTTGATGCTATTCTGTATATGTGTGACAGTTTAAAAGCAAGTGGTAGGCTCATTTGTCATGTTTAGTCGTTTGTCTGCTAAAAAAGACTTGGAGTTGACTGGAAAGAAAGTCAAATGTGAGAATAATTGTTCACGTTTTTGTTGCTACGCCTAAAACAAGTGGCATTTATGGACATGGGCGGATATATGTAGCTACCTTCGGTAACACATGGCTACTAGTCAATTGTTTTTAAGTTGTTGTTAATTTGCTCATGACAAAATTGTTTTTAAGTTGTTCGTTTGGCCTTCAGTGTTGTTTGACTCGTCACGTTTGCAATCGTAATTCCTTCTCTCACTCATGGTTTTAAGCCGGGCCTGTAACACTTCTAAAGTTTGGACTCTTTCTTTTGTAATGAAAGTTGGATGTTTTGTTTCTCACTTGGTAGATATAACCGAACCCAGAAATAATAGGCTTAAACTTTTTTGTTACAGAAGTTGCTTATGCTATTAAGATCTCGTAACTTGCAGTTTTGTTATATCAAAGTCACATCAACATATATAAATTTAAATTGTCATATCTAAACGAACATCACCTCACCGTTTTCTCATCACGTTTGTTTTTTATTCTTATCAAATATCAGTTAATTAAGCATAATAAGTTAAAAATAGATATTTGAAAATAAAACATTATAAGTAGCTTAAAACTGAATTGTAGACGTGTGACATTGAACCTGTAGAATTTTTTTGGGTGGTTGTGGACCATTGTTGTTGCATGACAGCATGAGTGATAGCTCACACCCAAAAGTCCTCCGACGCGAGTCATAGTCGTTGTGGTCCGGTCAATTGGACATTTGGACTTGGTAATTTTGCTATATCTTGAATGCTTTGATCCATCTAAACCCATACCTCTGGATTTTTATTTAGATTATATATGCAACTAAGCCTTGTTATAAAATTTCTTCCTATAAATTTTGCCATCTTTTAAATATGACTTTGTTACAATGTATACTGTAATACTTTATTATTACATTTTATATATATGTTTGTATAGCCTCAAGTTTTCTTTGTTGATTAATCAAATTGAAGTAGTATAAAACTTTGTGAATATAATGTTATATGAAACATCCATTTATTAAAAGTTTTAACTAGATAATAAAATAATTTTATCTCAAATTATGGATAAGATATTTGTATTTAGACCTGTATAAACTTGCTTGCAATTTATTACGATTCGTATAATTGTTTTATCATGATTTTGTTTAGCATGTAATTCAATTGATTTACTTTACTAGTTATTTTATAATAAACCTATCTATGGATATAGTCATATAGAAAAAAAAAGAAAAGAAAGTTATGAGTATTATTAAACGTTGCCTATATGGCTGCAACTCATAAAATAAAAAAGAGGTTGAACTTTTTATATAAAATGCATAAATTTTTTATGAACGTTAGGTTTAACATTTCCTAAAAATTAATTTAAATTACGTACCAAATGAGTATAAAATCTATAATACCTTATAAAGCAAACTGGATTCCTCCTTTAACTTAATTAAGAACCTGATAAAACAAAAATGTCCTTAAATAATCTTCCTTGCTAAGCACCCTCACGTGATATACCAACTATGCTCTTCAACCATTTTCGTCTCTAGCAAAGTAAAACCCTATCAACGCCACCACCAGATTATCTTCCCTACTACCGTCGCATTGCACGGATACTATGCTCGTTTCTTCAATATATAAAGCCATTTTTCCATGTAAAATTCCATTTGGATTAGGGTTAAAAAGTTTTAAAATGAATTAAATATATTGACACTACTTTCGTGCGTGTGAAAAATATCCACACAGACAAACAAAACTAACCACAAAATCTCAAACAACCGAATGGAAAGTAGTAACAATAATAATAGAAAATAATAATAATAGAATGGCGAGATTCTCAATAGGCGACGAAGACGAAGATGCTCCACTCACCTATAAACGTGCACGTTGCTCGGAACCTCCGTCTCAATCTAACCGTGTTATTGATACGGCAGAAGTCGATAACGACGACGATGAAGATTTTGCAGTTACCTTTGACGCTCACGAATTGACTACGGTTGATGACGTGGAATCCGATTCGGGAGATGAAGAACTTGAAGAAGTGGATGAAGATGGATCTGATGGTGATGAAGAAGAAGAAGAAGAAGATGAAGATGATGATGATGAAAATGATGATGACGTGGATGAGGTTCCGCCTGTATCAACCGCTAGACAGATTAATTGCCTTCCGCCTGTTTCGAGACCGGTGACGGAAACGGTGTTTAATAATACGAATGGAGCGTTGCAGGTTGTATTGACCGATCCTGATGTTCTCGATTGTCCGATTTGTCTCGATCCGTTATCCGCTCCGGTTTTTCAGGTATTTTTATCTTTATAATTGTATATATATATGTGTGTGTGTGTATGTATAGATATGGATTTATATATGTATATCTGTGTTGGTAACTGAATTGTTGTTGGATAATGAATGATGATGATGATATTGAAATGTTTTAGGAGATTAGTAAAAGGAAGTTGGAAACTTTGTGAGGAGTTTTTTTAGGTTTTAGTTTGGTGAAATCGAGCAATTAAGTACATTTCTTACTAGTGAAGTGGGAGGCAGTCTATAAGGAGTTTGAGTTCATGAGGTGTAGGTTAAGATCTTGAGAATTCCAGGTGCCAAATTGTTTTGTGAGTTCATGTGTCAAGTGTTTGACTGATTTTTAGGTCTGTGCTAATATGCTACTAAGTTTTTCACTATAGGGCAAGTAAGGCGATTCTTTGTTAGGGAGGAAGACATCAATTGCTATGTGCTAGGGAATATATCTTGGTGTATCTGAAGTTCTGAACCATGAGCCTTTTTGTTTGGAAATATATTTGTCAGTAAACCTGAAGTTATATTAGAATCTGCCTGTCAAAACTTTCTTAATATATTCGTCTGTCTCGAAACCTTTATTGTTGTAAGTTGTTACACTTTCTGTAGCTCAGACCCCATAAAGGGAAGCGAGTAAGTAGGTAACTATGGAAATAGCTAATACCTTTTTGGATTTTGCTAAGTGTATCCCTTAGGGTGTGTTTGGTAAGGGGAAATGAAGGGAGGAAACGGAAATGGATGTATTTCTGTTGTTTGGTAGGGTGAAATGAGAGTGAGAAATGTGAACATGGAGAAATTATTTTCTCAGAGATTAAGTTACGTACAACTTGATTTCCCCATCTTTTGTAAAAAAAGGAATTCTCAACTTTTATACTGCAGAATTGACAGCAAGGAGAAATCAAACTCTCCACCGCAACATTGTAAACATAGTATAAAGTGAAAACTCACATGACACAAACAAAAATGAAGTCTCCTATAACCTACAGCCATTTTTACTGGCGATTGAGCCAATTAATACGATATCGTCTACTCTTTACTTTTAATTTTATACAATCCGATCCCTAAAGTGATCATCTTCCCCCTTTTTGAGCTGTCAATTTAGAACCAAAGATCGGACCGTTTAAACAAGTATTAAAAAAAACCACAAGTTGTTGGCCGGAAAAGTACAAACTTACCGGAAATGGGTTTTATAGATTTAAAGAATATAAAGAAGAGAAGAGTGATTTTCTTAAGTGATTGTGTTGATTAGAAGTTTAGAAAGAGAATAGCTTGCTGTTGTTTTTCTTGTTTATTTGATCGAAAGAAATATCAGAAAAGTGTAATACTTCTTTCAAATTGGCATCATCACACCTTTGTTTACGATGATGCTACGCATTGACAACTAAAGCTGACCACTTGTTATGACTTTTTTCATTAATATATTTTGTCTATGTTCATTTCTCTAGATATTTAACCAAACATCAAACATGATTTCCCGGGTTAAAATCTCAATCATTACCAAACAAGAGAATTTTTTTGAATTTCTTAGCCAATTTCTCTTTCTTACATTTCATTTCTCTGGTTCATTTCATTTCCTTGAATTTCTTCTTACCATACGTGCCCTTAGGGTTATGTACGACACTTTTCAGCATGTCAACCAGAGATTCCTAAGGGCTTTGGTTAGCAAAATAATATCTTTTTTAGTGAGGTCACATACTAAAGTATCTTTGGTTAAGTTGATTGGTTTAAGCGTTCTTCAAAATCCAAAAATCTTAATTTACGGAAATTTGATGTTGCTCTAATGGTACAGCTCTAATACTTTATTGTAATAATACTGTCTGTAGTCACTTATCTATAAGCCTAAAAGGGACACCCTGACATGTATTCTTTGGTTGCACTCTGATTTCATAAATTCATGCTGCTATCTTTGGTGAACATGAGAACATCAAGATATTAATCTAGACACCACTAGTCCTCCAGGCAGTTACTGCTTTTTATTAATTTTTTGTCCATGCTTATGGTTAGTTTAGTTGTATCCTGTAGGGGTGTGCTAACTACATTATTTTCGTTCTTTAGTTTTATATTGTCATTAATCTTTTCTCTCTATGTGAAAGTGAAAGGTCAAATTTTTACCAAAAAAATAAGCGAAAGTTGCCTAAATAGACGTATTGATGATGTGTTATCTCAAGCTAGCCCAAGATGTTTCAGATTTACCCAGTTGGACATAAATTTTGTGTAAATTGGGAGGATTCCGTGTAGATGAATGAGGAAAGACGGCCCCGTCATTCGTGACACGTGGATCGGTTGTAAAAGGATCTGTATAAAAAGAATACATCTGTGTAAATAGGTTTAGATGGTTTTCTAAAAGCTCACTGCTCACGTCGACTCATCATAAATTTATTTGTAGCAGTTTGTACCTTACTTTAACCTTTTATTTAAAAAACATTTTCCAATTCTCTGTTGGCTACAAATATTATATTCAACATCTTTTTCTGTTTTAAGAATGTAGTTATACCAAAAATTAAATGCTTAAAGCCTTTTTATATGTTAGTAAGCCAAGAAACATATCTGTATTGTTGTATATGAAACTCCACTTATGATTTTTAAAGTGTAAAACCATCGATATGTCTATTTGGGTCATTTTACCTAAGAACAAACATCAGGGGAATTCTTTGTTTTCCAGTAGATGAATTAGTGATGCATATTTGTAGTCTTAATCAGTATGTGTTTGGGATAAATTGATAATAGAGTCAAGGCTATTCTCTAGTTCAAAGTTACTCTAATAGCTAAATGAAATAAATAAAGTTTTCAAGTAGATGACTGAGGGGGTGTTTGGGGCAAAGGTAGCTTATGAAGTTATGAGCTTAATAGCTTTTGTAAAAAGTCACATTAAAGGTGCTTTTGTGAAAAGCCAATTTTTGTACTTCAAAAGGCTAGTAAGTACTTCCTTTAGAATTTCTTGTTTGGGTTTTGTTATGTTTTAAGCTTGTAAGCTATTTGGCTACCCCACCCACTGAAACAATGCATTGATGGGGTTCTATATAGTTGGAGTTTTAACTTAGTGTATCGTATGGTAGGGTTTAAATACTTCTTATGTTCCAAGGAGAAAGACATTAACTAGCAAGGAGATGTATCTAAGTGGCAAATATCTTGTCAGCAGGATTAAAGTTCTGCGGGAATGTATCAGTTCAGGATTATCTTATTACATTTGTCCATTGATATGAGGCTGATTGTTGTGACACCTATTATAGCACAACGATCATCAAGTCTAAGATCTACTACTCTGTAATAGATTAATGTTTATCTTAGTAGAGAGACACTCTATAGAATCTTCTGTAGAAGTTTATGTGTTAGGATTATTGGCAGCTGGATTCTTTTGAACAATTAGTGATGCTACTTCAATGAGTTTTGGTGTGTTATCAACTTATGAAGCACATATGCAATATTCACGCTGAATTGATATGTATTGTGGATCAACTGTTATTAGATTTAGGGAGACTGGTGAAAGGAAGTCAGGAACCCACAGAAAGTATTTTTTAGTTATTTAATAATTAAACACTACTTTGAGGTGTAACTAAGGGTTGAATCAGTCAATCATAGGTAGTGTACATGTAGTTTGAGGTGTAAGTTACTAATCGAGAATGCTAGGTTCCACGTTTTCTTGGTATGTTTTATGTTATAAAGATGAGCATGAGTAGACTTATAGCTGTGACACGATGGGGCTTTTCATGGAGTGTTCATTTAGTGAAAAAGACATCTAGTAAAACGATCTATGTTATTATTTATGTACTATGGGCCTTTTTGTCAACAAGTAACAAGTATGTTGTCTATAAAGTATATTTCTATTAGAATACATCATGTTAAAGTATCTTAATCAACTATATAGACTTTGGTTGTTATAACTCCTACTAAAGCGTAAACACTGTCCGGGTTAACAAGTAACAACATTTAATCTATGAAGAAATAAATGCTAAGGCTATTTCAAGATATTAAGACCTGTATCCTTGAAATTGTTATGTTGCAACCCTAGAGATGCATTCTGGAATGAAATACTTTGCAGTTACATGTGCATGTATGTTAGGAGAATCTATGATGTTATCTTTAAAAAGAACGATCTAGTATACCTGTTTTCTTTACTCCCAAAATGTTATTGTATATAATTATGCATTAGATTTCTAAGAATAGGAAATAGAGTAATTATATTTTGGTATAGCAAATTTAAGCAACACAATTCATTGATCTTGTTTAGTTTATAACAAAAACAGACATTTTGACAGTCGATTTCTGTGTTTTTGGCATTGCAGTGTGAGAACGGCCACATAGCGTGCTCTTTGTGCTGCTCCAAAATAAATAGAAAATGTCCTTCTTGCTGCATGCCTATTGGTTATAACCGTTGCCGAGCTATTGAAAAAGTCATAGAATCAGTCAGAATATCATGCAAAAATGCTCAATATGGTTGCAAAGAGAATATGACTTACAGTAAGAAAAACGAGCATGAAATAATTTGTCCGCACGCTCCATGCTTTTGCCCTCACCCGTCATGTCCCTTTACTGGTTCTTCCAAAAATCTCTACCTACACTTCCGTGTTAAACATGCAGCCTCTACCACCCGTTTCACCTACAACACCACTTTCACTCTTCGTGTAGAATCTAATCAAAAACACGTTTTTCTTCAAGAACAACATGAAAGTGTCATCTTTATTCTCAATCACGAAGTTCGTGAACAAGGACGAGCTTTTAATGTTGATTGTGTGGGTCCAAGCACATTAAAAACTTCTTTGGAGTATCACCTGACTACTAAAAACGATGAGGCAACTCTGTCATTGCAATGTGCTCCACAAATATATGCAAAGTGGTCTGAACATAAGCCCGCAAAGAATTATATAATTGTCCCGTCTGACTTTTCACATTGCAATGGGGTTCTGTCTCTCGATGTCTGCATAAGGAAAACCCTGTAATCTGTATGAATGATTTCTTGTTTTCTGTTTTATTTTTTATTTATAGAAATTACAATCTTTTCTAATGCAAGTGTAACTGCATATGTAACGTATATTTTACTTTCAGTTGAATATACTGTAAGAGAATTGGAGTTTGGTAGACTCCAATATGTTTTTTTTTTTTTAGTTAGAACGACATATTTTGTTAAAAGGGGTAAAGGTGGCGGGGTGGGTTTCAAACCCAAGACCCCAAGAGGCAGTCATATTTGATTTATATGTGATTTGATTTATATGTGATTTGATTTATATGTTAGTTGCAGTCATATTTGATATTTGCAAACAATTTTGGTTGGGGAAAGTTTAAGAACTCGTCTAGAACCCAATCCCAAACAAATATCGTTATAATGCTCCATATTTGCTTGCAAACAATGTTGTATTTTGAGCATCTGTGTTTTTGGAACGAGGTAAAATTGTGTTATTTTTCTATATAACTAAGGGACGATATATTTTATCTTTTTTGACATTTTTATTTAAAAAACTAATTAGAATTTTTGCTTAGTTGTCAATTTGTGGGTAAAAGTCTTTATATTAAGTTGCACACGTCATTTTATTTAATATTATAGTTGGCAATCTTAGTTAAAAAATTTAAAATAAATTTTAAAAAAATAAAAATTTGATAGATATAAAAAGTTGCCATTGCATTTGTGAGTTGAAATAGGAGGGTTTTTTTTTTAATATACGAGAGTAGGTACCCGCGCGTTACGGCGATATAACAATGATGATAATAAAAACAATGGGAGAGAAATTGATATGCGTGTATATAAATAGAAAGTAGAGAAAGAAGTAACTGTGTGTTAGAATCACTTAGATCTTGCTAGGTGTTTGTCTGATGGTGTTTAGAGATATAAATTTAGAGGTAATGTGTGAATTATGGACAATATGGGGATCTTGAAAAAATTGATTAAATTTCCTAAAATAGATTTCTAATATATATTATAAGAGAGTATAGATGGATAAGGATAAAAGAGCATCTTTCACTCTTTCGTTGGAAAAACCAACGAAAATCTCATATTGACTTTCTTTCGCCCTACTCTAAGGGTACTTTAAAGATTTTGATATTTTTTTTATTATTTATATTATATAAGGCCCCAGAACGCTAAAAGGTGAGGGAACCAGAGTTCTCTTTCTAAAAAAAAATATAAATGACTATAAGGAACCAACTATTATCGATTCTTACTAAACCTATATACTTAGACATAACCGTTAAGAGATAAAAAAGATTACAGTATATAATATATTGAGATTTATTATATTAATTATTCATCATCCAATTCTTTATCGAATATAACAACTAACAAATAAAAATAAATGTAAAATAATTTAAATCTCTTATCTAATTTAAATATAACAGATAAATGTATATGTATAAATGTTGTTTTACATCTCGGTAAATTAGTTGCTAGATAATCTCTCATTAAAAATTGAATAAACAACTTTGCATGCGAACGGAAGTTTTTCTTCTTTGACAATGAATATTCTGAAATTTGATTTCTAACTTCATAGAAAGCTAGGTTGTGTTTGTTTTTGTTAATTTGTACAATAATTTAACATTAATGAAAAAAAATTTTGAATTCAAATTGGTCGAGAAAAAGAACCGCTACAATTGCTTCGGAGATACTATCGGTATTGGGAACAAGGATAAGCGAGAACCACTTAAATGGAGGAATCGATTGAATTTCGTCCTTTGTTTCAAAGAGACCGGAACTGGTAAGCGATCGTGAGCTCGCCGAGATCACCGACCCATCGGGCAGGAATAATCATTCTGGTCCTGAGAGAGGTGGCGACCATTCTCAAGAACCAAAAAGACTGAACTGAGGGGAAGCCCTATGACTCACTGAAACGACGGTATATGCATTGATTTCTTTGGTTATAGAAACTATTCCCTTTTTCTAGAACGACAGAAAATATTATTAATGAACGGGCTAGCTAGCAAGATGCTAGAAGGTCAAAGTACAAAAAATACAATCTAGAATACACTAGTTACACATCTAGAATGATCTCAAGGCTTCAACTACTAAGACTGTAAAAAGGTTGAAAAACTCGTGCCTAATAGCTGACACACGAGAAAAAACCCCATCAACGAAACTGCGCCGTTATTTTTTAACTTTATTATACTATTGTTTTTTCTAAATTATAATAATTTGCAATCTTATTTATGTGTAAATGAAACATTTGTATGTTCATTGTTTCTTATTTAGTTATTCACTTATTTGGACGCATGACATGTTATTAAACACTGGTATTGAAGGTCAGTGACAATTTATGGATTTCATTTTTATATTACTTCAGGTAGATTATTCGGTTGATTTTTATGTTAATATATTATTACACTTTCATTGGTGTTAAATAACAGGGGAACATGCATGTCTTTTGTTTATCTCACAGTCATTTGAGCATCATCTATTATTCTCTTATTATTGGTAGTAAAATGTTTGTGAATGTAACTCTTGAATTTTATTTATTGCATGGTTATTGTATTATGGCGGTTGTGTTTAATTTTGTGGAAGATTTCAAATTACATGTGAGTTTATTTTCATTTTTTCTGTATTGGATGGATGTCATGTTTTTCTATTGTTTACAATGAAATGTCTTCACTCATATTTTTAATGTTGATTTTTAATGTTGATTTATTTTTCTTGATTACTAACCTTGATGGTTGATTTGATTCATTTCTTTTAATACCATCCAATCATGCAAATATTAATTGGAAGTCGTGAATCGACCGTAGAAAAAGCTTTGAAGCGTATTTTTGCAACCAAGCATTAAGGTCAATAATTAACAAATATACTATCTTTTTTATATCTTCTAATTATTTAACGTAATTTCACCGTTTTTAAGGTAATTTTACTTAGAAAATGACATGCATATTAAATTTCTGTGCAATATAATTTGCCATCTATCAAAAAAATACAATTTCTTTTATTTTCGTTCTTAATCTTGGTTTTGGTGATGTATCATTACTTTTTATTTACGTTTTCAGTTATTCTCATAGAATGTACGTGTTTAATCTAGTTTGTATATAAAATTTAACATCAAATAAAGAATTAGGATAATACAACTCGTATCTGTTTTTTATAATTATGAGGCATATCCTTGATGGATAAGATTGAAGCATTTTTGAAACGACACGACTCGATAACTCGAAAACAAAAAAGTTTTTTTTTTTTATATGCCCCACTGCGCCGCAGTGAGGTCGAGTACTCCCACTGCGCCGCAGTGGAAATTCTCGGACCAAAACTGGAAGAACCTCCACTGCGCCGCAGTGGGCTTGGCCCGCTCCCACTGCGCCGCAGTGGGAAGAAAAGAAATTTTGGCAGTGGGATTCCACTGCGCCGCAGTGGGCTCGGCACACTCCCGCTGCGCCGCAGTGGCCCACAACCCAACATCATCAAACTTTGCCCACTTTAAGACTTAACCAAAACCTTTGAACCACAACCAAAATTATAAGAAAATTACATTCCATAATTGAAAGTAAGAGTTAACCCGAAAACATTCATATTTGTCAAATTAGTTTGATCCATGATCGACCATGCAACTATATGGGTCGATTACCCATTTGACATGCTACAACCAAACCAACTAACTTTATCAACTCCAAAAGACATGAACATGACCATTTACAAAACATATCAAAATGTGACCAATAACAACCAAAATGTACCATGAGCCAATGTCAAGAGGGACAACTAGGTTTCTAACCAAATCATGCTATTCTTCCGAGAATAGCCAAGATACCTTCCAACTATCTACAATCCCTAGCAACTTCGTTCTCTATTCTTCGAGACAAGCAAACCTAGTTCCTTCTTCCGGAACCACCTATAATCAAAAGGGTAAACATCTGAAAGGTAAGCGAATGCTTAGTGAATATGCTTGCATAATATCATATAAACGAAGGAGGACAATGCTCAAGGGACTGTTGCATATGGACTATGACACCGTCGTGTCATATCCATAATACTCACCCTTGGGCTAGGCTTTACATGGATCTATATAAGCAAATGATTACAATCACACAATTAAAACAATAACAAATGCTCCACATGAGCCTATGGCCACCACTTAGGCCTGTAATCAAACTCAACCATAAACATGGGACTAAACGCCAAATCAATTACCACCATGGACTCACTCAACATGATTGGTAATTGACCCGACGAATATACAATATATGCAAGTATACTCACCTCCTTCGCGACACAACAAATAATCAAGATAACCGCAAATACACAAACCAAGCTTTCAACCTATCAACATATCATAATGCACATATAAGACATCATTCACATTTCCTAGCTATTTCACTATAGCTAAACCAACCTTTCACTAGCATTCCTAACCTTAACCCTTCCCATTAAGTCATTGAGTTGCTTACTTAACAAAATCTCATATTAACCCGAGAATTCATCATCAACATCATCATATAGCTAGCAAAGTCACCATTTCCATATTTGGAGTTTCACTACTAACATTCTCATTATTAAAGATTTCAACATGCAACTCAATGACACAATCATAATATACAAGAATTTTGGGGAAAAACTCATATAGACACCCATTACTAGCAAAATCTCCAATTTCACCTTACAAGAACCCTAATTCAAAGAAAGGAAAAGAAATTAGGTTAAGAATTCTATACCTCAATGATGGAAGATAAAAGATTAGGGTTTTCAAATCACAAACTCTTCCCTTTTTCTTTAAATAATTCGGCCACCACCACTACTCCAACTCA
Source organism: Erigeron canadensis (assembly GCF_010389155.1). NCBI lineage: Eukaryota > Viridiplantae > Streptophyta > Magnoliopsida > Asterales > Asteraceae > Erigeron > Erigeron canadensis. The sequence goes on along the minus strand of NC_057762.1, from coordinate 36,030,012 downwards.
AACCCTAACTTTTCAATTTCTTGATCAGATAAGGTTATTGTTATGATGATTCTTGGATAAATTAGTAGTATTGCAAGAAGGATTTAGTTGAGGTTTTCTTTGAATTAAGAAGAAATATGGAGATGAAGAAGAAATGATGAGTTAGTGGAAATATGAATAACCCACAACAATGTGGCTGGCACTCCATATGGATGCCACAACCCATTTAGGATTTCTGATGATAAAACACCAGCTATCCGTTAACGTTCCAACTAAATTAACCCCATAATCAAAAATAAAATATTAGGAACTTATTTTAATGTCAAAACTACAAAAAAGGTTATTTTATTACCTTAAAATTATTGGGGTGTTACAATTTTCTAAAAACATGACACTTTCCCTCACCAAAAATTTCTTTTCAACATATATACCTCCTTTTATAAGAGATAGGTTATAAAGTGTCAGCAAATATCATATTTGTTTTGAAAGCTTGAAAAATGCATTTACTACATTTTACATTGTATTTAGCTTGGATGCGATTAAATGTATCATTTTTTGATGAAGTTAGCTTGAAAATCAGGGGTATTTTGGTAATATATCAATCATTTATATAATACTAACATTTTACCCACGCAATGCGGCGGCGGTAGCGGCGGCGGTGTGGTGGCGGCGGCGGTGGTCGGTAGTGGTGGTGGCATGATGGGGGTGTTGGTGTGGTTATTATTGTAAAAATAATTAATTGAAAAGAGGTAGTGTAATTAATTTTAGGAGTTGATGAGTTTATGTAGTAAATTATTTAATTAAATGTATTATAAGTTATTTAAATGAAGATTTTTAAATTAATGAATGAAAGAGAGAAAATTGATTACTTGAGGGTAGAATAGTTATTTCGCATAAGAACATTTTTATGAGAGGGATTGTTGAAAAGTGTTAAGAGAATAAGGGTGATAATTTTTATAAAGTTGTATAGATGTGAGAGGGATGAGTAAGATTACTGAAATACCGAAACCGTCGGTACCGATAGGGATTCGGTATAGGTTTTTAGTTTGAGCTATTTTAGGTTTTTACTGAGATATAAAATTTTTTTATGTAATTATCTATCATTTCCCATGTACAATTTTCTGATTTCTTTTCTTTTAATAAAATCTCGGTATTAAACAATCACCAAAGGAGGAGGAGGAGGATATATATGTAACTTGTACTACTACTAAACTGAAGAAGATTATCGTTTTACTTTGAGCACACTTTGTGTGTGTGTCATTTCTTCATCAATGGCGTCTTTCACGAGTTTACTCGGTAATTAATCACCTTCTTTGCACAATAATTTCAATTTCAATTTCAGTATGTATAGATATACAGGTTGTAATTATATATTTTCACCCTAGGTTAATTTTTATTTTCGTATAATTCTGAATTATATATATATATGCTATATATATGTAAGTTGCACATTTTTGCAGGTGGATGCATTTGTGAGGAAGCATGTGATTTCATTTCACCAAATGGTCAAAGGATTTTACTTGATTTGTTAAATTTAATTTTCGTGATTTTTTTCTATTTAATTTCGTTAGTTCACTACCTAAGAAAATTTGGAGTCAGTGAGAATAAGTTTAGGAGAAGTGACCGGAAATTTCTGGTAGCAGTTGCATTTTGTTGTTTTCTTACTGGCTGTGCTTACTTTGGTGATTGTTTATGGGAGGTGGTAAGTAGAACTAGATGCTTTACTTGCTTCGATTGGATGATGGATGCTTGTAGAGTATTAGTATGGGTGACTTTCACCGTTACGTTGCTTGTTGAAAGATGGAAGCTGATTAGGATTTTTGTTTCTATGTGGTGGATTATAGTGTTTGTGTGTATCACTACGACACGGATCGGAATTTTAGTAGAGAAGCATGGGGTTTTAGTTTTGGAGTCCATCTTGCTATAATTGTTTTGTGCGCTGAGCAATGGCATAGTCATACTAAGATAGTTTTTTTTATATGAAACGGTAATTATGTTGATTTGAGCCAACGCATATAGAGCATTACCTAGATTGCATCATTATAAGTATATTGGTAGAAGTTGTCACATGTACTAAACAGAAACAAAGAGATGCTTGTAAAAAGTAGTTAAACTAATCCTGCAGGCTTCAACAGATTTAAGTGTATTGGATTTTGACATAGCCTTCTCGTTTACTTTTGTGGTGACTTCCGGTATTGAATTACTCACTACAATCACTGTGATGGCATCAGTATCATGGGAAGTCCTTATCGTAGGCATCTTTGCTATAATAGCTACAAAATATTTCCAGGTGAATTTTTAGCTCCATGTTTTTTCCACACCAAAAGGAAACAAAACATTATTTAGATCAATAATCCTTTTGGTGCATGCAGGGTTATTATCAACCATCTGCAAGGGAACTTATTAGAATCAATGGACCACGGAAGCACCTGTGGTAAATTATGCATCCGAAACCTCTCTTGGAGTGGCTACAATCAGGGCATTTAGAAAGGGGGACAGGTTCTTTAAAAATTACTTAAAACTAGTAGATATCGATGCACGTGCTTTCATTTTTACAAATGCGACATTGGAGTGGTTGGTTTTGAGAGCAGAAGTGCTTCAAAACTTGACACTATTTACCGCTGTTTTTTTCCTGGTTTCACTTCCAAAGAGTTATATTCCTCCCGGTATGTATGTTTCTGTTTCTTATTAAAAGTTTGTCATAAGTGTCAAATGTAAATATACTTATCAAAAGAATTTGATACGTTTGCAAGGTTAGTTGGGCTTTCACTTTCATACGCACTGGCACTGACAAATGCCCATGTGTTCTTGACACGTTGGTATTGTAACCTATCCGATTACATCATTTTAGTAGAAGGAATCAAACAATATATGCACATTCCACCCGAGCTCCAGCAATTGTGGAAAACAACAGGCCGCCAATTACTTGGCCTTCAAAGGGTAGGATTGAGCTCCAGGATGTCAAGGTCAGCCTATTATTTCTACTAGAAGCTGTAAAATGGGCAAGTCAGCAGTTTGGGTTCCGGACCAGAATGGTTGGGTGACTAGGGTCAGCCAGGGTTGACCAGAAACAAATCCCTTCCACCAAATTTTGAATGGTTTTATAACTAATCGCTGTGTCAAATATGTTTATGAAGGTTATATGATTGCAATATCTTCCAGTTGTTTGGATAAACGGACTTACCAGGTTTTCATTAAAATTACACTTTTGGGTGACTTGCCTAGTTGCTGCCCATTTGACCCATAGTCATACTAAGATAGTTTTTTTATATGCGTTGGACATAAAAACATAGCCATAGTCGACTTATTAAAGAAATAAATTGGTCGAAATTGTCACTTCTAACTTTCTTTAAGGTCCATGAAAGTAAGAATAGGCTTAATAGAAATGCTTATTATATCCTGCTGTTGCATTTTTTTATTCTGAAAGGTTGTTGCATTCTTTCAACCCCCATAATGTGTTAATATATGATTTTGGCTGTATCTTTCAGATTAAGTATCATTCAAATGCTCCACTAGTTCTCAGAGGAACCACATGCGCATTTAAAGAAGGCACCCGTGTAGGGATTGTCGGAAGGACGGGAAGTGGGAAAACTACGCTTATAACTACACTTTTTCGTTTGGTTGAACCTGATAGCGGAAAGATTCATGTAGACGGTGTGGACATTTGTTCCATAAGCCTGAAGGACCTGAGGATGAAATTAAGTGTCATTCCCCAAGAGCCGACCCTTTTTAAGGGTAGTATACGAACAAACTTGGATCCTCTAGGACTTCACTCGGATGATGAAATATGGAAGGTAAGAAAAATTAAACATATAAAGTTTTGATTAATCTATATCATATCTAAAAAGAAGTACTCATTTTGATTATAGCTTAAGTTATTAGTCTGTAACATCAGTTCTTTAAGCAATCATCACTGCAAAGTATAGAGTGCAAAGTAGAGGTGGCCTGAAACATGTTGGTCTGACCTTAAACACTTTTTGTTTCTATGTGGTGGATTATGGTGTTTGTGTGTATCTCTACGATAGGGATTGTGTTGGTGCATTTCCTAGTGACAACAGCATTTGTGAAATGTAGTTTTGAGTCTTTAGTTAATGTAATAAAGTCGAACGGGAAGTTTTCGCGTATAATAAAGTCAACCTCGAACTTTGACCAGTTAACCTCGACCTTTGACCAGTCAAACTCGACCATTGACCTGGTCAACCTCGACCATTGACCAGGTCGAGCTTGAGGTCGAGATTGGGCTTGGGTCCGTGAAGTTCGAGGTCCGTTTAAGTCTATTATGTTTAGTATAAATAGAGATTAACCTTATGTTTAAGGTTAATCTTCTAGTTTTGTTTTCTCTCATACTCTTGCACTTAGGGACTTGGTATTTACTTGTAATTGCATTTACTGAAGTAATATACGGTTCCAGTTTATTCATATTTGTGTTCGTATTGATATATTGTTGTTGATTGTTTTTGTATAAGATTTTCCGCACTTATACATTAGATACTTAATCTTGTTAGATCCGATGGCAAAGGGACTTACAGATTGGAAATTTAGTAGAGAAGCATGGGGTTTTAATTTTGGAGTCCATTGAATGGCTTGTAAGCTTCTTGCTATTGTTTTGTGCGCTGAGAAATGGCATAGAGTTTGTTGGCCAATGGGGAAGTAGACCTTATTAGATCCTTTATTGGATAACAGAGTAAATGATGGGAGCCCAAGTTAAGTAGAAGAGCCTAGTTTTTCTAGGAAGTTAGTATTTTCATGGGTAAATCCTTTGATTTCGCTAGGGTATAGAAAGCCACTAGTACTTGAAGATATTCCCTCTCTAGCGCCAAAAGATCAAGCTCTTGTCGCGTACTTGCGTATAAACGATTCAAGGTATCATGGGAGTCACTTCAAAGGGAGAAGAACAGCACAAATATTGTTAACCTGGTAGGCAGGGCATTACAAAGGGTTTATGATAAATAAATGGTAGTGGTAAACTGGTAGGGATTTATGCATTGCTTAGGACTACTGCCGTCATAGTTGGTCCACTGTTACTCTATGCGTTTGTTAACTATTCCAATAGTAAGAGAGAAAATTTACAATATGGACTACTATTGGTAGGATGCTTGATTGTTGTCAAGGTAGTTGAGTCGTTGTCTCAAAGGCATTTTTACTTTGATGCAAAGAGATTAGGTATGAGGATGAGATCGGCCTTAATAGTGGCAGTATATGAGAAACAACTCAAACTTTCTAGTTTTGGGAGAAGAAGACATTCCACGGAAGAGATTGTGAACTACATCGCTGTCGATGCTTACAGAATGGGTGAATTCCCTATGTGGGTTCATGTAGCTTGGACTTCTTTCGTTCAGCTCTTTCTAGCCATTGGTGTTCTGTTCTCTGTAGTAGGAGTTGGTGTTCTCAGGTTTAGTCCCTCTGAATTTGTGTGGGCTTCTCCACGTGCCATTTGCAATAGCACTTCAGAAATGTCAGTTACAGTTTATGATTTCTCAAGATAAGAGACTGAGGTCCACTTCTGAGATCCTAAACAATATGAAGATTATCAAGTTACAGTCATGGGAAGACAAATTTAAGAATTTCATCCACTCTTGTAGAGACAACGAATTCAAATGGCTTAAGGAATCTCAGTATCAAAAGGCTTATGGCTCGGTTTTGTATTGGATGTCACCTACAATCATTTCTTCAGTTATCCTTTTGGGATGTGCGTTTTTCAATAGCGCTCCTCTAAATCCTTTTGGGATGTGCGCTTATAATGAAAAAGTATTCAGTGCGTACTCCATGTATCCTTGGGCTGTTGAAGCACAGGACATTGCATTAAAGTTGGAAAGGTATGGCTCTTAACTATGAAATATCTTGATTTTAAATGTGTTAGAGACTAAAGTTTAAAAAGTATTAATAATATTGTTGCTACTGCCTACTGCCCCTGTCTTTGGCTGCTGCTACTCTTTAGTTTCATTGTTTATGTTTATGTTACCGTTTAATGCTACTGTTGCTACTGTCTTGTTTCCATGTTTCTGCTAGGTTTCTCTCTCTTAATGCTACTGCTGCTAAGTTCTGTTTAATGTCTGCTAGGTTCTGCGTGTTTCTGTTTCGTAGCTACTGCTGCTAGATACTGCTGCTATGGTTTTTTTGGATCAATTAGCTTTCTGTTAATGTTTCTGTCTTCTGTCTATGTTTAGTCTTCTGTTTTGTTAATGGTGCATTGGTGCTAGTATTCTGATTAATGTTTTTGGTCTCTGAATGTTTCCATATGTTTCTGTAATGCGTTGGTCTTATTGTTTCTGTTGTGTTTCTGCTAAAATTATTTTGCAGCATGAGCGTGACACGTGAACAGGTTTTGCGTCATCCATGGTTGTTTATTCCAGACAATCGCATATACTACGTATGTGAAAGCGCCCAAGTTTTAGCTGGCCTGAATTGTGATCATGATATGAGTCTTAAGTAAAAAGAGTTTTTTACCCAAAACGATTGGAGGGTTATGATTCCGGAAAACCTTATGAGTTACATGGACAATTGGAATTCTGACGGTGTTTCTAATAATGATTCTGGATGTAATGCTGACAATGGTAAAGCTGTTAAGATGGATAAATCTGAACCTTACAAGGGTGGGAATCCACGTCATCTGCTAAAATTTTCTCGGAATATATATCGCCACCGTCTAGACATAAGGAAGAGCGTGGGAGAAATGGATTTTCTTGATAGTGAGAACGCATTTGAACATCAACTCTCTCTATGGTTTCCAAAACTGTTGCTGGGAACATACAACTATGTTGAAAGATTTATAAAAGCAACGAAAGAAAAATAAGAGAGGGAAGTTTGGAGATTTAAAAGCCTACCATACCGTTTAAGGTCAGATTCTTATCCTTAGTTTTTAATGTTTGCATCTTTAGTTTTTACGAGGGTTAAAGAGCCCATGGATACATTAATGTTATGTATATTCTAATCTAATTTTTTTTGTAGGCACAAAGTGTTGGCAATACCAGTCCTACTACAACAAACACGATGGATATTCAAATGCGTTCTCACTATCAAGAAAATCCATTTCTCCCACGCTCTTCCTTATGTCTAGACGGTGGCGATATATATTCCGAGCAAATTTTAGCAGATGACGTGGATTCCCACCCTTGTAAGGTTCAGATTTATCCATCTTAACAGCTTTACCATTGTCAGCATTACATCCAGAATCATTATTAGAAACACCGTCAGATTTATAAAAGCAACGAAAGAAAAATAAGAGAGGGAAGTTTGGAGATTTAAAAGCCTACCATACCGTTTAAGGTCAGATTCTTATCCTTAGTTTTTAATGTTTGCATCTTTAGTTTTTACGAGGGTTAAAGAGCCCATGGATACATTAATGTTATGTATATTCTAATCTAATTTTTTTTGTAGGCACAAAGTGTTGGCAATACCAGTCCTACTACAGCAAACACGAGCCAAGTTCTATATGTTGCAGCCCAGAATAATCAAGCCCGATTGGATTCTGAAGCTCAAGACCCAAGAGACAATATTTGGGTGTCGATACAAACTGAGAAGTGAGGGCTTTTATTAAGTCAAGAGAACTTCATGCCACATGTGTTATTTATTTCAGTTTACTTTAGGTGTTGACAGTGTATTTCATGCCTTATTTGTAGCTTTAGTAGTGGGTAGTTATTTACTTACAACTCTATTTGTACGTGTTTTGAAAGAAGTGGCAGATTTGATGTTTAATATTAGTATCTTAATCTTAATATATATTATAAGACAGTTAAACTATTGACTAATTAACTAATCAAATCACGTGATTTCATCAAATTGACTATCGCTTATGTCATCATTTAGATTAACTATAAATTAAAAATCCCAATAATCATTATCCAAATATATTATTATATTAACATTTATATTACCTTCTAGAAAAAGTATCATTAATTTACAAATTTTTTGTTTTCCATCAATAATTTACACTTTTAGTCCTGGATACTTAATTTATATATACTATAAGACAGTTGAACTATTGACTAATTAACCAATTAAATCACTTAATTTCATTAAATTGACTATCGCTTATGTCATCATTTAGATTAATTATAAATTAAAAATCCTAATAATCATTATCCAAATATATTATTATATTAATATTTATATTAACTTGTAGAAAAAGTATCATTAATTTACACTTTTTTGTTTTCCATCAATAATTTACACTTTTAGTCCTAAATACTTAATTTATGTTTATTTTTAGCCATAACTTGAGAGGATTTTTTAAAATTTACAATTATTTAATTAATTAAAAAAATTTCAATATATGAAATATATTGTCTATAAAAAATTATTTCAAAACCTAATGACTTATTAACAAATGTTAGATTAGATTTTCATAAATTATAAATATTAATATTTAGCTTAATATCTAATGTAAACACAATTTGTACTCTAGATACATATTTCAAACATAATAACAAATGATGATATACAATGTTTTTATCCTAAACACAACAAGAATCACAGAACATGAGACAATCACAAAACAACACACGATTTACAACAGATGTTTACTAGACTATTAAATCCAAATCAATATGAACTCATTCAAGATTTATTCTATCTCTCAATCAAATAGGTATATAATATTCTCCTTTTTTATATATTAGTTTTGCGCATTAATGTTTGAAGTTACAATTGTCACTCAAATCAAGAGTCTTAATTATTATCAAAGAATATAAAAACAATCCTAATTGCTATCTAATTATCATAGGACAGGTGATTGAAAATAAACCTATGCGTGCTATGGGTTCGCATCATGATCAAGTACATATACTTGAATATCAAGTATAAGATCACAAGCATGTTTATATTTTAATTCTTATTTATCTTTCATAATAATATCACACTATGAGTACAACTGGTTTCAAAAAAATTTATTATAATGAAATTATTGTAGCATGTGGCTTGTGGAATGACTATGACAAACAATTCCACCATATGTCTCAGCTAATAATGACAGTGATCCAATTGTGGTACTGGGGCTAAGTTTCCCCCATTACCCTAATAATGACAGTGACAAACCTATGATTACTGTACAACAACTTACAAAGTATAACACTTGAAACCGTATATCTTCAAAATTATAAACTTTTATAACTTAAATGTATCTATATCTAATATTGATAATATTGTAAACCCGTGTCCAGTGTTGGACACGAGTCTAAAATCTAGTTACTTGTCTAAAGGTATGTTTGACTAAATGAAATAACAATGAAATGAAATGTATGAAAGGAATGGAATGAAAAGGGTAATGGAATAGGTCATTATCATTACATCCTCATGTTTGGTTGCCCCATTGGATTGGAATGAATCATAAAAATATATTGTAAAAATTGACATAAATAGCCTTGTTAAATGAACTTTGCCCATCGAAATTAAAACTCGTTTTTAGCTATAAAACATTATAAAATGCATACTTATTTTAATTAACATATACTCATATTAAATAAAAATGCAAACAAAATTATCACATTATCATTGAAATATCAAAAATTTCTTTTAAGTTTAAATACTAATATATTCATCATATAATCTGAGAACAGACTATAGATATGGAAATCAAATTAAAACTAAAAACCCAATTTTATGGCAATTCTGAAAGCGGAAGTCGTTAACTTAAACAAACAACCAAAGTTATAGATTAGTCATTACATACATTGCACTTAACAGACAAACAACCAAAGTTATAGATTGGTCATTACAGAAATTGCAAGCCATGAGACATAAAATTAAAAGTACTACTTCAAAATGGTCCTTAGGAAGCATATCAGTGAGCATTACTCACTCTTCCTTCACCCTTAAGAACCTCAAAAACCCATAGTAATTTATCTTCATCAAGATCACCATCAAATCCTCATCGCGTGAAAGCATGTGTACAGCTTTGTCGCATTCACGAGAAGTGAAACCAACAACTTTTTTCATCTCCGCGTGAAGCTTCTTACGAAGCTCCTCACGATCCTTTCGATTCCCAGAACTGCGGTGAAGCTTTTTGTTGCTTGCTCAATCTTTGGTACCAACTATATCCGCCAAGTCTTTCAAGTTGTTGATAAGAGGATCTAAACTATTGCATCGTTTTCTCTTTTGACGTTTGCCCGAGTCTTCTCTTAAAAGGGGAGGGGCAGATGGAATGGATGGAATAGTGTTTGATTGATTATCAAAAGGTAATTCTTCTAACCCATCATCAATGTCTTGTGTATCGTCATTTTCCATCTCGGAGACAATATCTACCGTGTCTGGGCATCTTTTCCATGTGCATAAACACCTACCCGCCCCAGGGACTTGCGAGGACATGTAATGTAGTAATGCATAAATAAGTCATTCAAACACTTGTGAAGGACATGTAATGTAATGCATAAATAAGTCATTCAAACACTTGTGGCAAGTTCACAGATTCATGATGATAACACATCAATTCATACGATGGTTTTGTTTTGCAAATAAACATACACAAAGCAGGTACACGGAAACAATTATGCAACAGGCATGCATCAGGCGGCTTCCAACTTCACCTATACATTCTCTCCAAGCTTCATATCTATCACAAGGGAGAATGTTGGCTTGAGACTTCTCATCACAAGAGAGTTCCGCTTCTTGTTTTGACATTAACATTCGCTTTTGGATTGTGCTGAACTTTCTTCTCAGTGAAAGGGAGAGTCTTTTTTATTGGGTACTGTTTGATTCCCCGTGGTTAAACAATTTCATCATCTGCAGTGCCTTTATTCTTCTCATTGTGACATTGGCCCACCTTTTTAAAACTTTGGATTCCGGGCGCTTTAACATTAACACTCTCCTTGTGAGACGGTTCCAACTGCTGTATAACATCAACATTCTCTGCGGCATCTTTCTGATGTTTCTCCTTAAGGTAAAGAACCTTTTTTAGTATAGAATTGGATATGACATCAAAAACAGAATGTGGATCTTTAACGTCTAGTACTTGGCTGTTTCCATCATTATTGGCATGAGCAACGAAGATACCAAGCTCCCTCCTCCCATACTTGAACCGACCAAGCTCTAATTGCAAGCCCCTGCGCCCCTTCATCTTAGATAGGACGTCATCTTCCAATACAAAGAGGTTGACAATATTTACGGCTACACCGTGCTTTTTAAATAAATCTCCATAGTGGCTCACCAATGTAGAAACTATATGTGTAGGACTAGCAGCAAAAAAAAAAAAAAACAAAAACAAAAACACAATTAATTGGTTAGCATATATATATATATATATATATAAATATTACCTATCCATAGAAATTTACTAGGGTCATAAATTTTATGGACAATACAAGTATATCCAAAAAAAATATAATTTGTGCAGATAAAAATGAGGATAGAAACTCTTTTTAATGAGTAGAAAAAGAAAAGAACTTTTTAAAAATTAGTATAAGAGATCGTCCTTTTATTTCTAGTTACGTGGAAGCAATTTTCAATTAAAGTATTCGCACAAGTTCATATAGTTAATCGGTGCTATAACGGTCCAACTAGCTGTGTTATAGCGTTTTTTTGGAATTAAATAAAAAAAAAAAAAAACTGGCCCAATGTCAAAGGAAACACTAGCATTAAAACTAATGTTTCAAAGATTGACACTTTCAAGGTTAGACTTTATATTAAGTATTAATAATCAAATATGGGTCCTTGACCACTATTTCAGTATAAGACTTGGCACAGAAGTACATACCTTGCAACAAAGAAAAGCAAACTGTTATTCATATTTGGGGGCCTATTCAAAAGATGACCCGCTGCCAACACAAGCGTATTATCAAAATCCGCCTTGCCGTAACATTCTATACCTGAGAAACAAGCACAGACCCGTCAGGCACGGTGGTACCAGGAAAGAAAAAAAAAAAACTGGCTTAAATAGCAATCCTTGGCCAGGGCATTAGCTATGAATTGTCTAGAAAGGTAGCAATAGCAAAAATCGATCACACAACATGTACTAGAAAAAACTAATGTGTTTGAGGGGTTAACACATATTGAATCTGTGACACATTAACAACCTATGTATTAATTGATTAATAAACAAGTATATAAATTAGTTAGTGAATTGAAGGCAGTATATATAGAAAGAAGCCAACTTCGTACCTTCAAGGCATTCTCGGACTTGTTTGATATCATTAGTGGGAGTATGCAGAATTCCAAACTGTTTTGAACTCATTCCGTATAAGCCCACCAAATGGTTTGGATTATCCTGTAATTAATTAAGAAAACTCCTTCATATGAATGAATATTTATTGATATGAAATTAATAATAAAACAATCTTTTGGAAGAATTATTGGGGCATGAAAAATCACCTGAAATATAGCTTTGCAATACGTTTCAACAGCCTTAATTTGAGCCCTAAATGCAAGAACCGGCTTTATTAATATCCATCATTTCCCCAGAATTGTCGATACAGATCTGTGTAAGCTGGTATTATACACAAACGGTTATTTTTATACTAATTATTATGAAAATCTAATTAAATAGCAAAAAGAAAAATATACCTGCGTGGGCTTCTTCGGCATTATCAAGCTACGGTACTTCTGCAAATTCAAACAAAAAAAGAATCACAATTTCATTAAACATCTATAACAACACGATGACGGTGATGAATTAATAAATAAATAAATAAATAATCCTTACCCAAAAAAAAAAGGAAACAAATTAGGATCAGCGTTTCAGATGGATCAAGACCTGAAATCATCAAGGAATTATTATTGTTAGATCCAACAACGCCTTGGATTTATCCATCCATCGAATCGAACTAAATAAATATAGACCATACCTTTTAGATTAATAATTGCGTATAATCGTGTATATATATAGAGGGAGAGGAGTGTAAATTATGCGGACAGTCCTTCTATTTCGCTAATGTTTCTTTCCAACCCCCTCTTCCAACTTTTCATTATAGGTCAAAACCCGGAACCTTGATTGGCAGAAATGGGGACCCGAGGCCCGACATCACAATTTTCGATAATCGTGGTGCTGGTGGTGGACGTTTATAAACACATTGGGTTAAGTTTCAACTTACTGCGTGTTTTATTTTTGTAAAGTTAGCTTTGATTCAGACGTGTTAGAGGTAATTTTAACCAGCGATTTGTTGGACCTCCAACCGCCTTTCTCATTAAAAATACCTTGAGATGAGAAACCCAAGACTCGAATATGAGACCTTGAGAAAAAACTCAGCTCCGAGACCCACATAATCGATTTAGAAAATACCCCTATCGAACCCACCTTTTTTTTCTTTTTCTTTTTTGTAAAGTTAGTTTCGATTAACACGTGCTGAAAGCAATTTTAACCAACAAATCGTTGGACCTCCAACCCCCTGTTCATGAAAAATACCTTGAGATGACAGTTTTAACGAACCCACTTAAATGGAGTTGGTTAAATCACAGTGTGTCTTACTTACACAAATTTTAATTTTTATATTATCACAACCCATACACTTAATTACTTAAGAATAGTTTAAACATGTCTTGTCAATTCAGTTATTTATACGTAGATTTTATTTTATATATTTTTTCTTTTCTTTTTATCTTTAATTCTCTATCTTCAATCTATCTTCAAATACGACTCATTTCTTATACAATAATATATATACATCTATATTTAATTTGATAATAAAACATCTTAGTACAGTACCCGCGTAATACAACGATGGTCATGGTGGCCACTATTGGTGGTAGAGACGACGTCGAATAGTGTACATAGTTAACATAAAAGTATTTTTTTTAATAATAATATCATCATATTTTAACATATCTTAACCATTGATTATCTATACTATCTATTTATAATATAACTAAAAAAAGGAGGAGGTTAGGGGTATACTTGGCACCCCTAATCTCCTTCCTTTAGCCTAATTCTCCATCCTCATTAATCTTCTATTTTTTAAATATTTTTTAATTATTAAATCTATATGACGAGCTTATTATTAATAAAAAATCTTTTATAAGATCAAGTATTGGGGGAATAATAATTTCTTATAAAGGGTCACACCCCAAGTTAGCAATGAGAGTGCGAGGCATCTAACGCGCCCAGGTCTGGGACTAGGTCGTAGGCGATGAGGCGTAATGTGACGTTTTAGTGGCGCACTTAGCACGCTCGCATCGTTGTGAGCCGCTTTATAGTCGCCTTTGTTTTTGGCTCGACTAGGCTTGGCTTTTGGCTAGCCGAAAAATGGGTGATTCCAGGTTTGACACCATAATACATGATTACATGATATTCACTTGCTGCAGATAAAAGTGTAAAACTATGAAAATAATATCAATATCATAAAGTAATATTTCATGGGAAAATTTACTAGTTGCTGATTGAACTTCAAGATGCTTCAACGGTTCAACCTCTACACTTGCTGAAAATCAAATCTTGAAACAATATATGCATCAATTTATGCATCATACATTCATATATAAGTATGCAACAACTTGAAGTAGATGATGGAATACATCGAAAGATAAAATAACGCGAAAATGTGTTGCCAAAAGAGTAAAGCTGAAGCTTCACTAACGGCATAACCCTTAACTCGCGATTGCACCAAATAAGATGGCACTTGGTGTGGTGTATTGCAACAAAAGCACAAACTGGAACATCCCATCGCCTTGTATCAACAAATTCATTTTATCGGCCAAGAACACAACCCCAATACCTAACACAGGAAGAATCAAAAGCCTTGCAACTAGAATCCCAACTGTGGTTCGTAGCCCCAGTCTAGACTCATTAGGACCCTCAACTATCATTCCACTAAGAACCAACCCTCAGCTACTGCATCTTCCAATGAATCAGGGTCCGGTGTGGAAGTCTGTCAGATATACTTGCAAAAACCCGTGTAATAAACGGGGTTTTGCAATGTTCTGTCTCTTTCTCTTCCATACCAGGCCATTGTGCTTATGTAGAAGTGGCCTACTGAGGGAGTGTTTGGCCTATCTTTTGTATTTAGGCTTATGCTTTTTTGATAATGCTTTTATTTATAAGTTTATAAGCTTTTTTTTAGTGTTTGAATTAGCTTATATTTTATAAGCCGATAAACTCTTTTTGAATGTTTGGCTTAGCTTTTTTTTATTTAGCTTATGTTTGTAAATGACCAAAAAAGACATGTTTATATTTCATATGTATCTACTTTGTTTTTATTAGTTATATATAAGCATATATTTTATATAATCTAATCATTGTTTATAGAGATGTAGTAATCCATGGATTAAAGTGTTTATACAGATGTGGTGCTGAACAAAAAGATTTATATTTCAAAGAAAGTATTCTTGACAAAGCAATCTTGCCTCATTGATTATCGATTATGATTATAGAAAGAAAAAAGAAATCATAGTTTAAATCATTTTATAAATTGATTATGTCCATTGAAAAGATAACTAAACAAGCCATGTATATATGTCAACAATTAAAATATGTAAGTATTGGCCATTGATTGTGAAATAGATTATCAGAATAGAGTGGAAGATACCTCATCTGTTTTCCTGGCAGACAAGCCACAAGGTGGAAAGAAACAGATTGAAGGAAGAAGGGACACAAGAGTCTTTACAATATCCTTACAAAAAAAAAGCCAAAAGCTTTTGTTTCAAAACCAATGTTGGAGTAGCTTCTATAAAATGACTTATATAAGCTTAAAAGCCATAAACTCAAAAGTCAAATTAAACACTAAATTAGCTTTTGTTCTTCAAAATAAGCAAATAAGCTAGAAGCTAAAGAAAAAAAAAAACTAAGCCAAACACCCTTGAGATCGTTTACGGGAAGATTCTATCTCAATTTCACCATCTTCTTCCACAACTTCATAATATTCCATTGGTGGTTCCATCATATGGTAAACTAAAGTATAAACTAGTAACACGGACACCCATTGAGCCAAAGATACATAAGCAGTACCAGCAGTATGACAATCTGGCCCAAACGGATTGTCTGCACTATGACAAACCGAACCAACTATCGCTAAAATCAAATTACCCGTGTTCCCAAAACCTGTCACAATGACAGTAAACCTGAAATACTGGTGATGGCCGACAAATTACGGCCACCAACAAGCCCAAAAAACAAAAAATAACGTAAAAGTGTATACATGGCACACCATATGAGCTACCACGTAGAAGTTTTTGATTGGTCAATGTAAAAAATTTACATTAATCGTTTAAATTTAACAGGTTAGTTGCATACAATGAACCAAATGAAAGTTACATTCATACAATAGGAAAAATATAAAAGTTACTTACACTTCAAGATACTTAACTTATAAATGATTTGATTGTTAACAAATAGGATAGTGAGACTGAAAAGTGTAAATTCCATTTTATAGTTTTGTTTAATTGTAATGTAATGTAATTGTCTAACTTTCTATCATATTTTGAGTTAGAAACTTAGAATTATTAGATTTGATATGATTTATGACATTAGAAATTAGGTATACCAAATTTGAGTGAATTTCAAAGGGTAACTAAAGTACTAAACTAAAGTATATGATGAAATCGTTACACTCAAATTAAAATAAGCCCACGAGGATTTTTAGTTAGAACAAACAACAATAATAAAAAAAAATACAAAAAATGAAAAAATACTTGATAATTTATTTCAGTTCTAATAATGTCTTCTGTTTTTTATACGAGTATATTAATCGTGTAACTCTTTTTTTTTTTTTATAAAAGTATAATTCTTCAATAATTTGTAGCCATTTATTTTATGAGTAACTAGATTATAATTGCGCGTAATACGCAGTATGGGATTACGCGGGGAATATAATATAATTAATGACATGTTAAACTGAGTAAAAATTGAACCACTAAAAAAACGTGAAGTTAGATTGATGGTCTATGAGATTCCGGTTAACGGTGACCGGCCGGTTGGAAAATAAATACATTATCAATTAGAGGTCTTGCTAAGTAATGGTATTTGTTTTTTTTTTCCAGTTCTTCATTAACTAAAAATTGTTGAGTAATTATTGAAAAGTTATGTCAATATGTGTATCATACCAATTGAAATGAAAATTTTATTTAACAAAAAAGTCAAAATTTGATTTTAAAGATGAAAAATGATATAAAGATTTAAAAAATATTAATTTCCATAGTTATATCACTAAATAATATTAATAAATAATGTCTACAAATATATATATAAAGAAATAATAATTATTTAATTTATTAAATTAAAATTAAATCTAAAAAGTTTAAAAAGCTATATGACATCAACATTTTGATCTAATAACTCGATAGTGTATAGAGGAGATTGAGATGTAGACAGTCTTACGTCTACCTAGATAAATAAGCTGCTTAAGATTCTATTTAAATGATAAGAAATGACCCTCGGTGGCCCGGTCTTTACGTGGAGTAAAGATTGAACCCTTGATCTTTGTCTCTAAAATGTTTTTTTTATCAAAATTATCAAAACCAGGCCACATACGAAAGACAATCCATAAAATAGGGACCAATTATGTAAAATATCACCACTATCAGTAAGAATGCAAAGATGGGGGGCAGTTTCAATTGGCATCCGATCAGAATCAAAACAAAACAATAATAAAAACAACACCTTCATTCCCCTTTTCAATTATCTGTTATACTAATCCAAACCCAAATTCACTTCTCATTCTTATCAAACCCCATTTAATAAAAATCAAAACTTTCTTGAATTAATGGTTACTGATAGCTCTCCTAATTTTGATGATGGGACTGACATTTTCTCACCAATGGTATGTACTGATTGATTGATTAATTGATTCATCAACCCTTTTCATATTTATACAATTTTTAATTTACATTATTGAGTTTTGTTATATAAAGGTGGAAACTTTATGAGTTTATGATCGGTTTTGTTGTAAATATATGTGGGTGTGTTCGATTTTTGATTATTATATTACAAGTTTGATGCTTTTTGTAAATGTGAAATTGGGTTTTTGCTTGTTTGTAATCTGGTATTAATTTGAGTGTGCTATGAGTGTTTTTATCTGAATTTAAGTTTATATCTTTTTGGGGATAATTGTAAATTAGGCTAAAATCGGTGGTTAGTGTGATTATACAGTATATATTTTTGATCAATTAATGTTTTAATTATTAAAATAAGAAATGTTAATTTTGTGAAATGGGTTTTAGTGAACTTTTAGAGCTGTTTGTTAGCTCAAGGGGTTTTTTGGTATTGTTTTTTGTTGATTATATATTAATGAGTTTTATGTATTATTTTCTGGAATAGATGCCGAGTGAAAATGATTCCTTGATGGGGAAGAGAAAAGAAATGGAGGTTGTAGAACTTGAAGGAAGCAGGAGGAAGAAAAAGAAGAAGCAAAATGGGACACCTCGTCCGGCTTGCTCTTGGGTACATTTTAGGTAATAAATGTATACTGCTTTTTGGTACTTAATCATATGCTGGAGTTATAAATATCTGTTACTGACGTATCTCGTTGTGAATGATGTTCTAGCCGGGAATTTATTAAGGAATATAGCGCTTCCCATCCCGAATCATCTGGTCTGAAAGTTGTAAGTGTCATGGCCTGGATTTAAGTTTTGATGATCCAATTTTTTCTCGTGTAAAAATGCTAACTGAGTTGATTGGATACTCTTTTTAGGCGACAAAAGCAGCTTCAGATGCTTGGAAAGTGATGACTCTTGAAGAAAAAGCAAAATACACAAAACGAGCCCGTGAAGTTTGGGATGACTACTTGAGCTCTGCTCCTGCCCGTGAACCTAAACCTAGAAAGCAGGTGATAACATGGCAGTTCTCTTTAATTATTTGTTGGTTTCCTTTTATATTTTACTTAATGGGCATTGCTATGCAGGCCAACCTAGTCACCAGGTGTTCCCCTGGTCGTTTAGTCAACGTGTTAAAACATTTCACACCTGAACAAAAAGAAGATGTGAAAAGTATGGGATTTGGTAGTCTACTTGATCTCAAGTGTAGAACTTTGAGGCGAAGTTTGTGCTTATGGTTGCTAGAAAGATTCAACACCATTAGACGTAGCTTAGAGATTTGTGGCGAACGGATTCCTTTATACCCTCATGACGTGGAACTTGTAATGGGATTACCAGCTAATGGTAAGGATGTGGTCAACTCAGGTCCTGATGACTTAGTTGCAGAGTTGCGCCAAAAATACAATGCCTCAAATAGAGGAATTTCAGTTCGTTTTCTTGAAGAAAGATTGGCTCAACCAGAAGGAGGAGATGATTTTAAAAGAGCGTTTCTTTTGTATGTTTTAGGGACACTTCTTTGTCCTACAGCAAGGCTAGATGTTAGCCCTTCGTTTCTTCATCTTTTGACTGATATGGATTGTATCCATGAATACAATTGGGCAAAATTCTTGCTTGACAGGCTCGTTAGGGAAGTGTCTCGTTATCGTCAAGGGAAACAACGTGCCGTGGGTGGTTGTCTTCTGTTTCTTCAGGTAATAGAGAATGGATTTATATGTATTCTGCTTTTTTATGAAATTTTTGTTTGGAAATCTAAGATGTGTAAACATCCACAGATATTTTACTATGAGAGTGTTGCCATTGGAGGTGCTTGTGAACCGGGTCCTGTTGTGGTTCCATGCTTATCCTTGTGGACAGAGGAAGCTATTTCCGAGAGAGAAAAACAGGAGAAAGAGCTTGGTGGTTACGGATGTGGAGAGGTATGCTGTGTGTGTAACTGTGTATGTATGTATATACGTAGTAGACATATACGTTACACTCACACTACAAAGAACTCTATCTTTGTATATTCATCAAATAATTGTATTTGGTTTTCTATAGCTAACAGACCATCACATAAAGATCCAGTGATTTTTGTTATAATACTGTTCTTTCTATAAATAAGGGGATTAATACTGCACCTTATATGAATGCATGAATTATGATTAGAGAAACAATACTATATTACGATAACAATCTGAATGTACAAATAAAATTCTTTACAAGTTTTTATTGGGTAAACATAGACTTTTTAAGTTTTTTGTGGGCCGACCATCTGACCCATTAGAGATCAAGTTTAACCCAAATCAGCCCATTTGCAAGTAAATGGGTCAACACTGCCGTATCATTGACTACTCATGTTTCTTATATCTTCATTCAAGTTCACAGATTATGGTTTTGTGCAGGTGATTTGCAAGGAGAGAGGTCTTGGATTAGGGTTGTTGCATGACAGGTATCATACGGACGTGCTTCCATTAAGAGAGGTGGCTACCAGAGTTAATCGTGGTACTCTTGTTCGACAGGAAGAAAATCTGGTAAAACTAACACCAATATGATAATGAAAAACTTCTAAATCACATAAATATTATTTATAGAATGAAATAATCTAATACATGATTGGTACTACCACAGGAAAATGTACCATTTGCTTACAAGAATGAAAATGCTCCGCCTATACGGATCGATAACTATGGCTACAAAGCCCCATTAGATTATACAAACACAAATCCTCATGACAATAGAAGTATGTACACAGATCAATCCACATGCCCGCTTTTGAACTGCAACTTCACTGGTTTATTTCAAGAATTATCAGATCATTTCAGCACTAAACATTGGGATTCTGGAAGACGTTTCCAGTATAACTCCCCGTTACCCGTATCTTTAGGCATGGATGAAACCTTCCTTGTGCTTCAAGCTGAAGATGATGGTATTCTTTTCCTACTGAATAAAGGGACTGAAAATATTGGGCACACTGTAATGGTAACCTGTATTGGACCGAGTACCAGTAATGAGCGCTTTCTTTATTGTCTCGTGTCAGAAAGAGGTAATAGCTCATTAAGGTTGAAGTCATTCACACAGACTCTTCCTGGTCGAGTTGAAGGTATACCTCCAGCTGATTTTCTGTTGGTCCCATTTGGGTATCTAAATTCATCCGGTGAGCTGAATTTAGAGGTTTGTATATGGAACCCTTCAGATTTAGGTGAAGTTTGATACCAAAAGACCATTGTTTTCAAGAGTTGACTTTTTAGACCATTATACTTGGTTCTCTTCGTTAAAAGCAAACCATCGTTCTTGTAAAGATGGCAAAATAAAACACTAAAGAACGATTCTTGAGAAAAAGTGGCAGTGTGTGCATTTTGGATTTTAACATGAGTGTTTTCTTTCTTTCTTTTCTTTTAAAACGAACGATGGCTAGTTTGTGACAGAGAAGATGGGTATCGCGGTTTATGAAAGTCGTAGCTCTTTTTTTTATTTTTTTTCCCTTTATAGGAATGTATGTAGTAGGGGAATGTTAAAAAGGACGTGCTTCTATAAGTTTTAGTTTTTATTTATATCATCTTATAGTAGAACAACATGTATAACTCCTGGAAGTATCCAAGAGGTTTTCAGAATATATATATAGAATTTAAAGATTGCAGTTTCTGATCATATGGTTTGTGTAAAACCTTCTTATTTGATGTTTCTGTATGTAATGTAATATAGTGAAGTTCAGAAACTTGATCTGATATATATTTTGTTTGAACTGATGTGTTGCAAGAAAATTGAGCCCCTTAACCTGAGATAACCTGTTTGAACTCAAGACAGGACGGTCCAACTTCTTGATTCAGCAACTTTAGTGGCTGTTCAGTGTGGGTTAACGTCGAGGATATGGGCCAAAATATATAATAAACAGTTTCTAAACTTGGAATAGTTTTATTGTACCAATGTATAAAGACAGAACTCTGAAGTGAACCACAAACAATGTAGTTTTACATATTGATAACATCTGCTGATATATGAGTCGGGTAATTGGTGTTTGAAACGATGATGAAGTAGTTGTAAAGAAGTACATTATTAACTGAGAAAACTCTCAAGTTGATATATAATGTAGGGAAAGGTGTGCAAAGTGCAATATATATATTTTCCATCATTTTTCTTTGTGGATTACTCGCATATGATATAAAATAACTAAAAGCATTACTGGGATAGGAAAAAACCGACAATTAATAGAAAAGGAGAGAAACGTTAAAATTAGCAAAGTGCAAGGACTGGGGGCGTAAATTAAATTTCCTATACTATATATATATATTTTCCTCCATGTTCCCTAATACTCGTTATTCGTATTTTATCTATATAAATATTAAAATAATAGTTATCATAACGTTTTAAAGCCTTCTACAATTTAAAGTTATTTTTAAAAATGGCCACCTAGGTCTTTATCCTATGTGGCATCTCTATATTTTATTACAATATATAAATCTACAAAATTATATTATCTAAAACTATTAAATTAAATAAAAATAAAATCTATATATAAACAAAATCTTACAAAAATAAAAGTAAAAAATCACATTTTATATCATAATAGAAACCGTATGAATTTAAAATCTATTTTTAAAATTGGAAAATATTGGCTTGGTTGATTTTGTCAGAAAAGAAAGTAGGTTTCCGGGGTTCATTGATTAGTACACCCCCGGTGCTGGTAAGGTCGGGACCGTGGTCGTACGTCTCCGGTTTGCCGGCCTATCTTCTTTCTGAGATTGACCAGCCAGCTGGGTTGGTTTGGCTATTCTTTTCTATTGAATAGGAGTCAGTTGTCTGCACGAGTCATCTTCTTCTAGGCTCCGCTGGATGACACGGCATTCTCGTTTAAATAAATAGATGTCGGTCGTACTTGTGATGGTTCCCAAGGATCCAATATGACCACTTCACTTAAGTATATGTTGCCACGATATTGTTCTATGGAAGCAGCCAATATTATATATCACATTGTAATATAGTTTTTTATCCTTTTCGTGGTGGTGATTTTACGTTTTATAAAACCTATTATCAATTACTAGGTGAATTCAACATAATTTGAATCATAGGTTTGTTCTTTGTAATCTAATTATAACTTGAATTTGGTTTCTAACTATATCTAATTAAAGCTTTTCAACTTTTATGAATTTTATTATTTGATGAAGTAAGTTTTATGAAAGCCGTACGGGCTCCGCCCTTGGATTTAAAAATTTGTCGAAAGTATATCGAATGACATCTCTAATGAAAGAGCATGAAATTATAAGAACACCAATACAATTTTTATAATTTATCGTTGTACGGTTTTTGAGATAAAAGATTTTAAATGAATTGGAGGAATAAATGATTTATGGAGGAGAGAGAAAGGGTATTGTAGTTATTTTAGGTAAATATATAATAGATAGGAGGGGCATTTTGGGAAAGTAATTAAAATCAATATTGAAAATTTCAAGTTCAATGTTAAAAATCTAGGAGAAATCTGCTTTATAATATAGTATAGATATAGATATATGCGTGTTGATTAGTTGGTGGTCCAAAACAACATAACGACATTGTATTTGTAACAATTAACTGTTTGTAAGTATTGATGATTGGAGCACCCGTCCTTGTAATTAATAAGTATGAATGAAGTTGTTCGATCGATCTCTGCTTGTTACAGTGTAATTCAGAGAATTGAATCGTGTGGGCATATTCGGAACGTCTTCTTCTATACGTGGTCCCAAGCTTTCTCCTACTAATGATTTGAGCTCCATCGTCTCCTTCCTTCTCTTTAATTAGATAGCTATATATATACATTAATTAATATTGATAATAATAATAGTGTATGTTGAACTTAAAAATGGGTCTGTGCATGCACTTTTCAGGTATTTTCCGTTATAATTATGGCGATAGGGCAGATTTCTTTTATTAGATCAATGGAGGATGCATTGTCTGTTCTATGGGATTTCAGATATATGGAAAAAAGGATACTTGTGTTTGTTGGAAGGTATATATGCGCACAATTTGATCCTATGTATGCTTAATGGTTTTATATGTATATCAATCCATGTATATGTGTGTATGTGTTTTTGCTAATCAGGTAGTTGTATATATCTCTTTGCTGCTAGTCCGATAGATCTGCATTGGACTTTAACTGAGCCACTTGGAAAGGAGCTCAAAGAGAATTAATTGTATCGCTTTATATAGATGTTGTCAACTTCTTGATAATAACAAGGGAAAGTGTGGAGTTTGGTAGTGATGAGTTTGATATGCTGTATGGTAAATACCATTATGGGAGGGAACAACTTGGTGAACTTGTTACTCTTGTCAATACTAATGACAACAGCCACATTGTGGACATGGAAGACGTAGATGAAAATACTGTTGGCAGGAGACTACAGAGGTCTCGCATATTAAGAAAGCTAGAATGTCCGTTACTGCTTGAAGAAGGATAAGAAAAAGGCAAAAAATGTTGTTTGTAATCTTTTCTTCCCAGCATGATATGGTAGTCTGTGACACTGGCCAAAGCCTTGTGAATTAATGCATTCTTTTTCATAAAAGCAGTTGGAAAAATGTAATCATTACAAATGTTGTTTGCCGTTTTAAGGCATAAAATGCAATTATTATTTATATTACAACACAAGTCCGCTTACGGACACTAACGTTTTGACCCTTTTTATTTCTGCCATATGACTTTTGCTTTGTAGGTTTTTGACACTACAGCTTTCTCTTCTCCATGTTCTTCTTTTTCTTTTCTCTTATTATACATTTGTGTACATTGTCTTTGATGTTAAAATATATTGTTATTTCATTCTTCAAATATGGAAGACACATCCTTTATTTGTATGACAATATAATGTGAGTCATCTATTCACAAAAGTTTATAATAACTAACTGTAACATGTAACACATCGGTTTAATCTAGTTTTATTATAAGTGTTGAATTTGTGCAAGTAATTATGTTAATCGATCCGATTATGACATAAATACTTATATATCGTTCACTATTCATTAGTAATTGTATCACAATATATTATAAAATAAAAAATTTACTGAGTGAAAACTTCATCGTCCAATGTATCACTTTGGTAACTAGAATGCACACCGCATAAACTAATGCTTGGTAAAATATCATTCTCACACATGGAGGAGAATATATATTTTCTTCAATTGGTTTTGATAAGTTTTGAACATGTGACGACCTTCCAGTTTACTTCATACCACAAATCAGGTTATGATTTGATCATAAAGTATCATTCCAACCACGTAATGGTATGCGATTCCGGGAGAAAATCGTCACTTGAAGCAGAGGCGGTACCAAAAAAAAATTCCAAATGGGGCAAAATTAAAAAATTCGTGAAATATAAATATAAGAAGGGTTAAAATGTTAAAAACCTATAAAAAAATTTTAAAATTGATGAAAAATTTAAAAGAACAAAATCTAAATTTTGAGGGGGACATTTGCCCTCCTTCCTTGCCCCCATGTGGTACCACCCCTGGTTTTAATGGAGACTTCTCATTTGGATATTGCCCCATATTGATGAACGTGCTACCTATCTAAACATATTTAGGAAGGTTTTACTTTCAGTGAGCATATAACAATGGTTTCTACGAAAACTTCAGATTTTTATGCACACTTCGGGGTCCTTTTTCACGAGACAATGAGTCATCATGATGAGTTTAAGCCAATATCTATATGAACGAACCCGATAAAAAGAAGCAAAATTTGGTGCGTAAAGAAGCATCGAATGATTCATTGCTCTATTGCATCATTCAGGGTTGTGATAACCAAAACTACAGTCAATAACCATAAATTCTAAAATAATTAAATACCTATATTTATTATTTATATAAATTTATTATTTATAATAATAGTCCATAGAACTTATCTAAAATATAAATAAATCACATGCACATGAAAATAAAAATAAAAATTCGTTTTGCATTATTGTAGTGCTTTTCTATCCCCTTATTCAAATAAAATCGCATACACCCTATCAGAACACTCCATGTATCCTTCTAATTCATTCAAAAATTGTGTGTTTTTTCTTTTGTCCATTCTCATCTTCTTCCTTTGAGTGTTTTTCTCTCTCTTGCCTCTTTTTTCTTGTTTTATCTTTTCACCGAAGGTGGAGTTGCCAGAACAAAAATCAAAGCTTGTTCCTAAACGTTAAGGCCGCCGAATCCCGTTATTTGACCGTTAACGATTGGATCTTTTAAATCTACCCTACATGCCTGATAACGTATGTATTCAGTGTTGTGGGCATGGAAGGCATGCTGACAATACTAATTGATGGAAATTTCTCCCTGGATGTATTCAATGTTGATGCCTACCAAAAGGAGGCGGATACAAAACTCCATTCTAATACCCTCTAAATTTTCTTAGTAAATGTGTATGATGGATTTTCAATCCTTTCTATTTCAACATTGATTAAAAAATATAATCGAGTTACAACGATATGATTTCTTAAACTTGTCATATCATTTGACAAGTTGTAACCCGACTATTGTTTTCTTACCCAATGTCAAAGCAGAAATATTGGAAAATCCATCATACTTATTAAGAAGGTTTAAAGAGTACTAGAAGGAATCTTTGTATCCACCTCATCTTGGTAGGCATCGACATAGAGTTCATCTCTGGAGGAATTTCGATCAATTTGTATTGTCAGCATACCTTCCCATGTCCAGACTGTAACTAACAGATATCTAATGGCCCGCAATCAGTGTTGTAAATAATGGCCAGCCATTGTAACGGGTAAAAGAGGGCTATCGTTACGTTTATCTTTCTTGTAGGGTAGATTTAAATGTCCAATCTTAACGGTCAAATAACGGGATTTGACGACCTTAACGTTTAAGAAAAACCTTTGAATTTTTTTTTCTGGCGACTCCACTGTTGGTGCAAAGATAAAATGAGAAAATAAAGAGAGGATATATATATATATATATATAGAGAGAGAGAGAGAGAGTGAGTGAGGGAGAGAAAGACTCAAAGGAAGAAGATGAAAATAGACAAAAGGAAAAGTACACCACTTTTGAATGTATTAGAAAGACACATATGTTAGCCTCTCAAGCATAGGTATTCTACAGTCACATATTCTTTAACACCTCTCTCTACATACTAGCACAGTACCTGCACAATGCGACCATGATCATGGTGGCGCAAGTGTGGTGGTGGGGGATGACTGTTGGTGGTAGAGATGACATCGAGTGGTGTAGATAATTGATGTAAATGGTTAATGGAAATATTTTAAAAAATAAATGACTGATACTGTAATTTAATCATTATGAGTATTTTAGACAATTTTCCCCATTTAACTTTCAATATGGGTGTTTTTTTCATAAGAATATAAGATAATATAGATATATACATATATACATACAGGGAAAGGTTATTCTATGAACCTTAAAAAGGCAGAAACCTTTAAAAACCTTCTTTGTATATAACTAAGAGATGATATGAAAATGTTTATGTGACAATTTTTTTGGATGACATGTAGGATTTTTACTTATTTGTCAAATTGTTATAATTTTTGCTTACTTTTTTTTATTTATTTGGAAATTTAAGTTTAATGTATTTTAGTATTTATTATTAATATTAATAATAGAGTTGTCATTTTTTTTAAACCAGTAATACTTTTTATTCCCTAAGATTTAGTTGAGTTGTTAATTATTATTCATACTCTAAGTTGTAACTTTTTTGGTTTGGGGAGTGATATTCATACAACAAGTTTTAGCCATCTACATCATAAGTACAACATTTATTGTGCAGTATACTACTGTATTAAGCAACAATTGTTGTAGATGGTTAAACTTTGTTGTAGCAATATCACTTACCTTTTGGTTTACTGTCATTTGATTTGATTTAATACTATGATTAATTAATTAATTACTCTCTTATATCATCCTATTTATATTTGTATTCATTTTACAAAGCTAACTGTCATTAAATTATTGCAAGTGAGATTGGGTAATTATCAACTATAGCTATAGTAATAATCTTTTCCATGATTGTTGTTTTTTTATACTTTTGTTTAGCAATATTAGTCATATTACTCGAATATTTGAAGATAATGTTGCCATGGTTCTATTGTTTTCTTGGTTTTAATTTGTGAAGTTTCACTTATAATTATTTATTATTAAGAGAGGATATGAAAATGCTTATATGGCAAAAAATTTTGGATGACATGTAAGATTTTTACTTATTTATCAAATTGTTACAATAATTATTGCTTATTTTTGATTTATTTGGAAATTTAACTTTAATGTATTTTAGTATTTAATATTACTATTAATAATAGAATTGTCATTTTTTTAAATCAGTAATACTTTTTATTCCGTAAATTTAGTTGAGTGTTAAAGTTCCCGTGAATGATATAACTGTCCAAGTAGTGATTTACGAATACACTTTGTTGTTTTTGTTACTAAGGTGCATTGACAAAAAGTGATTTACGGAATAAACTTTCCAAAAGTATATGAAGCATGATTGCATAGTTCACAACAATATAGTAGGAGATCAAAAGATATAATGACAAATGCCATCATATATGACAAAGAGAGATTTATTTTCAGGCTATGCGAAGAGAGTCGGATAGTCGTCTTAGATGAATGTAGCGATATATTCATGGTTATTTCTGGAATACCCAAGTACGTTTACTTATCCACCACTTATGATTATTTATGCTGAACTACAACACAGATTGCAATTGTAATGACAAAAAGACATGTTTGACAGTTGTTAATAAATAGTTGATATGATTTGCAGTTTGCTGAGTTTTTGCATTCACTTGTTTCAGGTTCATGGAAAGAAGTCGACGATTAAAAACATTGAAGCAGAGATTGAAAGGATCTACGGGAAGTAAGTTCTTGGTTTACTGGTATGTATGCTTGAACCTCTTTTTTTCTGTTGTGTTATGGGACAAGTTTCTTACTGGATATGGTTTAACTATAGGTCAGAAATATGGTCCTTTTATGAAGAAAGGTTTGGGAAGCCAAGTGAACTGCCTAGCTCTCACCATAAACTTATAACAGCCGCCAATATGAAAGGCAAGGATGGCGCTACAATCGATAAGTAAGAACAACAACAATAATGCGGCTGCTGCTTTCCCAGGAGCTTGAAAGACAATTCAGTTGTCTAAAATATAAGAAGACACTATACATTATTTTTCTCTTAAGTTAATTGGAATATATAGAAATAAAACGTATTAAAGGTTAACACAATCGAATGATGGGTACATAAGTCGTAGAAAGAGGTATGTAAAATATGACTTCAGGACTGCTTCTATGATCTTATGTTACATCCAGGGTATCTTAAGTTATAATTATTGGGTTAAATTCCGATCCTTCTTCGTCACAGGGGTTTAGTTTGTTCTGTTTCTTCCTAACGTACCGTAATATCATGTTGTCTTGATCGTCATCGGACTCCTCATCATCTGTGACTCCATTTGGAAATTGCATAGGACCTGTAAAATTGAAGAACAATAAGTATGTTAGTGCTGCGTCTTCGAGTCGTACGTGAAGATCGAAAGGTAAAGTTGAAGATCGATAGGTAATATGATAATTAAGCAAGGGTGTGTACATTTATATTTAAGAAGTACAATTGTGTTATTGAGTATGTATTAATGTGACATGTTACCTTTACCCTTGTCGCCGGACCTCTTGTGTTCTGTTTTGACGAGTGTGTCAATCTGTTTTGTTCGTTTCATAAGCGACTTTCTCTGGCTCAACGGGACATTATCTTCTTCATCTTTTGATGAAGAATCATTCAAGATAGGCTGCTTCTCATGCATAAGAGAGGAGTATACATTTCGAAAGCCTGTATTACCTTTTTTTTTGGCTCGTGTTCTTCGATTTTGATGGTTATTGTTGTATTTTTGGTTTTCAGAATCATATTCTTAGTCAGATTTTTTTTCTGTGAAGGACCATTACGTGAAGAGGAGGTCGACATTGGTTTGTAATGATGAATTGGATGGACTATGTGTGTGTTTGAAAAGAGAACCGTAAATTGATATAGGATTTGTTTGAGATATATATTGCTCGTTTGTAAGGGTAAAGTGAATAACCGATGCCTCTTCATATTTTGTATATAGTGACAGCCATAGCAAGGGAAGAGTTTCATATTACAATAAATGTAAAGAATGTGAATGGATATAATTGACATAGCAAGTTAAGAGTTTGATATTATAATAAATTTAGAAAATGTGAATGGTATATTATTTTTTTAAATGTTGTCTTGAAAGTATTAGACACCATGGCATTGTATATGTGGACGTGTTCATGGTTTGTTGTGCAAGCATTCTCATCCTACATTGCCGGTGAGTTGGACTTATGGATCTAACCGTGTACTCATGGTTATATATTTATTCAATACAGAATTGATGATTGTGATATGCGTTTTCTTTTCGGCCGAAGGTGAAGGTATAGCGTTTCTTTGTGGGCCTAAATACCATTTTCTATTGATCATGTTTGAGTGGATGTATTTGAGTTGGGCCGACTTTTCTTTATATATAGATTGTATCAAAGTAGATGTTCATGTTCAAGGATAGTAATAAAAATCTAAATTCGCCCTGGAGTTATTCATTAAAAAACTTATAAAATTAAACTTTCAAATGTTGATAGTGATGCTCTGTTCCAAGTTCTGTTAGTGTTCATATACACCACGTAATTGTTTATTAAAAACTAATAAACAACAAACTTTCAAATGTTGTTAAAATGTTGCATCGTTAATGTGAATTACATGTACCATATTAGAACATCTTCAATTCGTAAGGAGTAAAAACATGTTACACTAAAGAGTTTATTATAAAAATGGTTAGTTTCTAAAGGGTAGAATTTATTATAAATATGTTTATATCTCTTGTGTTTGTAACGTCAAAATTGTTTTGTTCCTCTAAACGACTCTTAGATTTCAAAGTAGCAGCATCCTCTACATTTACCCCTATATTGCCGAGAAACCATCCATAGATATATATACTTTGTTCTCGTAATCAAAGTTGTATGTTTACGTTAGTATATTTATTCTATTAAGCGTCATATAATTAGGTGGTCAAAGTTGGGCTACCTTTGCGAATATAGTTTTGTCTTGGTCCCTCTTATCATCGGAAATGGACAAAAAGAACATTCCAACATCATATGAAAGACCCAAATATTTGTTGGGCTATTAATTTTTGATAGAGTGTATTAATTTAAATGACCCAAATATTTGTTGGATTATGAATTTTGATCAGAGTGTGTATTAATTTACATATAAATTGTTTATTCATTTATCTTGTTAAAAATATGAAGGTGTGCATTTATAACTTCTTGTAAACTTAACTATTAATCAATTAGTAACATGTTAAAAGTTACAATGTTTGATCTTAATGAGAAGTATGTTTCATACTGTTATGTATGTATATATATATAAGGAGATATAGCTTATTGATTATTTATTTGAAATTGAAGTTGTAATACCTTAAAACACTACAGGAATCATTTATGGCGGCAAAGGATGAATTTGTTGCGTTTGACTATGTCGACATTGAGAAGGATGATCCGTGTAAGTGTGTGAGGGAGTGGATGATGATAGAATTCATGGAGGTTATTGAAGTTTTGTGGTGGGATGACACTTATTCTACTCACTCGGTTGATATGTTATCTTCGCGAGATGTCGATTGGTTACAACAACTGGTAAATGTTGCGCCTGCTAATGCCATGCCAAATTTAGTGGTCAGTAAGTTTAAGCAGGATGTTATAAATCGAGTGGAGGTATTGAAGAATCAAAAGAAAAATGATGGTGCATCTAATTCTCAAGAAAAACATAAAGAAGGATAGGATGCATTGTTTTCTTTAGAGTGAAATTAACTTTGGTATATTTTATTATGTCATTAATAATTGCTACTCTATTAATACAATAAGGTAATAGTCTTCTAACCTGAAGTCATATTTTACATACCTCTTTCTACGACTTATGTACCCATCATTCGATTGTGTTAACCTTTAATACGTTTTATTTCTATATATTCCAATTAACTTAAGAGAAAAATAATGTATAGTGTCTTCTTATATTTTAGACAACTGAATTGTCTTTCAAGCTCCTGGGAAAGCAGCAGCCGCATTATTGTTGTTGTTCTTACTGACCTCGCTAGCTTATTTCCGCCATGCGGTCCAGCCATCGATCTCTATTAATATGGATCTAAATTTCAGTGTTACAAGAAGTAATTTAATGTTAACAGTTTTACTTCTTCTTTGTAGCGCCATCCTTGCCTCTCATATTGGCGGCTGTTATAAGTTTATGGTGAGAGCTAGGCAGTTCACTTGGCTTCCCAAACCTTTCTTCATAAAAGGACCATATTTCTGACCTATAGTTAA
Organism: Erigeron canadensis; assembly: GCF_010389155.1. NCBI lineage: Eukaryota > Viridiplantae > Streptophyta > Magnoliopsida > Asterales > Asteraceae > Erigeron > Erigeron canadensis. Next base: position 35,998,068 of record NC_057762.1, on the reverse strand, counting down.
ACCATATCCAGTAAGAAACTTGTCCCATAACACAACAGAAAAAAAGAGGTTCAAGCATACATACCAGTAAACCAAGAACTTACTTCCCGTAGATCCTTTCAATCTCTGCTTCAATGTTTTTAATCGTCGACTTCTTTCCATGAACCTGAAACAAGTGAATGCAAAAACTCAGCAAACTGCAAATCATATCAACTATTTATTAACAACTGTCAAACATGTCTTTTTGTCATTACAATTGCAATCTGTGTTGTAGTTCAGCATAACATAATCATAAGTGGTGGATAAGTAAACGTACTTGGGTATTCCAGAAATAACCATGAATATATCGCTACATTCATCTAAGACGACTATCCGACTCTCTTCGCATAGCCTGAAAATAAATCTCTCTTTGTCATATATGATGGCATTTGTCATTATATCTTTTGATCTCCTACTATATTGTTGTGAACTATGCAATCATGCTTCATATACTTTTGGAAAGTTTATTCCGTAAATCACTTTTTGTCAATGCACCTTAGTAACAAAAACAACAAAGTGTATTCATATTAACTTACGATAAAGATTTAGGCAATAGGTGAGTTGGATCTTTTATTTTCGGCTTAATTTTTCTATTTGATGAGGTTCATTGACTTGAATCTGGTACCTCCCTTTTCCGTGCTCACTTGTTTCACCGGAGTTATTATAATCAATCTTCTCAACACATTGAAGTTACATAAACAATTCATATATAAACCTTTTCTGCTTCAGAAGATTTTACGGGCTTCAACAAAATAATAAAGTAATTGCCACTGATATGGACCAACCGTGCGATACACCGCAAGCCTTTGGATTTGTCATTCGTGTGTAGTCCTCGAGCGGTGTATTATAACAATGACTCCCAGCTTACAAATCTATACCAAGACATTTTAAAAGGAATGTTCTTAATTCCACCAAACCCTATGAAGCATCTCCAAAAGATGGTAGTCTATCTCTTAAAATTCTACCAACATCATCCGAAACTATACAACAAAACCCAAATAACCCAAATCATATCAACCAAACCCCATTTAACACAATCCAACAACACCCAACCTAAAGGTGGAAACTGGAAAGTATCCTTCTTGACCCATTACCCATTTAACATAATCCATCAAAATAACTTTTCTTTTTAAGCACACATTATGTAACCTTAAGGGCTTACTTGCAATTTTTTTAGCTTAGTTAGTACTTCGCTGATACCTCTAAAATCTCCTCATCATAGCAATATCCTGCATATTAATCATATAGGTTACAGTAAGTATTAAAGATATCAAACGACATGTTGGTTTATACGCAATTTGCTACAAAATAAGGTCTTAAACCAACTGCTAAAATAACTAATAATTACCAACATAAATATCAACCTTACATAAGAATTCATTTTTTGTTTGTTGTAACAGAACGATTCTAATCGTCATTAAAATGTCGCCTAGCATTTTTTTTTCACAACCAATTGATAAGATTTATACCTCAAAGGGATTGACGGAAAACTTCCCATATCCATCAGCAAGGGAAAGAGACTGTACTTGCTAGAAATTTATTTACGTTGGCCTGGAACTTCGGCTCCTTGACCTCGTAACTAAACATAAAAGCGAAAACCACTTCAGGCATCTTAAGTTTTAAGCAATCTGATTTGAAATAAGGGAACACCAACTCAACGTATACATTAATACCATCAATAATTGCCAACAAATGTATCAAAAAAAGAGCAAAGATACGACAAAAACATACAAAATAATACTTTATGCAAACTCGAGAACACTACTTTGCTTTGGTTTTGGTACTGGCGCGCAAAAAGAATTCTTTTAACAAATTTATCTTATTATACATAATAAAGCCCTACGAGTAGTAATTAAGTTTATTATTATTATCAAATATATTGGAAATTAGTTATAGCAAAAAAATCAATAATAATAATAATCATCATATGAGAATCATCAACTAACCTAGCCAAGTACTATACCGATATCCGATCCCTTTTCGTATGCATCACGCCTTATTCTCCTTGCAAGGCGAACATCAAAATCTGCATTGGCTTATTATACAATAAGTCTTTTTTTGGTGTCGTTTATTTGCTGATTTATGAGCTTATCGTGACTTTTAAGTGCAAAATAAGCCAAAAAATAAGCTGCAAAAATTATCCAAGTAATAGATGCTTTGAAAGTTGGATTAAGATACTTAAAAGATGAGCTTCTAACCTGGATTTTGCCATCAGAAGTGCCATCAAAGAGCATTTCATATTCATAATTTGATGCTAAAGATGTGAATTTGGTGTTCCTTAAACTACCCATCTTCATGGAAATAAATTTTGTTAACCTTTTTTTCAACATGCCTCAGTTGTCCCATTTTTAGTAGCTCCAAATATGAAGTCATTGTTCACCACTAAGTACTCGATATTATATGCACTCGACACAATCCAACTAATGCCCGTTTCACAACGAAAACACATGTCATACCTCCTTTGGTACATATTCAGTTTTGCAAAGTTGTCTTATAACTCGTTGTACAGTATACAATATGCTTATCCAGAATCATACACTTTACCGCTTTATAAATCAATAAATAAAATAAATTTATTCCGCAAAGGCAAATTAAATAATAAATACTACACAAAATTATGACTATAACTTAATTGAGCAAATTTTGCATATACATAATTTTCATGTTGAAACTTGTCATCATGAGGCATGTTGTGTACATGGGTCATAATCCAATCTTACTGATTCTCACATAAGGAAAAACAAATTCAAAAAATTTGAGTTAAGATTACATTAATCATTACATACTCATTTGAACAGCTTCAAAAAAAATACACACCACATGATATTAAAATAATGAAAAAAACACATAAATTTTACAAAATATTAAAGAACCCAAAGAACATTGATATATTCTAATAAAAAAATTACTATAGCAGTGAACCAAAACCAAAATCAGAGAAGATGATTACCTTGTTCACACACAACCTTCTCTTTGAGGCATAATATCAAACACCTTGAAAGCAACCACATGTCTTGCAATAAACAAACACAAGATCAAAGAAAAAGAGGAAGAAGAAACCAAACGAAGAAGATGAATCCACAGATTGTATACTTTCAAACGTCATGTTAGATTGTACATATATATTCACAGAACATGGCCCGAAAGAATCAAGAGAAATAAAAGAGAAAAATAGCATGTCAAAATAAAGAAAAAAAGAATACGTGAATGAAGATGTGACTAATGAAAAGTGGGTGTTTATCAAAAATCAAGATTGCCCCATTAGTCCCAAAATTCTCTTCAACGCCAACCTTATCACTTCTCCATTGTAAATGTTGGTTCTATGTGCCCATTCAGTTACCAAACTGATAAGTGTAAAATCTCATTTATTAGCATATAATAATTAATTATAAAGTAATACGAAAAGATAACAATAACCACGCATTCATTAAACCATCCGTAATTTTTTTCACCACAATCGTTTTAAGACATCAATCATTGATTACAACATTGATATATAGATTCAACTGAAATTCACGAATATAATTGCTTAAACCAAACTAAGTGAATCTAAAATAAACATAACCATAACCTAACCATAATATATAAATTAAAAAGAAAATTATGGCTACGACTTATATGTTATATATATTGTACACTAAAATATATATACTTAATAACACATAATATTGAATAACAAACCGAAACGCGAAACTATGGTAACGAATTTATTGGTTAATAGTCATATTAACAAATTTAGTGCCTAAAAATCGCTAAATGATGATAACAACTATTTACGAATTAGTTCATTCATAAAAATACCTTCACATCCTAATATCAATGCAAGATATACATATACGATTTATTATACACACTATAGATTGCATTCAATAACATAATATAAGCTCAATTGGCATTATAAGAAAACAAACAATGCATTCAATGACATAATAACCAATTGCAAGAAACAACCGATCCAAATTAAACACTACTCGTATTAACTAATTATTATGTATAATGCAAAATGCATATAATGAAACCAAAAAAACCCACAAATAAACGATACCAGAATAATGAACCCTATTAAGTATCCTAATTAACCCTATTAAGTACACATCAATAAAGCGTCAAGAATGCGTCAATTTTTCCACTTGCTTGATAGAACTTTTAGATATATATAGATTAATTACTCTCTTATATCAACCTGTTTATACTTGTGTTCATTTTACAAAGCTAACTTTCATTAAATTATTGCAAGTGAGATTGGGTAATTATCAACTACAGCTATAGTAATAATCTTTTCCATGATTGTTGTTTTTTTTATACATTTGAATAGCAATATTACCCATATTACTCGAATATTTGAAGATAATGTTGTCATGGTTCTATAACTTTCTTGGTTTTAATTTGTGAAGTTTCACTTATAATTATTTATAGATATTATGTATCAATTAATATAACTAAGAAATGATATGTTTAGCCTTATGTAATTATTCTCTTATCTTTACAAATTACCATTTTGTATATGTGTCAAACTTTTATGTTTTTTTTTAAAAATTTTTTTATTAATAAGTTCTAACTCATCTAGTCTTAATCCTAATCACTAATAAGTTATAATAAATATATATCAAATAATATAGTTGTCATGTCATATTTTGCTTAATTTCATTTTATCCTTTTATTTTTGTTTTTTATGTAGTTATATTATTACTATATTATATTTTTTTATTTATATTTTCTAAACATTTTTATTTTTTTATTTTAGTTCTTTTTATTATAACTACTACTATTATTGTTATTATTCTTACATATAAAGTTGTTATAACAAAATATCACGTTTAATTAATCATGTTTTAACATATTTAACATCTATTATATATGGGTTGGGTATTGTAAAACAAGTATTAAAGTAAAACAAATAAGACAAGATCTTGACCATTAGATCATGGTTAGATTGATGCACGAAGATTCACGAAGCAATTGATGCATAATGATTTTCGTGATGCACGGTGATTTTCAGTAAAGAAAAACCTATTGTTTTATTTGTTTTACTTTAATAATTGTTTTATTTTACCTAAAATCCTATTCTATATTCTGAATTATAATCTTATTTTTCAAATTAATTATAATTTCATAATTTTTATAATATCATAAACTAAAAATAATATTGTACGAGTAACTATTAACATACTAACATAAACAGACTTTTTATAAACGGTTCATGAATTAGTCGGTTCGTTTACATGAGTACTCTTACTCCTTTCATTTTCATATTATGCGATCTTATATTTCTCTACTCGATAATGTTTTTTTTTCCTGAAAAACTAAAAAATACAGCTTATGTGGAGAAACAAAAAATAAAAATAGATTAATTACATGACGAATTTACCCTTTTGTCCAAGTAAAATCCGGCGAAAGCGGACGGCAATTAGGGTATGTTCTTGAGTATTGTTTTAAAAGAAAAGGAAAAGATTGTAAAGGATTTTAAAAATATTTGGTTTCTTGAGTTTTATTTAAGGGAAGAAAAGAAAAGAAGGGAAAAGATTTGGAAAGAGAATTCTATAAAATTTGTTAAAGATATTTTCCTCTTTAGAATGATTTGGAAGGAAGGAAACTCCACCCCTTCTCTCTTAAGTCTGTGTTCTCGAGTTTATATGTAAAGGAAGGGGAAAGAAGAGAAGATGGATGAATGGAAGAGAAGGGGTGGAGTTTCCTTCCTTCCAAATCATCCCAAAAGTGAGAGGAAAATATCTTTAACAAATTCTATAAAATTCTCCTTCCAAATCTTTTCTCTTCTTTTCTCTTCTTCCGTTAAATAAAACTCAAGAACCCAAATATTTTTAAAATCCTTTACAATGTTTTCGTTTCCTTTTAAAACAAACCTCAAAAACATACGCTTAGGCTAAGCGATACTTTAGCTCACCAGAATTAACCGCCGGAATAAAAGAAAATGCAGCATCTATCATCATCTTCATTGATGCTCCGCCGCTTTAGCTGTCTAGTAACACCACTTCCATCCGCCACCGTATTCTCAACTTCTTCTTTTGCTGCTAATAATAATGGCAAGAAGAAGAAGAAAAAGCTTGTTTTTCTAGGCTCTCCTTCTGTAAGAAAACCTCTTTTCTCTATTCATATAAATATACACCTATAAATAATTATCAGTTGTTTTTTAATATTATTTATAATAATATTTATGAGTAAATTAATTAGGTGCTTATGGATTTTATATTATTTCTTATCATTAGGTTTCTGCTTCTGTTCTGGAGAAGCTTCTAGATGCATCTTCTGCTTCTGATTCGTCATTTGAGGTAATTACCTGTTCTTATAATGGAGTGAATATGTGTGTGTGTGTGTGTGTGTAGTTAATAGCAGGAAATTTTGGTAGGTAGGTAGGAGGATGAATGGTGATATATAAGTGTGTATGTATATATTTATATATGTATTTATGTATAATACAGGTAGCAGGTATAGTTACTCAGCCAGCTTCAGGGAGAGATAGGGGAAGGAAGGTGATGCCGTCGCCAGTCGCACAACATGCTCTCGATAGAGGCTTCCCTCCTCATCTCATTTTCACTCCTCTTAAAGCCTCCGAGGTCGTTTACTTACTCTGATGCGGAACCTTCTAGGTTTCTATTTTCATGATAATTGTCTTTTTAGTTTCTCGATATATTTAATTTACCTCATAAATGTTACCGTTTCATTCTTATGATTTTCCTATATAATTAGGGATTTAGGTTTGATATTAAGCAGTTTTTTGATCAATATATAAATTTCATTGTTCCTCCCTATCACAAGTGTGTGTTAGTGTGTGTGAATTTTCCAAGTTGTCGGTATTCATTTTGAATCCACGATAATTTGAAGAGTTGTTCCTGGGTATTCTTAGAATCAACAGGTTCAATTATCTATATCCCTTTTTCTCTCGCTGCGTCATACTCCCTTCCGTACCTTTAATAACTACTAATTCTTTTTGTATCTTCTGAAATAATCCTAGTTTATCAAACATGTATTCCTTCCATTGAAGAATGAAAAATCGACGGTTTAACAGTAGCATATGCATTTAAGTTTGGTTACGAGTAGATGAAATAAGTTTTCACATCAATGACATACTAACCAACCGTGTTTAGTTATGTAGTCATTAGTTAACTATAGCAAGTTATAGCATTGATATGTATCAAACAATGTAGTTTAGTTAACACTAATAATGTGTTAGCCACTAGTTTACTCATATATAAGAGATTAAGAGGCCTACCAAAAACAGAAGGCCTTAAGATTGATTGTTTTACTTTTTCTTTGTTTTCCCTTACTTTACTTGTACCATCTTACTTGAAATGGTCTCTAATAGGCTTGTGGTTTATCTAAATTGAAGAACCTAATTCGATAGTCTTGAATTTTGTATTTCACTGCGATGCAGGAAGAATTTTTGTCCAACTTTAGCGAACTTGAGCCAGAGCTTTGCATCACGGCGGCATATGGAAATATATTACCAACCAAATTCTTAAAGATTCCTTCGTTAGGTTAGTGTTCTTTTATCAAAGTTTTTGTGTTTGTAAAGATGTCACGAGTCTTCTAGTGAGAGAATAAAAACCACCATAACCATTCATGATATAACCACATAAAAGAGTACAATAATTAGTGATATAATTGTAAAACCCATATCAAGTATTGTTGCACTGTATTTATTATTGATATAACTTTCTTTAACTTTTATATTATACAAACAAAGATACTTACGGTCAAAATTAGAAAAGAATGACTCAGCAAGTCAAATTTGGACATTTAAATTGAGATGGAGGGAGTTGTATTTAATTGGAATTAGAAATTTATTGAACTCTGATGGTTGGCATAATAGTCTTTGAATATTTGTAGGAACTGTCAATATACACCCAAGCTTGCTGCCTTTATACCGTGGAGCAGCTCCTGTTCAGAGAGCTTTGCAGGTTCATTTTCCGTTCATACATCTGGTAGTAACTGGTAGAATGTTTATATGCCATTGTAAGCGAAATACAAAGTTCATCAGGATGGAGTAAAAGAAACTGGCGTATCATTGGCATTTACCGTCCGGGCACTGGATGCTGGTCCCATTATTGCATCCGAGAAAATGGAAATAGATGACAATGTTAAGGTACATTTTAATTTTTTTCCAGGTTATATAGGAGGAATGTAGTGATAGATTTGATGCACCTTTTTCACAACAGCAGATTAAGAAAAACAAAAATGAAGCTAAAATTTATGGGACCAGCTAAGAATACAGCTCTTGGTGTGCAGCACCTCATTTTTCCAGATAAGAGTCAGTTAAATAAATAAATGAAAGTGATTCTGATTAAATTTTAACTCATTTACTACAGTGACATTTTTCTTTATATGGTCAAACTAATAAACTGAGATCCCATGTTTACAACAATGTTTGGACTTTGGACCAACAACCATGAGATTGTAGTGAACTACTAATATTGCTAGGCCAGAGGCATGTTGGTTACTCCTTCAATGCAAAGAATAACTCAACGTTATTAGCAGAACATAACTTATGTGATGGTTATTTTCAGGTTGTTATTTCTTAATTAAGTAGCAGTGTGTCGCATTCTCATATGTAATCTGTAAGAACATATAACTTTGTAAGTAGTAATTAGTGGATAGCACATAATGTGAATTTTCTGCAGGCTCCAGAATTGCTTGATCTGTTGTTTGCTAGAGGTTCAAAACTACTTCTTCAAGAACTTCCATCTATATTTGATGGGTCAGCAAGAACAAAAGCTCGAGCACAGGATGACTCAAAAGCTACTTTGGCTCCAAAGGTATATCTAATTTAATGCTGGAATTGCCTGATTGCTGAATATGTGCCACGAGTTAAATTACATAATTTTTTGAGTTACTGCAACAGTGAATTTTTATTAATAGTATATACTATTATCTCAAGAATGTCAATTTGGGTAAGCCATTTCATGCAGATGAATCAAGAGGAGTCGTGGTTATCCTTTGACGAAGAAGCTTTAGTTCTACATAATAAGGTATGCCATTTGCATATATCTTAGAGGTGGCAATTTGGACCCATATATGTTAGAGTGGTTTATCTGGGTTAGATTTGATCTCTATAAAGTCAGTTTTGTTGATACAAAAAATTTAGACAAGTATAAAACGGGTCAAGTTGGTCCATGATTGCCCAACATGTATTCCTAATCTCTTCAATCGCTTTATTAAGATATTTAGAATATTGTTGTAGTTTTTTTTAGCAATCAAATTCAACACATCAATTGTATATGATAATTAACAAAAATCATAAGAATAAGTGTTCGTGGTCTGGCGAAATCGACCCGTTTGGACTCACAAATCAACCTGCCTTTATCCCCCAGCCACCTCTTATATATATCCTGTTTAAATTCTAGTCTATTATCACTACATAAAACGGTGTAGGTACGGGCTTTTGCAGGTTGGCCTGGAACCCGAGCCAAACTTCTTGTAATTGATGAGAAGAGTGATAAATGCAATGAGCTTGAGCTCAAAGTTATAACTTCTAGAGTTTATCAAGGTAATGATGTTCAGAGGAGCGAAGATGATGAGGTCACCTTCAGGAGAGGGTCACTGATAGTACCATGTGGTGGGCACACCATTCTTGAGGTAAATAACATTCGTTCGTAGTTTTTATGTAGTGTTTTTCATAAAATGTGAAACGTCTATTTCCTTTTAAGATTGTAGCTGCTGTTTATCTCTCAATTGTCAGGTCTTGGAACTCCAGCTGCCAGGTAAGAAAGTGGTAAATGCAGCTGCATTTTGGAATGGTTTGAGAGGTCAAAAATTGATGAAGTTGCGGTTATAGTACTTCTCCTAAAACGGAAGGTATGAATGTTGGTTGTCTGTTAAGTGTGTGCAGCATGCTACCTACTATTTTCTTATATTTTAGTTTTGCTGTAACAATTATGAAATTTCAATCTTATTTTGTTGTGATATTTAGATTCTAGCACGTCTATTCGAGGCTTTGTGGAAATGGCACATCAGATTGTGCATAAAAAGATTTCTGCATTGTGAAAGGAAGTTTGACGAACCAATCGAGAGTACTTCACGTGCCTTATTTTTGGGTCCAGATTGAAGATACAAAGGTACCATTTTTGGTGTTTGGAGCTTAGAGTTGAAAACTATCTTAAACGCTGGTAGAAGCAGGTTATGAATGTATGATATATTTAGGGTACACCCGTTTTTCCTTTAAGGTGCTCAGCAACCAAATTTCCAGCAGTTATGCAGTTCCAAGTCCATGGTTACTAATAACTATGCGTGTATGCTCTTTCTGTTTTAGAACCGTGATATGTAATATCCACTTTGGGAATTGGTAGGGTCCGTAGTTGGACTGTGCCAGGGAAAGCGTCTCTTCCACACGAGACGATAAACCTAAGTAGGATGGGTTGAACCTCTTCCACTACTGATGTCAAACCATCTTTGAGCTTTGACAATTTATAAAAATTAATTTGCCAATATTGCAATTAGTATGGATGCAAACTTAAATACATATTTCAACTATTGGTTAATTGCCTAAAATTTGGGTAACTTTGCCAAATAATGTTAATATAGTTTAAACACCAGTTTCATGATAATCTTTATAAAATCTCTATAATGAATGTTTACAAAATATCAGGTAAAATAAAAAAAATGATTTGTAAGATGGAAATTATATTATATATCTTTTAAAAACCAACTTGAAATTTACAAATTTTAATGCCTAAAGTACAATACTTCTTTACTTTTAATAATATTCACTTTTACCCCTTAAATTTTAATCTTTTCATTACATAACCTTTTGACTTTGCTTCTATTCAATATTCCCCATTAAAGTTTCTATATAGTATCTTTTGCCACCATAAAAGTTTTAATTTTCAAATTTTTACACTAAAGTTTTGGGTTCCCATGTTTCTATTAAACCATATTTACACAATTTATGGTTTTACCTTTAAACATTTGGTTTTATTATATTCTTCAAATTCGGTATAAAACGTTTTTTACTGTTCGTGTAGTGTTTCCGCTACAACTAAATGACCATCAATTTTAAATACTTTCTTACATTCATTTATATCGTTTGTGTAGTACCTTTTATTACGTTGAAATTTACAAATTTTAATGCCTAAAGTACAATACTTCTTTACTTTTAATAATATTCACTTTTACCCCTTAAATTTTAATCTTTTCATTACATAACCTTTTGACTTTGCTTCTATTCAATATTCCCCATTAAAGTTTCTATATAGTATCTTTTGCCACCATAAAAGTTTAAATTTTCAAATTTTTACACCAAAGTTTTGGGTTCCCATGTTTCCATTAAACCATATTTACACAATTTATGGTTTTACCTTTAAACATTTGGTTTTATTATATTCTTCAAATTCGGTATAAAATGTTTTTTACTGTTTGTGTAGTGTTTCCGCTACAACTAAATGACCATCAATTTTAAATACTTTCTTACATTCGTTTATATCGTTTGTGTAGTACCTTTTATTACGTTTTATGTATTATTATGTCTCCCGGCAACATCGGGTTAAAATACAATATGTTATGTACAAGACTTTATGCATGATATACAATCCTTTTTCACTTTTGGTTTTGTCACTTTTACCCCCTATATTTTATATCTTTTATTTTTAGCTATGTACAACAATATATACTTTTTGGTTTTTATCACTTTTACCCCTATATTTTATATGTTTTACTTTTGGTTATGTACAAGACTATATGTATGATGTACAACCCTTTTAACTTTTGATTTTTGTCACTTTTACCCCCTATACTTTATATGCTTTATTTTATCCGTTAAACTGCCTATCTTTTAACTTTTGTTTTTCGTCTACGTTTTTGTTTTCATTATTTTGAAATTAAACTTTTGGGTTCTAATGTTTATATCAAAGATTTTTTATACTTTACAATATTATCGCTAAAAAAATTTAATATATCTTTTTTTGTTTCTTCATATAACATTTTAATATATAATAATTTTTATCATAGTTACGTCTTAACTTCATTTAACATTTAAAAAAAGACATTATGCTATATCACCATCGTCAAAATATCATCTCTTTATTTGCATTTATATAGTTTTTTTGTTACATGTTTTTATATATTTATTAATGTTATTATTTTTTCGCGACATTTTTACTACTGTTACATGTTTTGTTGTATATATCTTTTAGATTTGGTTTCGAGTATTCGACATAAATGTATTTATATTACACTAAAACTATTTGTTTACATCCATACATTTGTCATGTAAATAGTATGTTCCGCAGCAACGCACGAGTTTATTATTTCTTAAATTATTAGTTATAAAATATGAATAATAACTTTGTCCTTTCAGTTGACTATCTTTTTATCTTTTTACCACTTATTTCTCAATGTTAATCCTCAACAATAACACATAGCTGCTGTAAAAGACATGATGCTAATTTTTAATTGTAGATAATGCGCATTGATATGTGACATTTTTTATGTATATTTGGGTCAACTATTCACCAATAACATTAATTCTGTAGTAACAAAAGTTAACTACTTGATAGGGGAGTGCTTTGTTTGTGATTTTGAAGAACTTGACAATAATGTGCAATATTTTGAATAGGGCACGCTACACTTTTTTTTACTTAAAATTACCACCATCAGTTTCTGAGTAATATTTGCATCATTATTGTATGCATTATGCAAAAGAGAAGTCGATCATGGTGATTTGTACACATGCATTGCAGCTTATACGTTTTCTCTTTTCGCTTGCATTTGATGACATTTATGGAAGTTGTGTGTGTTTTTTCTCATGTAATTAATTATTGACATTTCATGTCAACAACAATAAAATTCTACAAAGATCGATGTTTTTACGTTGTATTGAACGGCTGTAAAGAAGAATCGGTAGTTTCGTGTGCGCCGCCGCAACGCGCGGCGGGTAAAGTTACTAGTATATACTAAAAACCAACTTCCTTTTTACAACTTTTTATGCATAAGTCAATATACAACTACACATTCATGTAACTTTCACCTCTTTACCTTCTAACCCCTTAAGGTTTTAATCTTTTACATTTTTGTCCATGTTCACCTCTTTACCTTTTAGCCCCTAAAGTTTTAATCTTTTATATTTTTGCCCACAAACTTTTACCTTTTACCATTTAACCCCCTAATATTTTTATCTTTTACATTTTTGCCCGTCAATAACATGTTTTGTTCAAGAATATAATACATAAAGTATAACTATATTTAACTCTTGCTTCTTTATGTTTTAATCCCTAAAATTTCTATATTAGGTTCTTATGTTTCTCTTAAACAACTTTCATTTATACCTAACACTTTTAATATTTAATAATGATTTCCATTAACATTACATCTTACATTTGTCTGATTACTTTCACACATTTACGGTTTTACTACATGAGGAATTTTATTTTATTTTTTTTTGGCTTTTTTATGGAAAACTAAGTCATATTAGTTGTAACCATGTTTGTTGTGTTTAGTGTGACGTTTATTTTTCTTTAAAGTGATTATTAGCTATTTTTCTTATATTTTTATACTGTCAAATTAATGTTTGTTAATGACTTTATCAAATTTGTACCGAATCATTGTCATCTAAAAATGTGTCATGCAACAACGCGCGGGTAAAATACTAGTATGGGTCTAAAAACAGGGCTAAAATGATATCTCAAAGCCAGAAGTGAACATAAAATGAAAATAACTGATGAGATGCATGTCTTGATCAATAAATGAGTTTGATATATTTTTAGATTCATACATTATGAAGACAATTGCATGGAATAAAATTTGTTTTGGCTTATCATTGTATTTAAAAAAATTTCATCAACTGTTATCTGATCACCATTTTTGTCATTGACTTAATATCATATCTAAAAGGTATTTATGTAATATATTTTTTTAGACCTCTAACTAGTTTGGAAAATAAATTGAAGGTATTTTGGTGGAAAACTTTTTTTTTTTCCAAAACCAAAAGCTTTTAATTATTTATGTACAAAAACAAAACTTATGAAATTTACAAAATCCTTTTTCAAAACTCTCAAAAATAGCTACTAGGCCAAACATAAGCGGTGCTAAAAACGCTAGTTAATTGGGTTTGTTGTTGGGGAAGAACTTATGAAATTTAACTCGTGACAAGTTATAAAATGTATTCAGTTTTTCTGTTGGGTGTCAAAAATCAGAAGATTTTTACTTAAATTGGTTTGTCGCATTGGGAAGGGTGGAAGACTGATTGACAGTAACCCCCATTTCGGCGAAAAGACAAGATGCCAAAAACTAATTTTTCCTTGAGTTTTCATTTTTACCTCCTTTATTTTAACTTTTGATTTCACAATTCACAATTTCACATTCTTATCACACATTGATCAATTCACATAAGACCGGTCATAGTGATTTTTTTTAATTTTCACGCCAGCAACACACTAAATTTTATCGGTTTTATTTTATTACTGTCATTCTTTTATTAACTTGAAACTTAAAAGATGAAGTTGTTTTTCAACTTTAATTTATCCCTGACATAATACATTGAATTACTTTTAGCCATCCCTATCACATTAAAAACTCAAGTAGTTATGTGTTACATTATCATTTAAGTTAGTACTTAAAGAAACACTTTATATATTAAATTAACAAATAAATTAAGAAACATATTTCATTGAGAATATAATAAATACCAATACATTAATGAAAAACAAATACATTAGCAAAAGTTTAAAAGTTAAATTAAAAAGCTTGCAAACTAATTATTAAGATTACATCATTTGTGGGTATGTTTGGCAAAATTAGTTGTAGCTAGTAGCTGTAGCTGTAATTTTTAGTTAAAGTTGTAAGTTTTCGCTTTTAGTTGAAGGTGTAAGATGTAACTTTTATATTTTAAAATGTGTTTGGTATGTTAGCTTTAGCTGCAACTTCAAAAGGTATTTGTATAGCTTTTAAAGATTAAAAGTTTTATCGAAAATTTAAAGCTTCTGAAACACTATGTGTAGTGTATAATCTTTTAGGGATGCGATGTGTATCTCTTTGTCATTTTAATTAGGTATGTTGATGCAAATCATGCGATTTCCTCAAATATTCGACCTTGAAGGTTGATAGGATCAAGGATGGTCATAATATGTTATCGGTGGTATTTCTTTAAGTGCCTCATTTTCTTTAACCCATATATTGCATACATAATTCGTGAGAATTTGTTTGTGATTCAAGCTCTTGCAAGATTTTTGATGATGGTCTATACACTCTGTAACACACTGATCGAGTGCTCGTTCAACATACTTTCTTATCGCTAAAATAAATAAGAAAACATGGATCAAAACAAGTAGTAGTTTCTAGTACTTTATAGCACTTAAGATAAGTTTTTACGATAAGATATTTGCATATATTATGTATGGCTAACTATATTCCTTTAAATATTACGAGTACTCATTCTCTATAATGGTATTACATGTTTAACTTTGTTTCGTGGTATTGCATTTTTTGCAAAGCCAATGCTAAAGATCCTGTCTCAACATAAATTTATTATGGGACTTTGGTGTTAAAAAGATAAAAATACATATTTTTACTTTAAAATAAAAAATATAAAAACAAAAAGGCCTTTGAGAATAGTTTTCTCTAGTCAAAATCACAAGTTTATACACTTCTCTTTCTTTCTCTCTCTCTATATGTATATGTGTGTGTTTTCAATCCTTTTCATAGAGCTGCTAACTTGTACTTTGTAGTCTGTTGGTATCATACCAACATTGTGTCCTTGACACTTTTTTTGGTTTGAATACAACTTGTTGAGAAAGGAACCTTTCTATAAACAGCAAAAAAACAACAGTAAAAAAACAAAACAAAAAACAAGAATGCCTTCCGCTACTGATGATTTCCAAATCATCCAGGCCAAGGTTTGTGTAAACCTTTCATTTGTTTCTTGATAATCGGTTTATGTGTTTCTTGATACTCTGTTTTCTTAGTTGTGTTTTGTTTTTCTTGTATAATCAGGGTTGTGCTTTAAAAGTTAACATCCATTGTGGTGGATGTAAGAAGAAAGTGCACAAAATCCTCAAGAAGATTGAAGGTGTAACATTTGTCTCTTCATCTTTTTATTTTTTGGTTTTATTGATATATTATTGGTTATAAAGATGATGTATGAAACTCCTATTTTAGTTGTTGTGACCATTTTATTAAACTTTTATTTTTGTTCATGTTGGAATGAATTACTACTTTCTTAGTTTCTTTCTCATTCATTATGCTTTTAAAATCTTATAATACTTGGTTCGGAAAAAGAGGACCGTTGCTCTGTTGTCGTTATAGTTGCTACAGAGCGGCTCTCGTGAGCCGAGTTTTCTGTGCATCAAAGAACCATTCATTGGATAGGAATGGAAAGTAAAGCCCATAGTTTATGATGATGTTCTAATGATATATGTGTTTGAAATGTATGCCTAAATGATATATGAAACTCCTATTTTTTTAGTTTTATTGATTATTCTCTGTTCTAAAATGTTATAATACTTCATTATTTATGATGATAATGTCCTAATGATAAATGTGTTTGAAATGTATGCCTAAATGTAACATTAATGATACCCTTATGGAAAATTACACTCTAAATATAACATTGCTGAAAAGGATATATATACTTCAGGCTATAGCGGGATTGGGTATTGTTGTTGATAAGAAAAGGGAAAAAATAAGGGGAAAAGGGGAAATTTTTGTATTTCTTGGCATCTTCCATGTATAGATATAAAATGTTATTCTTTACTAAACTGGGGATTATGATTTATGAGTGCAGGAGTGCACTCTGTAGAAATCAACATGGAGAAACAAAAAGTCCTAGTATTTGGAAATGTTGACCCAACTTTTTTAATCAAAAAGCTGGTAAAATCAGGTAAGTATGCAGAGCTTTGGCCATCCAATGGCAAAAACCACAGCCAGAACCAGGAAATTCCCAGTTCCATCTACCAAAACCAATTGCAGAATCTGCTAGCAAGTCTCAATGCTCCAAAAAGTCAACCTTTGTTGACTTCTGGTTATCCGAGAAACCAAGACCAAATGGCTTTTGAGAGGTACTTGAACCAGGGGATGAATATGGACAATCATGCACATATGGGATGGGATGATAAAAGTCTAATTGGTGACAATGGTTCTGGTTTTATTGAGCTTGATGGCAGTCAACTTGGAGGCTTTAATGGAAATGGTGTATTGCCAGCTTACCCTTACCCTGGTCATCAATCGAGTTTGCCTATGATGAACATGTATCAGCAAAGCCAAAAAGCACCGTTCATAATGAACAGGAATTTGCAGAATATGAGCATGCCTACTGGTATGGGAAGTGTTATGTTGCATGATAACATGTACAGGCCCCACGTGTCAAATCATGCGCCTCCTGTGTTTCTTCATGCTCATGCTGCTCACCACTACTAATTTCATACAGTATATTATGGCTAGCTTAATTAGATTTTTCTCCTAAGGTCCAAGGGAATACTAATACAGAGATGATCGGATATTACTAGATGATCAAGCATTTGTTACTTGATTAACATCTGCATTTAGCACTCTTTAGTAATATTAAATGTATGGTTATTACTGCCTACTAATTTTGATTTGGACCTTCCTTGGATCATTCTCTATCTTAATGGGAGTCACATACCCAAGCTTTTGCGCCTTTTAAGGGTTTAAATTACCAATGATTTCACAAATTGGCAAGTCTGGCCCTTTGGTGAGCTGATCTGTGTCAACTGGCCATTTCCAGTTCACCCTTAGCCAGACCATAGCCAAGGCTTTATGTGTCGTGTCCTTTAAAATTCACAATTTGTTGATCTCACTGAGGATATTGTTTGCTATGCATTAATATAGATGTGATTCAATCAAGTTGGTAAACAAAAAACAAAATCATGTTTTGATGCAAATGATTTTCTGATAAATTTACATGATTTTCTGATAAATCATGTTTTGAGCAGAGTACTAATTACTGACTTTTTATTAGATAATGAATGGGTAATAACATTCTGTTGTCACATCTAAATACTTCTATAAGTGGATAAGACATGTCAAACGCTATACAGAATTATAAACACTACAAGTTTTATCCATTGCTAATGTAAAATTCAGCAAAATGGAAAGGATTACATATAATTACGAAATAATTCAATTCATTACTGTATGCCAAACAAACAAAGTTTCACATTATAATGGCCCATTCCATTCTAACATCCATTACTGCATACCCAAACCCGACATTGGTATTGAGCATCACATCTCTGGACCCTGGAGCTCAAACTCAGATGCAATTTTCTTGAACAATACTCTTGTCTCTTGGTACATGAATTTTACTAGGCTGAGGTAGTCAGAATTTGATGTGAGTGCTTATCTTGTATCACAAATCTTGTTCTTTATGGTGTTGTCTTGTACAAACCATGTATGCATCTTAACTGGCTCTTTGCTAGTATTGGGTTTTATATAAAAATTTTCTGCTGTACAAAAGAAACAAAGAAAACAACAACATAGTACTCTTGGTTTAAGAACCAACATCCAAGAAAGCATATGATTGAAACAAATTTCGGGCTATGATCAGTACTATGCTACAAAATCAAGAGGGTCTATTTTCCACGTGCAGAGGTGCTTTAATGCAGTTAAAAATCATGACTTGTTTACAAGCAACATAAGTGACTCTTAAAACTAAAACTAAAACTAAAACTAAAACAAACCACACAAATTAAACAGAAACTCTTCATAAAATACCAATAAAGTTGACTTATACAACTGTACGGAGGAATAAAGAACAGAACCTTAACGCTTCTGTGCTTTCCTCCTTCTAGACTGTGCCTTTTGCCATTTCTTTCGTGGTACCACTTTGCTCTTAGGTTTTAGCTTCAACTCAGGCGAGAACTTATAATTTGGATCCCTCATACGCGCTTGTATATCCTTAAAAAACTCCATGTTCAGTTTCTTGGGCCCATCTTTCCGGAGCTCTTCATATTCAGGTCCAGAAACAATATTTTCAAAAGCACCTACTAGAATATCCAAATCACTCATGACTTCCCATACATTAGTGTATCGCCCGTCAGGCCCTTTCTTCAGTTTCTTTAAAGCATTCTCAACTGCAAGTTTTCTAGCTTGTTTTCCTGGTGACAATTCTTCTGGTTCCTGCTCGGATTTTAATAGCTCAGAAATCGTTCGATACTTAGGTTTTTCATCAAACTCGAATAATCTATCAATATAAGGATCACTCTTTTCATTAGGATACGGGTCTGTAGGAATATCGTTGTCATCATCACCTTCACTACCGGTCCATAGAGTCTTCTCTTCATCACTCCCGGACCATACACTTCTTAACTCATCACTGTCATCACCATCAATAAGATCCGAGTGATCCTTTGCTTCTTTTTTCAGTTTCTTAATCTCGTCATCAAGACGGCTTTTACTGTTTTCGGTATCACTTTCATTTTCACTTCCTGTCCATAGACAATCATCTTCATCCACTTCTTTTCCCCATGCTTCTCGGAACTTCTTGTCTCCGGGCCTCCCCTTTCCAAACAAATCATAATGAGGTTGTTTCCCTCTAGCATACGACCGAGATACTGCAAAACATAAATTCGATCATTTTAATGGCACTTGCAACATATATAACTTTGTTAGTTACACTAAAATGTAAATAGATATATACAGTAATTCATTACATACAGTGTGAATGATAACTTGATGAAAGTTAATAACATTTTGATGCAAAATAACCTTATAAAAAAATTCAGCATTGTTTAGTAATTTACAAGTAAGTAAGTGAGTGAGGCATTTCAACAAACAGTTAGACTACATAAGAAAAGACTAGAAAGATTAGAGCTTTACTAACCTTGTGTAAATGGGAAGAGGGGTGACCCATTTGCTAATTGGGTTCTTGAGAAAAGGGAGTCGGGTCGGGTTATGGGTAGCCTGAGATATGAGTATGAGTTTGGAGTGTGAAAATTATAGATTAATTTGTAAAAAGAAGGTAACAGAGGGAAGAAGCGTGGCGCCATTTTTCACTTTGTAAAAAGGGTTCTGACTTTGGTAAGTGGTGTTTGGCCTAGTTTAAAATAGCTTATTTATTTTTAACCTTAATGAAAAAAAGAAAAAAAAAACCCTTAAGTTGTATAGTTTAACTTATAAACTTATTATGACCTTAAAGTATGTAATATAAGCTCATTCCTAAAAAAAAATCAAAAAATTTAGCTTATTTAATAGTAATAATCCACACACAAATAAGTACTAAGCTAGGGGTTAGTCAAGTTAGGGGTGTTTGGGTTGATAAACATCAAAGGAGAGCCATTTTATAACAATTTACAGTGTGCGATCTGCATTTAAAATAAATTTAATAGACGACTAACACATGAAACAAATGATATTCCCTTTTTTTTTCGAGTATTGAGTTTTGATAATGTAATCATTTTAATGTTCAAAATGGAAATTCATTCCTTTATTAAGAATTTTAGATAAATATATGACCTTTTTTAACAAAGATTTAACCCCAAAATATAATTAAATAGTTTCAATAGCAAATGATTTATTGGTAGATATGTTTGCATGTATTATTAAAATTGAAATTATCATTTGTATAAGGCAAAGAAATTTTTATATTTTTTTCAAAACATTAATACTTTAGTACTCGTAATATATTAGATTAGATAACTAAATATCAAACATTAGGTTAATTTATGTATACCAAATTGTACATTTATATCTATATTATATTATAAATCAAAAAGTCATGGTCTAAATTTTAAGTTTCAACATTTACTTTTCAAAAATGTACCCTATCAATTTTATATTTGCATAAAATACCTATATTACCCTTTTCTCTCTCCTTAAATCACAACCAATCATTTTTTTTCTTTTGCCTCTATAAATTATTTATTCTTCTAATTCATTCAAAATCTTTTATCTCAAAAATCATAAATTATAAAAATTATCTATACTATATTACTATAAATCAAAAAACCCTGGTCTAAATTTTAGGTTTCAACATTAACTTTCCAAAAATGTCCCCTTATCAATTATAAATCTACATAAAATACCTATATTACCCTTTTCTCTCTCCTTAAATTACAACCAATCATTTTGTTTTTCTCTTCTATAAATCATTTATTCATCCAATTCATTCAAAATCTTTTATCTCAAAAACCATACATCGATAAATCATAAAAATTATATGGGTGTTCTTAAAATTTCATGTTCTTTCATTAGAGATGTCATTCGATATACTTTCGACGAATTTTTAAATCAAAGGGCAGAGCCCGTACGGCCTAGGCATTTGGCTATTACACTCTATGACCTATCACACTCTATGACTTGTCACCCCACCATCTCACCACCATAACACGCATGTATTTGCTCTCGTATACTGTTAAATTAAAATGTTATATGTTGATCAAGTGAACTATACAACTTTTGTTGTGTTAATGTGTGGATGATATGTTTTTGTAATAAATCAGGATAACAAATGTAATCTTTTAACATTTCTCTTAAATTTATTTTTTTTATTTTAAGAAATGACATTATAAAAGTTTTTTTTAAGAGGAAGTGATAAATTTATAACAATTATTAGTTATCTACAACAAATGTACATATTTTACTACACAGTTTACAACTACGTAAAACATATATATTGTTATAGATTGCTAATAATTGTTGTAGGTATATCATTCCCTTTTTTAACCGGAAATGATAAATACTCTTAAAATAATAACTTGAAAATTCTCTTTAACTATTAGACTAGCTGATCAAACCCAGATAATACCCGAGTAGATCGAAAAGATATATTCAGAGTTCAATCGTGTATATAGACATAACAATGAATACAAAGAAAAAAAATAGCAAAATCATAATCTATACATGAAACGATGAAATATGAATTAATTTAATCAATTTTGTCACGTTGATAAAAAATATATATAATTTAAAAATATGTATAAAAATACTTATTAAATAATATGATAAAGATTAAAAAAATATAGTAAATTAAGTAATGTAATTTATTGTTATGATGATGTCATAAATTTTTTTAGTTGAGAAAGATATAATTTTTAAAAATGATTTTGAAGTTGTCATGTAAGATATTTTGGTAAAATGATGATGTAATCACAATCTTGTTTTATTTAATATAGAGATGAGGACATGTGGAAAAATCAAGAGGTAAGATTAGGAAAGAGAATTAATGAAATCCATATATCATCTTTTTATGATTTTAGGAGGATATTTAGTCTAATTTTTAAAAGAATTTATTATTTTTCTTTTTAAAAATGTATATCATTTTCGTTTAGCGTGTGCTCATAATGGTTAATCATAATAAATGTATAAATTGTCTTTATAATCAATCAACTTGAGGAGCGCACAGCACAAACGTCTAATTTTTCTCCAACGGTCATAAAACCAAACTTTTTAACTTCTCCCAAATTCCCCAATCAATCTTCATTCACCCACTAAACCTCCATAATCAAATCTCTCTCTCACTTTCTTTCAATTCAATTTCAATTCTTTAATAACAATGAGTGTTCTTACTGAATACCCAGATGCCAAAAAAGATGTGCGAATATGGCACAATGCTGTCTTCGATAACGATTCGGAAAGTTTGAATCCTAATCAAAATCAGATCAAATCGCCTTCATGGATGCCCATGAAATCGGTATCGAAAAACCCATGTTTGGATTCTTCAATTTCTTGTAAAGAAAACCAGAGCCCAATTGTTGGGTTATCAAATTCCAAGAATGTTGTTCTTATTAACCCACTTCATCAATCAAAACCCTTGAAGAATCTTGAAATTGGGAATGTGAAAAAAGGGGTGGCTCTTGATGAGGAGATCGAAATCGAGAAGGAAATCGCTAGATTGTATGCGAGATTGGAAGAGATTCGAATGAAAAAAACAGAGCAGAATGTGAAGAATAATAGTAATAATCTTGAAAAACAGGGGAGTTCTGCTAAGTTTCTTGATCCAGTCAAGAATAATAAAGATTCTTGTGGTGTGAAAAAAAAGATTGAAGATTCATCATCTGGGTTTTCGAAAACCAAGATGGGTCAAAGAAGGGGTTTTAGTTTGGGCCCAAATGAGATCAGTAATTTGAAGTCAAAACAATTGGGTAATAATAATACTCCAGTTCAAGTGAAGCAGCAGGACAGAAGGAAATCTTGTTTTTGGAAATTGGATGATATTGAAGAAGAAGAGAAATTTGGGTTTTCAAAAGGAAAGAATTCGGGTTTAAGAAATGCTGTTACAACGATTGGAGCGAAAAAGGGAATGAAAAAAGATGATTTGGTTCTTGCAAGTGTTCAACCAAAGAAGCTGTTTGGAGAGCAGTCTGTTAAAAAGCCATTGAAGCCAGGTCGGGTGATTCCAAGCCGTTACAATCAAGCAACGGTTAATTCATTGATGAAGAAGAAAACGTTTACTGATAACGTTGTTGACAGGAAGTCAAAGACTGAGGGTAGAGTAAAGAGGAAATGGGAAATTCCAAGTGAGATTGTGATTCCAAAAAGATTGGATCTTGATGATGATGATGATAATGAGAATGATGATTATGTTGGCCCGATTGATGCTGAGATGCCTGTCGTTGTGTTACCAAGGATTAGAGCGGTTCGATGTGTGGATGACCCGGGTAGGGATTCTGGCCCGGCGAAAAGGGTGGCTCAGTTGGTTGGAAAGAAGTCTTATTTTCAACAAGTGGAAGAAGAAGAAGAAGAAGAAACAGTTTGTCAAAAGTTGAGTTTTGAAGAAGACTGAGTTTTATAAATGTAAACAAATGTTTTGTTGCTTTTTTGATTGAATTGTTAATTGTGTTGTGAGAGGGAAAGCTTGACTTTTGCTTTCTCTAAATGAATATTGATTGATAATAAGAATAATAAAATGATGTGATTCATATTGTATTACAAAGTAATAGATCCATCAATTTCAGCTACCATAGCTCGCATACATATCATGTGTAATATTAAGATTGATTTTACAAGCAGCTGACTTAGAAAAGGTTTAATGCACAAAGAGGCAAAGAAGTCTGCATGTTTACTTGTTTAAGTAGGTGCTTTACTGTGTGTTTAATCGGATTAAAACAAAACCTTCAGTTTTGAAACTTTGAACATATAATTTACTGAGTTTTTGATACATTGGTGATAGAGAGAATGTATTGGTGAAAGGCTTGACATGTGCTTTTTCTAAATGAATTGTAATAATGAGGTGATTACATTGCATTATTTTGATAGCACCACATTTTCTTCTCATAAATTGCTGAGTTAGAGTTGTATGCAAAATATTGTCAAGTACTAATCACAAATGTGTCGGCTTTTAAAGTAGTCAAAGTGATTACTTATCCAAAATGAGTTTGATTATGTCTTTGTTAGGATACAATCTTCGAATTGCCTACACCTTTACAGACTAATAATGTGAGGATATGAAATTGTGTATGTGTTACGTGCCTTAATTACTTGACAGGATGAGAAAGGCAAAAATGCCCATTAATCGAAGAATACATCATGATGACCAGGATGATATAACAAACAAACTGTGATTATTATCAAGTTTCATTAACGAGGATGACGAGAGGTATGGAGCCTAACCAGGATATCCCGTGACCTTTTGATTATTGAACAAAAATAAAATCAGCATAATTGGCATAAATGATGGGCAATCACCAAGTAATCTGCCTTTTGATTATTGTACACTTCATAGATAATCTGCTTGTATCTGTAAAGAACTTATAAAGCCCGCTCTCATAAGCCACAGCTTTCTAAAAAATGGTTCACTTGTCAAAAATAAGTTGATATGCCAAGCTCTACTCCAACATGATAATGGATTGATTATCTATTCATCAAAATTTACATCATTAATCATGCAAAACTCTCAAGCTACAATTGGAATTTTGTCTATCTATTATGTCGTGCCATATGCTATTCATTTCAACCACATTTGAATATAGATTCTTGAGCTGGCGAATACCCACTAATACCTAGTACCCAGGAAGAAGCTTGATGTTGTTTTCAGATGCTTAAGAAGCCGGAAACTCATAGTAACTTGACTCATCTGGCGAATACCCACTAATAACTACGTAAAACCCAGGAAAAAGCTTGATTTTGTTTTCAGATGCTTAAGAAGCCGGGAACTCATTGTAACTCGAGTCATCTGGTATCACCACCACCGGAGCAAACTGCAAAATCACAAGTTGTTGACCCCTGAATCCTTGTCATATTTTGTAATAAAAAAATACCAGAAAATAAAAAGTTTTATTCTATCCCCCATTTTCTCATATATTGTAATGATTAAAATCAAATACCAAAGATAAAATCATTCAAGTACTTTAATCCACCATACAAACCTCGTCGTCTTCTTCATAAAACACACCATCCCCCGTATTCTCCTGCTGAAATACCCAACCTAGAGACACCTCAAGTAATCCCTTTAGCTTCCGTGTCTGCATATATTACAAATATATGCTTCAAACTCCATTCAATATGTGATTTTGATAACACAAAAAGTTGGCTTCAAGAATATATAAAGAAATCTTGGAACAGACACCATTTTTAGAGAATATTACTTCAGGAGAGCTCACTAACACCTCTCATTCTAGGAATAAGGGCATAATCTAAACCTCCAGTAAACATGACACTTTAACCTAATATATGTATGATCCATATGAATGCAAACAAGTAGAAAAAAGAATCGAAGGGCATAAATACTCACCCAAGACAAAAGGTCCCCATCAACAAAGGGAGCTTCAAGCACAAGCCAAAAGAACTCCTGCAAAAATCCAATAAAACAACCACCAATTCAAATTTCAAACATCAATGAAAAAACCAAACTGGTTCCATCAACCTATCCCTATAAAAAAATATAATAGGCAAGCATATATTTTTATAATGAAACATGAACAGAGAAAGAAGATTCAAAAGATACTTCTTAATATAAGGATGAGAATACCTTGCACAAATGTTGAAGAAAACTATCAGCCGCCAAGAAAGAATCATCTAACAATGTTAGAGGCCCTTTTGCATCAATGCTATTGTCTGAGTGTTCTTTCTGAAATGCATATTTGAGTTGATAATAGAGGACCTTGATGAACTATATAAGAAAAAGAATTATGAACATAAATGTCAGCCAAATAGTGCAGATGATATAATACATTAACATCCATAATAGACAAAATCAGATAAGATAATTACCTTGGTAAACAGATGACTCCGTGTGTGGAGTGGCTTCAAATTGAAAAATAGGAAAGTTAGAAAAGCTTGTTATAAATAGTCCTGTGAGAAAATGATCTAGTTTCAAGATAACTTACAGCTTCAGTACAGCCAAACAGAAGGTGGACAAAAGCTTTCCATTGAAAAAAGGCTTCAAGTGATTGTCCCATCTGCCACATTGAACACCTTTAAATCAAATAAGTGACTTTGACTAGTGAAGACTCTATACTGCTAAACACTTGCCAAAAATGCAACAAAAGCAAATTGCAGCTCTCCAAGAAGCATATCCTCAGCTCCTCCGTAGTCTTTCATCAATATGCTTTCCAACAGACTTGTCTACATGGATATACAATACTATCAACTTGAGCATCTCAAAGAAACTTTTGCATATATTTTGGACAAAAGAGCAAATGTTTTGTTACAACATGTACCTTATCAAGATTTAAGGAAGTAAGGTCTTGCCCCGGGATTCCCTTTTGCTTAATTAGACGGGGTATTTTAGTGTAGTAACAACCTCTTTTTTTAAGCTTATCATCAGATATTGGAATCTTGGAATTCTTTAATTGCTCAGACAAAACTTCCTCCATTGCAGTTTTAGGACTGCTTCCAAGAATGTCAGGTTCATTATTTACAGTGATCTCTGCTCCGATGGGTTCTGCATGTGAACCAAACGTTATATGTCATCCATTTACACTATTTACTTTCATTCTTCAATATGTGAGATTCATCTGAATTCTCTTTAAATCACCTAAATGGCATGTTGATGTATCCTATCCTTCAAACATACAAGATAAGAGTTATTGACTTCCTAAGTGATGTTCATAATATTTTCATTAAAAAAAAAAACTTCTCAATCTCTCCGTGTTGCAAAGCTAAACTTTTTTCCAGCATTTAGCAAGAACAGTGATTATTTTGCAATGAAATTACCCATCATTATGATTTATAAAGAGAAAATGCAAGTGTTATAAGTTTCTATAAGCCTTTAACGGTCACGAACTTGAGTAAGATGGGATTTATATATTCAATAGCATGATCCCGAAATCTTGCAGGGACCATTTAAGTAAAAAAAAAAAAAAACATTGCCTATGTATCATCAGTATAGAGAAAATTGCCAAGAAAAGTAACAGAACTTATAAGAAACCGTATATATACGGAAATGAGTAATCATAATTACCAATACGTTCAATGACACTCTTTGTAATGTAGTTTGATAACATCTGCCATTCTCCAAACTGACTTAGCGTATAAGGCCCAAGATACTGGTCGAACTCAAAACCTTGTACAGCTAAAGAGTATCTCTCTTCCTTCAGCAAAGCAGAAAAATACATATAAGAAATCGGCATAGATCATAACATAATAATAGAGAACAATGAGAAAACTTTTGAACCTCTTCTGCTGATACTTTGACTAGTCGCTCCTCTTGTAGATCCCACTTACGAATAATTACCTGTCATTTGGCCATGACATATCTTGATTTCTAGAATTATAATCATGCTAATGTTACGAAAGCCAATAGTTCGAATTGAAGTTGATAGTGATAGTGTAACAGACATCATAAGTCTTATTGTTTACACAGAAATCATAAATTTTCTAAAATGCCTGTAAGCAAAGGCTGTTAAAATTGTTGTTAACAATAACAAGTAAAATTTAACCTCAGAAGGATTCACAAAGATAAAGAAACCAATCATTGGCGAAAATTCACTGCCACCTCTGCAAAAAAGTAACAAAAACTAGCTTACATTACGAAGTAGATTAACATTAACGTAAGCATCACCAAACCAATGAATAAACCCACATAAGAAAAGAACAAAATCAGGTGTAGCTAACCTGTTTGACGAGCTGTAATAGATAAAATGAGGACCCGGAGGAATCATCTTGATACCTTTAAATTTAGGTCCCACGGAAAACATCTGCACAACAATAATGATATTCTTAACACCTAGTATTTATTACATCATGATACTAACAAAACTCGACTCTTAATAAACACACACTCAAGAAATGGTGTTTCTTTACTTCTAACTACATAAGTTTGATTATTATAGTTAATATTCAAGTGAATACAAGTATAACATGTGCTTTTAACCCATGCCCACTAAACAACGTTTCACACTCTTCACTACTATGACATAAGACCGTCATTACCCGTTAGTCTATGATTATACGTCTAGACCAAACCTACCGTAGCTTCTGTTATATGGAACATTTAGGGGACTTAACGTACTTCAATTCTCCTAAAAGTTGAAAAATGCAGTACGTTTAACACTATTTCATCCCAATAGTTGACCACTACCAAAAGTTTACATGACTATTACATACAACAAGCAGGCTTTTTCAAATTATGCAGACCACATTAGGTACAAAAACGTAACTTTTCATAAAATTCCTATAATAATGAACAGCATCCTTAGAATATAATAATGTTTTAATCCTAGTCTTGTAATTGACATAACCATCCTAAATTTCTAAATGGCAAATATATACGGAAAACTACACCGATGGTATTTGTGTTTTAATTAAATTTTATTATTAGTATTATTATTGGGATTAAGTGCTTGTTAAATGTATCTCACTGTAGCCCAAAATCTATTACAGTATATGCATCAACTTTCAAATTTAACTAAGGGAAAAAGTGTTTCTAGCTAAGGGGGAAAAAAATTACATATGGATGTCACATATGGCAACTCATAAAGATAAGCAAAACATATCTCCAACTTTCTTTTTAACTTTGGTATAAAAAAAAAAAAAAAAAAGAAAAGAAAAAGAGAGAGACCTGAGTATCGATGCCAACGAGTGTTTGTTGAGGAACTTCAAGGAAAACAAGACTCCCTCCTTTTTTCACCAGCTCTAAAGCTCTTTCTGCATCCATTCTTTCTTTCTATGGAAGAGGGTTTTTCTTTTCTTTTATCATCAATCGAGACTCGGTTTTTCACAGTGTTTTCTTCTTTATGCTACAAAGTCTACAACCTTCCTTCCAGAATATTTGTCAATCGGGTCGGATTCGAGTTTAGGTTTGGGTCGGGCCGGACCATGTAATCAACCAACATTTAGCCTGCATTCTTGAGTTATTTTTTTAAAAGAAAAGAAAAGAAAAGGAAAAAAAACTCATCTTCTTGCATCCTTGAGTTTTTTCTTTTACAAGAAAAGAAAGTGTAAGAAAAGAAAATTGATGGTTTTTGAATGGAAAAAAATTTTCCACATCTTTTCTTTCCCCTGTCAAATCTAATCCTTTCTTTTCTTTGAATAAAAACTCTAGAATACAGTCTTAAGTTAATTAATTAAATACAAGTAAAATTACTTTATTTTATTTTTTAGACTTGTGTTAATGACATTCGAGTATTAGTTATTTGGATGCATTAAAATTTATACTTTGTCATGTTAAAATTCAAGGGGTGGTTTTTTATATATAAAGTATTACTTTTTAGGCATGTAATAAAATATTAATGACAATTCTTGGGGCTGTCATTATCATTTTTCTATATTTTTTTAAATTTGTATATTACTTCACAAAATATCATATACATTGTCTTCACCGAATCCTTGTTAGGTAGTCATTACAAAATAAATCTTCACTTTAACCCCTTGATGAGAAACTCTTATCATCTAAATATCTAGAGTGAAAAATTCAATAAGACCCATGATATATTTAAATTAAATAGGTGTGACCACCTCTAGATGTGCTTAGATATGACTCGAACATGAGACTTTTTTTTTATGAGAAAACATATTTACTTATCAATTACACTTTTTGGTGACAATTATAATATAATACAAATAGTGTAATATATCTAACTGTATTTTTAGGGAAGAGTAATTTTGGAAAATCATGTCTTCCATACACAACAAGTTGTACACTTATACATTAATTTCAAGTGTATGAAAATGATAACATATTATCCACGCAAAGAATAATAGACAATATTTCGATGAATTGCTGATTGTTGAATGCTGAAAAACTATCATATCGATATTGAGATAAAGTTAATAGTTGACTACCATACATCATCTAGTTCGGAAAATAGAATATCACCTTTATATATAAATTACATTGTAATAAAACTTAGAATGGACGAAGTGAGAGTCGGGTAGAGGATTGGGTTGGGTTAAGTATTGTTTTGTTAACTTAAGGTATGTTCTTGAGTTTTTTCTAAAAGGGAAAGGAAAGGATTATGAAGGATATTAAAAATTTTTGTGTTCTTTAGTTTTATTTAAAAGAAGAAGAGAAAAGATATGGAAGGAGAATTCAATAGATTTTGTTAAAGATATTTTCTTTTCAATTTTGGGATGATTTGAAAGGAAAGAAAATCTACTCTTTCTCTTCCATTCATCTCTCTTCTCTTCTTCTCTCTTCCTTCATAAAAAAAACTCAAGAACACAGGCTTAAAGATGGAAACGGGAGGAGAGGAAAGAGAAGTTTTCTTTCCTAATCACCTTAAAAAAATTAACTTCTTCCTCTAATTCTCTCCACTCATTTCCTTTCCACACGTAAAAAGATCTTAAAAATGCATTTTATAATTTTTCGCTCTTTTTTCTTTTCCCACCCTTAGATAAACTAAACAATAGGGCTAAGGTGGGTTGGGTAAGGAATTGGGCAAGTAAACCGAGTTGGTGATATGGTGGGGGGAAAAGAGTTATATGACATTTGGGTACATGACATTTTGGGTAAATTTGGGTAAAAACTAGGTTGATTTGACATGAAGTGTTTATATCAGAGAGTGGTAACATGGGACTTTGGATAAAATTGGGTTGGAGACTTGGAGCTCACCACTCCTTCACGCTTTAAAGTCTCAAT